>NC_085139.1:263062615-263368135 GCF_024139115.2 Armigeres subalbatus
AGATGTTATTAAATACAGCTCTAAAGTATCCTTTGCCGAAAACTAATTTTGGACTACTCACTTTGGTCGCTCCCGGTCGCGATCCTTGCTTTTGTTCTTATCCTTTTTGTCCTTCTTCTTCTTAATTTTGCCCTCCTTTCCTTCCTTGACTTTCCGATCCTTCTTGTGTTCTTTGTTCTTTCGCTTTTCGGATTTATCTTTGGAGGCCAAGATAGGCGCGGAGCCATCGCCGGGCACCGGTGCCCGGCTGGATGCTGCGCCGGACGATTGCGGTGGCGATATACCCATTGCGGCCATCGTGACCGTCGATTGGCTGTTGGTGTCCGAGTCGGTTTCGATGACGATGGTTTCGCCCGGGGTGATTGGAGGCACCGTGGGCGATGCCGCTGCCAGCGTGGGAATATTTTGCGGGACGACTGGCGCTGGGGACGGCGCAGGAGGATGATGGGATGGAGCGATCGTGGTAGCGGTTGTGGCGATTGTGGCCGGGATGGGCAGGTCCTTTGGATAAGTGGGAGCTTGGGAAAATTTGGGCTGTTGGTGAGCTATCGGAGGCTGAGAGACTACCGACGAAGGGATGGTGTGATTTTGATGCATGACGTTGGGTTTGATAGAGAGGTTCAGCGATTGCTCTTGGGGAAGATGCTCTTTGACGACCGGGGACATTGTGGGCTTTTTACGGAAATTACCGCCGGTTGGTGGAGTAGCGGGATCGATTTGTAGAGAGGGTGGTACCAAGGGGGCCACGTTGCAAGTGCTTTTCTGCAGATCGAGCGGCGTGTGAGCCAGTTTAGTTTCTGGATCCAAATTATCAAAGTTTTCCATAGGAGACGCCTTGGTAGGGCGTGGGTTTTGAAGCAATTTGTTTATGTCGAAACGAGGTGGCAATGGCATCCCGAATGGTGCCGGCGGAAGGAAAGATTGTCCCGGGTTGAATGGGTTGAAAAGAGGGTTATCCGGAATGAGTCCCGGACCAGACGGTAGTGGGAACATTCCGAACATTCCAGGATTGCGCATTTGAGAAGCAAGGAATCCTGGTTGCATAGCGTTGTTGAGCATCTTGCTGTAATTGGAAATGGCATCCTGAAGAGGTTTCTTGTCAATCGTGGGAGGACCGGGCGGAGCTGGAGGGTACTGCTGATGTATTTGTTGAAGGAGTTTTAATTCTTCAAGCAAACCTGCGTTTTTGGCTTTCTTTGCAGCGGCTGTTTCCTTCGGTTGCTTTGGCTGCCTTGGTTTCTTTTTCTTTTCTTCCTTTATAGGGGGAAGGCCAAAATTGGGGAAATCGCCAAACATAGGACTAGGTCCGGCGGAAAGTTTTCCGGAATCACTCATCCACGAGGCGGATGAACTTGAGCTAGATGGCATTTTGATATCGGGCGTTTTCGGTAGGTTGGATGGTGTTTTGGGTGGAGAGAACTCCCGGAACGAACCGGACGGGCCCATACCGCCGGAGTGGTCACTCATGTTCATGCCAAAACCCATATCCGGCGATGAAAGGGCGTCTTGAAAGGAAAATCCTGAACTGGGCATTTTGGGCGCTCGTTTTTTGCCCATCGGCGTCATTGGGAACTGCGGTTGATGGGGAGGACTTTTGTCGTCATCGATGACGATGATTGGACCCTGGGTGGTTGGTGTCGGAGGAGGTTCCTTCTTGGCAACCTTTTTGAAAATATTCAGTTTGTGTTTCTCTGGCGAGGCATGCATTAGAGGACCTGACAAAGGTGGGCCAGGGGCTGGAGTAATTTCCAAACTCGGATGAAGTTTCTGCAGAAGATCTAACTGTGATTGGGCGACGTTGTCCGGGAATTTGGGTTGCTGGTGCAGTGGTGTTTGCTTTTGAGGGGGAGGGAAAAGGGGCGATTGAAACAACCCAGGGAGAGGCTTCTTGCCCGGGGGAGTAAGCATTTCTAGAATGTTCTGAGCATTCAGGGGACCTCCTTGGAATTGCTGAAGCTGTTCCATGTACTGGCGTTCGATTTGCTTTTTGGTTAACTTTGTACGTTTGGGCTTTGGAGGTTTGGGTGGTGTAATCTGATTTACTAAAGGTGAATGAATAGGATGGGGAGGCATTGTTTGACTCAAAGGGGGGAATAAAGCACCGACATCCAATCCTTGGTTTGGTATCATTCGAGGAAGGGGCGTTTTCAATTTTGGTTCCTGTTGCTTCTTCTTTCTTGGCGCTTTCTCCTTTTTCGGCTTGGTCATAGGAGTGATCGGGACAACTGGTGGCGGAATAGGAGACTTTTGCAGCTCCGGCGGTACCGGTAGTGATGGTTTGATATCCGGAACTGGTGTGGGAGGTTTTGGAGTTGACATCAACTCATCCGGAACAAAAAGTGGTTTGATATCTTCTGCAATGGTCGAGGTCGGTGTAGACAAAGATGGAATGTCAATCTGCTCTGCCATCGGATGAATTGTCGGAGTTGCTGGTCTACTCTTAGAATCCTTCTCCTTATCAATGCTTTCCTTCTTTTTGTCCACTTTCTTCTCTTTCTTTTCCTTCTTCTCCTTTTCAACTGGTTTTTTCTTCGCTTTTTTCCCAAACTTCTCGTCAATTTTTGCCACCGGTAGAACAGTAGACACCGGCGCCGGTGGTGGCGGTGGAGGGGGCTTCGGCTTTTCTTCCGGAATTACCGGTGGTTTCGAATCCGGTAGCCTGCCCTCCCGGGCCGGTGATATAAAACCCGACGTGGTCATAATAACGCTACTAATCTCCCTGGTCGGTCGCCTTTCATCCGAAAGAGACTTTGACTTCTTCACATCTAGTCCAGCATCTGCTACCGGACCATCCAACGGTCTCTTAAACGTCACAACTTCCTCACTTTGACTAGCATCCATGATTGCCACTTCTTCGGCGCCCACCTCTTCCATCTTCTCCACAACTTCGCCGATGTCCGGCTTCACCTCTTCTACCACCTCCTCATCCGCCTCTGCCATCAAATGCAGCTGCATCTGACGTCGCCTTTCCTCTTCCTCCTGCTCCTCCTCCGAATCCACTAGCATCGGAGGCATGTGCTCCGGAATGTGCACTGGCCTCGTCAGCGTTTCCTTACTACCCGGTTTCATGAAATTCAAATGACTCTCCTTCGGCAGCGGATACTTCGGCACCTCGAATGGCCGCTCGATCGGATCCACATACTGCAGATACTCCTGCAGTTCGGTCAAGCTCATCCCCATTTCTCGGTATGCCAGCGCTACGTCATCCAAATTCGGATCCGTTCGATTGTACAGCTCCGTGTAGCGATGCGTCGTCCGAGTCACATCCCGCAAATATTGATCCAAAATGTCGATCATCAACTCCATCGGTGTCGACTGGATCGAGTGCCATCCGATCGTCTGACATATCTGAGCCACCACCACCTTCAGCAACTGGTGCGTGTAACGCTCCGACATCTTAAACGAAAAATATCATCGGACAAATTTATTTATTTTATCGTTACTTTTACTTTGTTGTTGTTTACCTTGATGAAACCCGCTGAAAAATCTAGCGGTACTTGCGCCCTCCCACAACCAACCCTCCCACCGCACAAAATCGCACGCACAGAACGAACTTCCACTATATTCCCTTTTTTTACCAGGACCACCCTCCTAACTTCCGCACCAACTTCCAACAGACGATGATGGAAGAAGCCAGATAGGCAAAATTTTCACTTCATTTTTTCGGCGCCATCGCGCACGATTTCACGGCAAAATTCACTTCCGTTCGCCGACCCGTATCCCACACCACCGGTGGACACTACTTTCCGACGTATTCGAGCACGAAATACGGACCAAATTCACGGAAACTTCCACGACTGTACGTAATCGCAAAACCGTGAGCAAAAGATGCGCGTCGATGATTCGTCGTTTTCCCTTTTGTTGCGCTTTCTACTCGGTGACGTTTCTTTTGTGTTGATTTCTGCTCGTTGGCAGTTTTGTTGTCGGTTTTTGACGTTATGCTTTCCTCCATTTATTCGGTTCAAATATCTATGGGGTAGGAATATGCATACACAGAAAAAATAAAGAACTTTTATAATATTGTCTACACGGTTAAACTCATCTACTCAAAATAAAGTTCAAACAACTCAAAATTCAGTTCAATTCACTTAATTTGGACCGTTGGTGGGGGAAGCCAAATTTGAGTTGGATGGCCGAACTCGGATTTGAGTAGTTTTCGTTTGATCCCGTGTGAAAAAGTACCTCAATATTAAGTTGTTTCCACCTAATGTTAAGTTCAAATAGGTTGAAACAACCTAAATTTGAGTTCAACTCCTTTAACCTACACGCTTACTTCAGTTCACCCAAATATGGGTAAAGAGTACCTAAAATCCCCAAAAAGTGCACATACCTAGATATGGGTGAATCACCGTTTACCCATATTTGGGTGTTTCAGTATTGGAGCGGTTTATAGGTAAATATCTGGGTGCTGCGGATAGAGCCGCTTTTCTGCTCTCAAGCAAGTGGAGGGATATTTTGAAATTAATCCCATAAGCAAAATTATTTTGCAGTTTCTTGGCTGTCAAACATTTCCCGCTCTTCGAATTTCTCTTTCCATGCTGCATGAAGGCGCACAAATGCGCAAGACTCTACATGACTTAACGATGGTTTACATACATTCCTGCTCCAATCAGCTGTTGAATTTCGGAAAATTTCGTAACGAGTGCTATTTAATTGCATTCCTATTAATATTCAACTCGAAATATAATGTGAAAATATTTGTTACAAAGAATACAAAACTCAATCTAAATTTATTTTTATTTTTTTCACAAATAATAACAATACTTCTCAATATTGGATCTGAAACGAACATAACCACAATCTTCAATGTTTGGCTCCGGCACAATAGAAAAGTTTGGCTTCAGTTTGACAACCAAATCGATTCTATTCGCACCACCCAGGTAAATATTACCCAAATTTAGGTACTTTTTAAAGCTTTTACCATGGGGCCTTTCCAATAGGAATTCAGAATTGCATTTTGTATATTTCGATTTCTTAATTATCAAATGAAAACTAATGTTTATAAAATAATGTGACAAAAATCATTTCTATTTATTCAAATTATGTATAACAAATCGCTCACCCATGTTGCATCTTATTTCACGGCCGATCGACAGCTGATTTTTGTTGACCGGTAGTACAGACGTGGCAACATGCCCACCGTGCAGATAAAATGTTTGAATTAGAAATAGCATCCCTCGCTTCGACTGCCAGGCTATAAATTCACCTTCTACCGAATTTCCTGTTCGAGATGTAGGACGAATTTACTTGCAATGTAGCTTCAATTACTGCCGACTGCAGTTTCCCTGTAGTTGATGTCCGGCCGGAAGTAAAATCTGAAATTACGGAAGAAAATGTACGCGTAAAGTAAAAATAAAATGCTTCTAGCCATTGTCTTTACTTACTCAGTTGAATATTCACCAGTAAATGATAAAAACGTCTTTAAATGCAAGCATTCCAGATCAAGGAATGAATTGTGAACACGACCGAGGAGCACACTTTATAGTCTGTCATGTTCTCGACTGAGCTGAACGAAAATGTTTTATTTTTCATCCAAATATGGGTAAACTCATTTACCCATATATGGGTAAAGCATGCTTCACCAACATTATAAGTTAACTTTACTGATATTATTGGTATATTTCACCCATAATTATGGTATACTCAAATATGGGTGAATCAAGTACCCATAAATAGGTAGAGTGAACTAAGCGTGTAGCGTTGGCTTCCCCCATCGAACTGCTATCGTTGGGTGGTTTTCTTTCTCTGTTTTAAACATCAAACGATGGAATGAAAGTTATGCCAAATCGAAAACAACTCAAAATTTGGGTTGTTTGATCTACCCGTGTATATCCGGAATAAAATTACACGCTAACCTGAAACAACTCAGTCGCTGGGTCGTTTGTACCTCAGTTTGTACCCGGATTTTTCTGATATTAGCAGTTGTCAAAATTTGGGTATGTCAACAAAATGGATATGAGTCAGACGAACCCGAAATCTCGCATGCCAGATCAAATGCTACGATTTTTTGCAGAATGCAGCAAGAAACAGATAAGAAGTGTTGAATTTATCATGGCAGAACCGAGGGCAGAACATTTTCGGCACAGCCGACAAATTACAAGTGTTGGGGAATTTGTTTTATTTAATATCCCGGATAAAAATTTACAGTTCCTTGTATGGTATGATCCATTGGAATTCAATTGGTTGTATGGTAAATAATACAATCTATTGTACTTTTATTGTAGATTTTTCACGGTTGTAAAAATCCTTTATTGTACTTACTTTAAAAGTACAATACATTTAAATGTGACCGATACATTCTATAATATTTTAGTTGTTCGCTTATGTTTTATATTGCTCATCCAAAAATTAAACAAATTATAAAAGTATTCCATCTCGGTGATCAGATAATCCGTTTTAAAGAAAATAAAAATATAATTTTAGAATATTTCATTGATTCATTATGTTGATGGAATAACAATTGAAAACAATAAAATAACAATAACTTTCATTATTACATGAAAAAACGTTCTACTGATTTTCAAATATATGTTTTAATTGCAGGTCTTGAAATATTCATGTTCTGATCAATTTAAATTTAAAAATTCGAAGGAACAAGATCTTTCACTTTTAATTTTACTTGGAGAATGACTGGATTTTGATGAGCGTGTACAATTTTCGGTTCAATCAAAGGTAATTGCCTATTTTCGGGGATTAAACCACCCGACTTGGACGTTAATTTACAATGTTATGAAAACTCATATGCGAATATGTACGTTATGTGGAAGATATTGATTTGGAAAATGTATTGGAGGTAACCACTTTCCCTTCGATGGGACTCGAACCCATGACCCTACTGTAGGGTCATGGGTTCGAGTCCCATCGAAGGGAAAGTGGTTACCTCCAATACATTTTCCAAATCAATATCTTCCACATAACGTACATATTCGCATATGAGTGTACAATTCTGTTTGTGATTAGTGAGAAGACGAAGTAAACGAAGTGTTCCTTTTATAATCGTCTATCCGGTACAAAGTTAGTACGCTTTTTATATCGAAGTTGGATTTTTCTCCAGATACAGATCCAGATCCAGATACAGATTTTCTCCCAACTTCGGAAGTAGTGCGCTGGATTCGCCTAAAGATGCGCTAAACAGCACATCAATTAGTTTGACAGATAAAATTTCGGAAGAAAGTTCGGTTCGGAAGTCCCGACTTCCGAATTCTAAGTTGATGCTACGTTGACAATACTGATTCTGCGAGCAAGCAACGGCCGATCATTTCCCGCTGTACCGTGGTGAGTATCTATCAAGGTATCTATAGTGTTATCATCATGATACCGGATCATTTTGATGTGGGATAAATCTTTCAACACGTAAAGAAAAAAACTTATAAATTAAAACCTTATAAGCAACAACATTATGCCATCTGATGAATGATCCCATACCAAAAAGCAATAATATTCATAAGTTAATGAAAAGTATCAGTTTTGGAACGTACGTGCCTAGTGTAATCTTAATAACATTATTGGTTTTTACGTGAAAGACCTTCAGGAAGGGGTCCCTCCCTAGTAACATTTCGGTTTTAGGCTGGTTTTATTACACTCTTGAAGAGTAAATTATGGTCTTCAAGAGCGTTATAAAACTTAAAATGTTACGTGGGCTTCATTTACACCGCCGAAGCAGTTCGCAGATTTTTTATTAACATGTATCCTTGTTCCTTTTCAGAAATTGAATTAATGATAAAACACTGCTGCATGCCACCATCACTGATGATTCAATATCGTTCGGCGACTATCATCGAGCTATATCACCAACGGGATACAATAAAAAATTAAACAGGTAACTTTTGTTTTTCTTCTCGGCTTATACTTTTTGTAAGAAACCTGACATGATCTTATAATTTACGTCTTACACAGAAAAAAAAATGCGAGCAGCATTAGTTACAGCGGCTTCAGTGAGTATAGCCGGTTGCATAATTGGCGATTGAAATCTACGTTTATGAATCCCGGTCTGAATAGCAGTTAACGCACTTAACAATACCACTAATAATTTTAATTTTAATTCGAACATAAATTGAACTAAAATCATTTTGAAACAAAAATAAAATTGCATTAAATTTTAAATTGAAATTAATTTAAAATCAAATTGAAATTAAATTAAAGCTGAATTGAATTTAATTAAAACTGAAGAAGAATTATCTTAAAAATATATTAAAAATGAAACAAAATTGAAATTTACTGATTACAAATAAAATTTAAAACTAAATAATAATTGATAAAATAAATTGTACATCATTAAATTGAATTGTATTTTGATTGTAATATTGAAGTCGAGATTGAAGTGAAATTTATTTAAAATCCCATTGTATTTCTACTGTAAAACAATAAAAAAATTTGAGAAAAAACATTTGAAACACATTGTTTTCTATTGTTTTGGCCTTCGAAATCATCCCATTGAAGAACCGTTAAATCAATTGTTTTGCTCTGAATTTTGTATGGAAATTTTTCGATTTTTTTATTGTAAAGATACATAACAACCCCCCTTTTTTATTGTAAAAGTCCCATTTACCATTCATTTAATCGTGGAAAACAATTGTCTCTGATGTGATTTAGTTGTTAAAATTCCATTACATTCAATGGTAATTTCTATGTTTTACATGGTGATGTAACAGTAAAATTTATAATATTCTAATCATATTTTTTATCCGGGATTGTTTACACAATAATAATTTTCTGCACCGAAAAGAGCTGGGTTCCGGTTACCCAGATTTTTTCGCTTGTATACGGTTACCCAGATGTGAGTCAAGGTACCCTTACCCATATTAGAGTAATCACGGTTTGGCCGAATCTGGGTCACTTTGACATAATTTTGGGTAGATCCAGGTTAGCGTGTAGAACGCTTTTTATACCGAAGTTGGATTTTTCTCCAGATACAGGAAAATTACCCAACTTCGGAAGTAGTGCGCTGGATTCGCCTAAAGATGCGCTAAACAATTGATGCGTTAGTTGGTTGACAGATAAAACTTCGGAAGAAAGTTCGGTTCGGAAGTCCCGACTGCTGACTGCGCAAAGCCGGACTAGTCGAGCAAAAACTGGAAGCTGGAACAACCTGAAAAAATATGAAATATGTCTGCGATTCTACCTACCTTGCTGAGCGATAAAAGTAAAATGAATGTTTTTCTCAAGTCTCAAGAGTAGTCGAGCCAGCTTGTTAAGCATTTAAAACTTTATTTTTCGGAAAATCGTTGCAATGCTTGAAAAGCATGTTAAGCTACATTTATTTATAATCCTTGTGACAATTATAATTTGATAATGCTTTAGAAGGAATAAACAGAAAGCTAATAGGCGAATTCGAGAAGGATCCAGTGATAAAGTGCGCTGCGAGAGTTTGGGAGAAAAGTCGTCAGAAGCGATTATACATTCAAAATCAAATTTTCTCCATCAAATTTACTTAACTTTTTGGTAAATTGTCTCATGTTTTCCACTGGCAATGGCTTCTTACAGTCTTTAAGCAGCTGTTGAAAACAAATCCCACCCAAATAACTCGCGAATTAAAAATCCGGGTATTCATAACCAAGATTGTGCGATGGAGGTACTGCAAGAGATGTGCTGTTTAATCGGAAAAATCATATGCAAGCACCCACCGGATGGAAGCTCATCCTAAAGAAAACAAAATTTTCTTCCTATTTGCGACTATTTCAGCTTTCATAAATGACTGGATTAACCAGAAAACGCAAAAACCGTACTACCTCCGTATGCTACCAATGCACACGGACATTTGGAAGTACCCATTAAACGGGTATCGAGTACCCATTTTTTCAAAAGGTTCTGGAATGTCAAAAAATGGGCATTTTTCTGATGACATAAAATGTATATTTTTATCCCATTATGAAATAGCTCTTCTCACACAAAATAATGGGTAAATTCGGCCCATGTTGTTAATTGTTCACCACCGCCATATTTTTTCTTCAATCGAAGTGTGTGCTTGAAAATTAACAAGTAAGCCCAAAAGTAATATTTTATTAGAGATCCGCTATTCGTATTTCCAATGTGAGATGCTTCGGAAGATAATAATAGTGATCAGCAAGATAACGGAAGACCTCGCGAGCTGAGCCAAATAGTAAGTTTTTCTTCATTTGTTCATCACTTTTTCCTTTGTAACACAGAGCATTTTTTTAGACAATTCAACATTCCTACAATTCCCAAGCGGCTTGCTCCCAAGTTTGCATCTCTCGGTACACAAAGGATTTCAAGTATTTCCCGGGTGTTCATTTTACAAGGATAAGCTGGCCGTATGCGGACAGGAAAAATCAAATCAATCTCCCAAGGCAGCGCAAAAGCTATATATGTTCAATTAGCTTAAATCCCACAACAATGTTTAAACGTTGCGTTACAATAAATATAATAAACTCATTGGTTAAAATTCAATATTTAGAATTTTCTATTCCAAACAACCCTTCTTGAAAGAACATGAAATCCGCATTACATAACCTCAATTTATCGAAAATAAAAATGGGGCTTATTTACTCATTTTAACAATGAAAGCCAGGTGTGAAAAGTACCCATTATTTGAAGTTTTGGTAGTGTACTCATTAATGAGTAAATCGCGTTTACCCATTAAATGAGTTATGCCGCTTTTCTTCGAAATGGGTACGAAAATACCCATTAATGGGTACTGGGTATGGGTATTAATGGGTAATGATTTTTTGGCCAACGACACTTTTCTCGTGGTTCTTGTGACGACCACCAGATGTCGAAATGATCGATGAGTTTTACTCAAATTCGCCTATAAGCTTTTTTCATTTTATCCGTGTAAATCAAATTTATCTTTCAAAAGATTAAATCGAAAATAATCCTGCAATGAGTGGGATAGACTATCCAGCTTTCCACGCTTGGTAATGGCGGCTTGTCGGTGCATAAAAATCAATCGGTCACTGTACTGTTTGACACTAGCTGGAGGAAAGCTCCCCAAGTAACCATGAAGCTATATATGTTTGCAAATAATACAGTAATTAAAGTTGACTTAAAGTGGAAAAAGGCCCTTTTACGACCGAAATAATGCGTAATTACTTCGACATGTTGAAATAAAGCATAGGTAACGTATCGTTGCATTCCGTTCGTAATACTGAAGTAGTGTATCGTTGCCTAACAGTTGATAAATAAATGCATCTTTACATTGGTAAAACTGATCTAATGCCATTAGCATTTAATATGCTGATTTTTGATTGATTAGATGCCTGATTAGATGCTTTAATTAATGCTTGGTGGTTACTTGGGTCACTGGCGTTCCTGGGTGAGGGGAAGGGAAAAAAGGCCTTTTCGCCAGTGAGTTTTCCTCCAGCTAGTGTCAAAAAGTACAGTGACCGTTTGATTTTTACATATCAATAAGCCGCCATTACCGAGCGTGGAAAGCTGGATAGATAGTAGAATCTATAGATGAGCGAAAGCAAGGCTGAGTCGATTTTTAGCCGTTTGACGTTTGACGTCACAGCCCTTAACGTTTCCATTGAAATCGTGACGTCATGCTCGTTTGGAGACACGTTTGACAGTTCGTCTGGAGACAGAGGATTTATCTTCGCTCATCTATATATTCCACTATCTATACACATTTAATTTAGTTTACCGGGCTCGAATTACCAAATTCTCAACAGCTGAGCTCTCGATAGTCAACCCGGTAAACGACTTCAACAGTTTGCTGAGTTCTCGGTTCTGCATTCAGGATGGCGAAATGTCAAAAAATACCGATCAAATCTGTAAACTGCTACTGAGCACTCGGTAAAACATTACTGGTAAATCTGTAAAAATACTGCGGACTTCTCTAATCAAAACTAGCGATTAAAATGTAATATTGTGGATTTACTTGACCAATGGATTCGAAGGTCGGTTCACTTGCCTATTTCAAACGTTCCCTTTTCCAGCAAGGTTTGCCAAAGTCAATAAATGTTTAGTAGATTACCTTGTTTTTTACTCCTTGTCCATCAAAACAGATGTCAAAACATCAGAAAAAGAAAGAGAAGTCCGAGGGAAACAGCAAAAAACACGAGGAAGACTTGTCAGTTTTGACAGATTTTACTATGAAGACGGGTGTGAAGGTGAAAACGGCGATTTCAACGACCGTTCAAGGAACAACTATTTCGAACGGTCGGGTCCAATAGGGAAATCCACGTACAATAAAATATTTGATTTTCTTGGTCATAGTAAAATAAACAACAAATTATAATTATTTTCAAGATTTTTTTTCATTGTAATTTTTATTTTATTGGTCACAATTTTAAGCGGTTTCATCAAAATAAACAATGGCGATGCGCAGATTCCTGAAAACGCTTTAATCACAAACCTGGCGCAAGTATTAAGTAGCCATGCATGGACCATATTCAATCTGAAGGTCTAGAAGAAATGACGGTTTGTTAATCAGTTGCTCAATTTGAGCGGCACCTGAAAAAACAGATTATTCAAAATTGGGTCCTAAAATGAAGAATCGATATTCGATTTTCTTTCAGGGAACGATGAAGGTAATCATTCTAAACGTGTCAGTTTTTTTTAGACTCAAAAATCGAAAAGAACATTGTTTAATTTAAAATCGAAAAATATATGAAAAATGCTTCCTCGACATTTTCGGTCTTGTTTGACGTACGGATTCAAACGCACTAGCAAAACACCGCAGGGCACTTGACTCAACCTTTGACAGTTAATATATGGGGCTGACGTTTTGAGCTGATGGTTTGTTCGCTCTGAAATGTTGCACAGCCCAAAATTTGCCTTGAAATGTCTTAAACACAAAAATATTATTTTTACTGATTTAGAATTTTACCAGAATTTTTATAACAACGTAATAAGTATTCTTGACCGATGCACTATCGTTTGCAACCATAAACGAGGTAGGGCTTTAGGACCCAATTGTTAATTTGAATCCAGTTTTTTTTTATAACAGTTAGACATTAATTCAGATATATCTATCAAAACTTCCCGGCAAATTTGAACTAGACGTGATGTTTCCACCACAAATTTAAGCTATGGCACTTAAATTTCCCAAAACATTTTAAAACACAATGCACATTGCTTGAAAGAAAACTTCGGAGTAGAAACATGGCGGCAAACCAAGCGTCATGAAGGACTTTTAGGAACTGAGAGCTCGGTACATAAATTACCCTAGGCTCAGTAAAACTTATAATTTTTACCGAGTGCTCGGTAAAATGACTTGTCAGAATCTAAAGTTTCAATTAAACCGAACAACTCGGTAGTTTACACTACTGAGGTCCAGTATTTTAATTCATTAGTGCTGAAACAACGGTATAAACCAGGCTATTGACATCATATTGTTAAGACCATCGCCAGATCGTAGCCATCAGGATGTCCCGGGCTATAATTTTTTATTCATACTGCGTTTCAACAGCGGGCTATGTCTATTGATGATGATGACACCACGCTTGTCACCGGCTCGGTATAAACTATTACTGAAATCGGTAAAATCTGAACATTTTACTGATCTTCAGGTATAAATTATCTATTACTGAATAAAATAGGTAAAAATCTTTCCCGAGGTGAAATTTGGGATTTAAGTGTGTAGGATAGGCCGAATATCGTTTTAGCTTAAATTATATTTTTTTAGCTTTTATCCGTGTACACGGGCAGATAAATCAACCCAAACTTTGAGTTCAATATACGCTCTGATGAGAACATCGCAGAAAAAATTTACCCAAATTTGGCTAGTTTTCCCTTTCTTTCCCATGATTGCTATCAAAACTAGAGCCAGATGCAAACACCTCACCGAGGTTGCTCAGCCCAATAACCCAAATTTGAGTAAATTCAATATGCTCTATTTTGGGTTGATTAAGGTCCGCTTTGGATAAATTAAACTCAGCTTTGGGTAAATTGTTTACACGGGACTAAAGGCAAACTACTTAGGGTCTGTCTCATTTGGAGAATTAAACTTAAAAGTGACAGTTCGAAAATTAAGAAATCACCCCGTTATAAGAATGGCTGGTGCTACCCAGCAATTCCAACAGGACATCGATGGAAAATGATTCGATATCTGTCAAAAGTAATCTTGCTCTGCGAGCAGGGTTATTTGATAATTATTGAAATGTCACTTTTAAGTTTAATTTCAGTTTAATTATCCAATTGAGACAGACCCTTAGTGCCAGAAAAGTCATTTTACTCAAATCTGGGTTGTTGGCCCAAACTACGGTTTTGAGTGGAAACAACCCACTTTTGGGTAGTTTTGGTTTTCAGTGTACACAGATACCCGCATAATTCTAAACCATTCATAGACAGTATCTCTCACTGTTGTCGACATTTTCTGTTAAAGTAAAATAACCATATATCCACATTCTGTCGAATGATTTTGACCACATCACAAAAGGTTATTAGCCGAATCACCATATGTTGAATGGGTTGTTAAGTTATGTTACCATAAAAAAATGGCAATTTTCGCGAACAAAATTTTCGCTCTACTTTATACCAAGAAGTCGATGTACTCTCCATTTTCTTGAAGCTGAACTACAACACATACTGTGGAGTAATTTTTGGAGAATATAAAGAAAAAAAATGGTTTGCACCTTATTATATATGTTTATGCCCAAATTAATAATACATACTTTTCAGAAGAAAAATAAAAAAAAGCGCATCATTATATACATCATTAAACTTTTATTTAATATAAATTACTTGAATCATTAGTTCAATTATATAATCTAATTCACCTCGAGTTCCCCGTCATTCATAAGTAATTCGTTTAGTTGATCCACTTCAGTATGCGCAGCTGATGTTCGACCTGCCAATTGACACGAAAACCACCGCATCAGTCCACTTCTATCCACGACATGGAATCTTCCGGATGTAAGAGGATGATTCCCGTTCATTTTTTACCTGTTGCAGAAGTCACCTAGAATAATTCATATGGAGCTTCAATGTAATGATGATCATCAAGCTAAAATTTCATTATTGCTTACCTTGAATCATGCTACATTGTGCACTGTATGAGGCAGGGTATGAGGGTTCCGGCTGAATGAAATAATGGTGATACTGAAATATAAAAACATTAATTTATTTCCATGTAATAGCTAAGAACAAACTCACATTTTCCATCACGGCTAGTCTGTGTTTACAAAGATGGCAGTTGAATAAAGCGAAAAAAGTGACTAAAAGATCTTGCATGCACACAAATGTTGATAACTGTAACAGATGCAGTAGCTATAACCTGAAACAGTATGATGCATCAAAGTGTGTGTGACATGTTTTGAGGCTATATGGAGAACACGCAATGATGTTCAGACTGCATACCAAAAGGTCACACCTTGTTAGATAATTCATATAAAATATCATATTATTCATTACACTAAAAAAACAAAGATGGAACCAAGGGAGGAACATAAAAATCTTTCGTTGACAATAAAACATAAATTGATAATCAGAGATGATGTGGAGTCATTGTTATGTAGAGTGAAACACTGAAGAAAAACTAAAGTTGGACATTTCCTCAATCATAATGTTAACGGTGAGCTCATGTGTTAAACTTTGTATTTGGTTGTGACAATTCGACCTAATGTTTTTCACTATGCGGGTATATACACGCTCATTTTGATTTTACTCACCGGTGAGTAGTTTTCTATCGTCGTCTCTTTTTTTCCCAAAGAAATTTTAATCACCTTTTGAAAAAAAGTGGAACTACTCAAATTTTGAGTGGTTCCACTTTTTTTCAAAAGTGAGTAAAATTTCTGTGGGAAAAAAAGAGACGGCAATTCAAAAGAAGTTGACCGAAATCTAACCTGGCAACAGGTTAAAGCGATAGCCGGGCATCGCTCAGGATGGAGATCTTTCAAGTCGGCCCTTTGCACCACCGGAGGTGTACAGGATCCATAAGTAAGTAAGTAAATTCAAAACTACCCAAGTAACACCAAGCATTACAATATTGCACATATATCAATCCCAAATCGGCATGCTAAATGCTAATAGCATTAGATCAGTTTTAACGATGTGAAGTTGCATTTATTTATCAACTGTCAGACAACGATACACCAAATCAGCATAACGAATGTAGCGATGCATTACTGATGCTTTATTTCAACATGTCAAAGTAATGAACCATCAATTCGCTCTTATAATTGCCCTTTTCCACTTTAAGTCAACTTTTAGGGCTGTGTTTTTTTCAAGCATATATAGCTTCATGGTTACTTGGGTACTCACTATTGAGTAGAAAAAAATGAGCCTGTAAATCAACCCAAAATTTGAGTTCAATTTACGCACTGATGAGATAATATCGCAGAAAAAATGTACCCAAATTTGGGTAGTTTTTCCTTTTTTTCCCATGATTGTTGCCAAAACTAGAGAAAGATGCAGGCACCTCACCGGGGTTGCTCAGCCCAATAACTCAAATTTGAGTAAATTCAATATTCTCAATTTTGCGTTGATTCAGGTCCACTTTAGATAAATTAAACTCAGCTTTGAGTAAATTGTTTACATGTGATTAAAGGCAAATTACCTACACGCTTAGATGAGATTACCTAAAATTAGGTTTTTATTATACCTAAAATTAGGTAGTGGATGTTTACTAAAAATGTCGATAAAAATTAACGATAATAATCGTTAGTTTTTACCGACTTTTGAGTATTTGACGATTTCAGATGATGACGTTAGTTTTTACCTAAAATTTAGTATTTCTTGACTTAAAAAAATAAGTGATTTTTGTGCCGCTGTCTCTCTGTTGTGCAGATCCTTTTAATCACATGCAATCGCTACTTCCTGTTCCTGCTACTGCATTCGTCAGAATTCGATCGTAAATTGACGGTAAGTATTCAACAGGGCAAATTTCCGAGGCCAATACACGAACTTTTGTAAATTTGCAGGAGTCTGGAGGATGGTTTCCTGGAATCATATTCCTCCTGAAACATTGCGGCAGATCAGTGTTCGAAAAACATATCCACAGATATTTGCTGGGTGGCTTTAAATTAGTTGGCCATTTAAGCATGCGCACATGAGCACGAAAACGCCAAGGCCATGGAAAGCCATTGAAATTTCCACCCAGATAAACTCCTAGACTGCAACAGGATTCGAACCCAATAAGGCAAAGACAAAGGTGCTGTTTGAACAAGATGGCGCCACAACATTTAAAGTAAAATGAATTTCCTTGTATGGACAAATCATCCGTTCTCATTAACTACGCATCGCATCAATATGAAACCTAAGTCAAAAAGCAACAAATAATTTTTAGATTTTTTGTTCCCACGACTTGTTTTACAGTTCTAAACAATAAAAGAGATTTCATTGTACCTCCATACTAAATTCTAGCTATATACTTTCAATTTCTTCAAGACTGTTCTCCACCTCGTGTGTGTGGAAGGAACATTGAAAGCTTACGATATCGAACAGCAGATGTCACTAGTGTATATGCAATATTACATTGATACAAACACACGGCAACACCACCTGTCGCCTGATAATGGAAATATTGCAATTATACCGTCAACACAGTGGCTGTTGTTAAAATATTTAGGAAGGGCCTCAAGCGGAATTTTTGCTAGAACGCAACTGACGATCTCCTATAAGGTCTGTTTTAAAGAGCGCGATTTTCATTGATTTTTATTACATTTATTTAACATTTCTTCAGATAACAGTGAATCAACAATTTGATGCCCCAACACTCGGTTCGTGGATACATCCCATTTTCCTCAGCTGCGCACCATCGCTCGCCAAGTGTTTTGCATATTGCTTGATTCGCTGCACTTCCGTTGTACCACCCGGATCGGATACGAACACTGCGAAAGCTGCCTGAGACAAATAATGGTGCATATCCTTCCTGAGACTGTACCGCCAGATAGTCCCGCAATGATGTGCATCGGCTCATTCATGTATATCTCTTTTCTAGCTCCCATATTCATCCTTTTCTAAAATAAAAGATATAAAGATATATCTTATTAACGAAACACCAAATAAAAACCTAATAATAGGTAATTTTTAACGTTTTCATGAAACCGAAACAAACAACATTTCGACACGGTTGTTTCATAAGGGCCAATGTCGTAAACGTAAACAATGCCTTTTCCTGCAAATTCCTCAACAACTACGACCGCTCCCAGCTAACAAACACTTGGAACTGGTGGCGCTCTGCGCCTTCTATCGAGCGGAAGTGGAAAATACCGCCATAAGTCTCTAATCTTCCTGAAATTAGCAGAAGAAGTCAATGTTTACGTTTGCGACTTTCGCCCTTTTGAAACAACAATGTCGATTTACCTATTTTACGGTAAAAAGTAACGTCCGGAAATCGGTAATTTCCAACGATAATTCTTGTTTACCACACGCTTAGTTCAGTTCACCCAAATATGGGTGAAGAGTACCTAAAATCATCAAAAAGTGCACATACCTAGATATGGGTAATGTGGGATTTACCTATATATGGGTGAATCTAGTAGGATGAATTTATAGGTAAAATTAACCCACATTTGGGTGATTTTTATGTACCGTTTTGTTGGTGCAAAACATTTTAATTACGTTCTAATGAAATAAAATAAAAAGCAAATAAAATTTCTAACCAAAAGTTCAATTTAATTTATTCAAAATAATATTTGAATTAATTCAATAATCTTGGTTTGATTTGGACTAATTACCATCGATATCGTACTGATATCATTCTGAAAATATTGGAGAGCAAACCTATGAACAGAGAATACACATCACCAGGTATCCATAACCCAGCCGCACCGGGTTCATTAACAGCAAGTACCGGAAAAATATTATCGTTAGCAAACCTCTCCTTGTAGAGACATGATTCGAGCTTACAGCGGCCAATCGATTATTAGTTAAGTTAACTGGAATAAAAAGGTTTCATTGAGAGCGATGCATTAGATAACAATATGAAAACTAACCTTAACGGGACCGGAACATCGCTTCACTGGTCCGGAGGTATTAGAGAGAACTAGCAGGATCCTCTGCTGTGACTATACGGTTCCGAAAGATGCGGCGCCGTTCTGCAGAAGTATTGAGAATGGTTTTCCTGCTTCACCTTCTGGAGCCTGGAGCGTAGCATCCTGTTGCTTGGATTTCATTTGATTCCATGAGTTTGAGCTCTGTAACAAATGATAAATATATGTTATTGAACAGAAGTAAGGATCACAATATGAAAACTTACCTGTACGTGGCCGGAACGAAAGGAGCTTTTCATGCTGAGACTGGTTAGAGTCCGCTCCCCGCTGTTTCTGTAGAGCAGTCGCTCTGGAGATAATGGACCATATTCTTTGCTGCAGCCGTTCTATAAGATTCGGCACCAGGCAGTCTGAGGAGTGCATTTTCAGTACCTATATCAATGAAAGCAGTAAGAATGTATTGCTTTTTGCATTGAAACTTTTCGTTTCGTCACTGAAACCATTGACACTTGTCTTCAGCAACTGCTTCCGCGATAGAGCATTTCCACATTTTATTCACTCATACATCTATATTGCTGTCAAAATGTGCATTTGACAATTAAATTTTCAGCTAAAAGCTCTATTTTTTGACACCGGTGCACTCACACAACCAATCGACATCAGTTGTCAAAAAATCAGGAGTACCAACTTGACCACTTGACCTTGTCGCCGAGTCTGGCGCTGAGTGTTCGGCGCGGAAACCCAAAGGTGGGAATAAAATTTTGGGGCTTATGCGCAATATAATGATGAAAGGTATATAGGAATGTTAATACTTACATTTATTGTTCACGATTTTTGAGGCTCTGACTTCAGTAAAATTAGGCAAAGTTGTTTTCGATTAACGGAACGAAAACAACTGAACTATACGAAGACTATTTTTTCAACCAAATATGGGTGAATTAATTTACCCATATGTTGGTAAAGTCTCTTTACCAATATTATCAGTGAACTTCACCGATTTTCTCGGTATATTTTACCAATAATATAGGTAAAAGTATACTATACTCAAATATGGGTGAAACAAGAACCCATAAATAGGTTAACTGATCTAAGCGTGCACCATTACCTAACTTTAGGTAATCGATGATTACCTAAATCTTAGGTATGTGCACTTGAGTTCAATTATCGGTATTTTTTACCGACTTTTAGATTATCCTACCTAAGCGTGTAGTGCCAGAGAAGTCATTTTACTCAAATTTGGGTTATTGGCCCACACGCTTAGATCAGTTTACCCTGGGAGCTGCGGACTGAGTCAAAACGATTGTCAAAAAATCTCCAAAGTAACCTGTCAAAAAGTATCCATCGCATCGAGAGAGTTTGTGAGCATTCTGAGCGCAGTCGAGAGAGCACACGTGTAAATCAACTCATACTAATTATAGTTAATTTTAAACAAAATCTCATTTTCTGGTGTTATTTCAAATCTATTGAGGAATAAATATAAGGAAATGGCATCAACTAGTTTTACAATCGGCACAATAATTTATGCGACGTAGTAAACTAACATTTTTTTTGCAATGAATACACACTTTGCAATAAAGATAAACACAATGAGGATTAAATGTGAGGAAATCGTAACGTGTACATTGGACACTGAGAGGAAATTTGTGGTTTTCAAGCAAAACATCTTGAAAATTTGAATCGATCGAGTCCGCAGCTCCCAGAGTTTACCTATTTTTGGGTACTTGTTTCACCCATATATGAGTACTGTATACATTACCTATATTATGGGTGAAATGTACTGATATTATCGGTAATATTTACTGATTTTATTAGTAAACTGAGCTTACGCAAATTTAGGTGACGGCAATTCACCCATATTTGGATGAAAAATGGAACTTGACTGAATCCGTCAGAGTTGTTTGAATTGTTTGCAGAACATAACTGATCTCGCTATAAAGAGTAAGATAATTAAAAAATTGAATCCAGTTCTTTATAATATTTTCAACTTTTTATTTTCAGATCCAACGCATTTGCCTCCTATACTGTTGTTAAATTCCTTGCACGTAGACCGAAGCCCTGAGATTCATATTTATTCTCTCCGCTGCTTTCCGATGGTGCTGCTGTGGCTTCCGGACCGAACATTTTCATTTGTAAGTTATTTAGTTTAATGGAATTTTAAAAACTTTATTATAATCAACTATATTGTTTTAGAACTAAGCATGCGGCGGATAACCAATTGTTTCGCCTAACTGATCCGATCTTGAATTACTGTTTTGGCGGGTCCGGAGAAAGCTGACGACCTTTCCCAGAGGCAACCGAAAACATGAGAGTTGGAGGAAAAACCTAAAAGAAGTCATCGAGAAATCGCGAGATGAAATATGAACGCGAAAAAGTGAAAGCATCGAGCGCTGATTCTCTTTAGTTTTTATTATGATTTTAAATATATTTTTAGATATAGTACCTGTGACGACGGATCGTTTGTTTCTTCGTACTTCTATCATCTTTTAGCTACCATGTTTCTGGATTATACACCGTCAAATTTCCAGCAGGTGACCCGATGCCTGCTGCGATTAACGATTTTCGACTGAAGCTGCTGCCCGACCCCATCATCCAAGCTGTCGTAAGTTGTCGTAAGTTCCGGTTTCGCGTGATATTAATGTTTCGATCATCAGTTTTGATAACGCAGCCGTTTCCCAACACTCGACAACGAGTAGATTATTATGTATTGTGATTCGATTAAAAAGGCAGGTCAAGATACTGCCACCAATTAATAAATAAAAATGATAACAATTCGCACAATTGGCTTATTTATTACGTGCATGCGGAATACGAAAATTTTATCGAATGCTATTTTCAATACCAAAACAAAAAATTCACCCATATGTGAGTTAATTTCACCTATAATAGTATACCCATAAATAGGTAAACATTACCAATTTTTCTGAAATTGGCTTGTACTCAAATATGGGTAAATGCCATTTCACCCATAAATAGGTATGTGCACTTTTTGGCGATTATGGGTACTATTCACCCATATTTGGGTGAACTGAACTAAGCGTGCAAACTACGGTTTTGAGTATCCAGTTTTCCGCGAGCGGTAATGGCCGCCAGCTTGCCTGCGGGTCAGTCTCTGATTTGACGTTTGTGGAGGTCAACTGCACCCACCGCTCCGAGAATTCTAACCAATGTTGCATATAAGAAGGTGCTGATTCAGTGAATTCAAGCCTTCTTATATACCACATTGATCAAAATGCTCGAATGGTGGGTGCAGTTGACCTCCAGAAACGTCAAATCAGAGACTTACCCGCAGGCAAGCTGGCGGCCATTACCGCTCGCGGAAAACTGGATAGACACTATAGCAAGGGGTGTCTCACATAGAATAAATTGAATTGATTTGCTGAAAATTAATCAAGCAACCGAAGCGACTTTATTTCGATGCAAATCGAAATTATTTAGGCTCAAAAGTTGATTTTAGCAACGCAACGATTTTTACATCTGTCAGATCGAACAGTGATTGTCAAAATATGACGACGCCTGCACAAATAATGTAAAGTTTCTCGAATTTGTTAAATACCGATAGAAAACATAGAGCTAGCCGGAAACAGTTTTTTTTAAGAATGCAATAAGTGAATTCTGTCTGATGACTCATAGCATAGATGTCGTCACTTCCAACACAGAGTAGTACAAAATGTGATGCGTTTGGATTGTTAAAGTGCCAGTGCACGCCGAGTGCGCGCTGTGTACTTTTTAGAAATTTCGTCCTGTCTCTTGATAGATACGTTGCGTTGCTGCTTTTTGAATTCATCTACAGCTGCGCCCAAACAATTCTTTGTCATATATACACAAGAACAAGAACCATAGTGCAATAATAGCGCATTCGATTTCGAGGTAAATTTATTCACTACAGGAAATACTTAGGGATTAGAAACATCTTTGTAGTTTGAAGTATGGACTAAGGACTTCAACCACACAACTCGCCGATTGAATTGAACTGATGACGAAAGAACGACTCGTGATCTTTGAGTTTAGAAAATGAAATATAATACTCAAGTGTTTCTACACGGGAACCACGTCAGATCATATCAATTAAGTCTCAGACAGTCTCTGAAAGAAGTAAACCATATCAACTATATGAAAATGCTGCCGAATATAGATGAACAATCAGCTCAACGAATATGAAAGTTGTATTTACTTCAATGAAACAACTCGACAATAAACTATCACGTTTACGGCCGCCGCAATTGCAAAAGCTTAGTTTCTATATTTGCAAATACAATAATTAGCACTGGGTAGGACTTTCTTATAAATCATCTAAGCTCCGTTTAGTGTCGTCCTCAAGCATATTTTTCCAACTAAAACCTAAAATCAGAAAACAATTTATTAGTAATTGATATAAGTACACAAAAATGGCTATTTCAGAAATCATGCCCAAGTTTATTTGTTGATGGAAAAATAAACAATCCGGTCAATGTCATTGGTAACGTACGTAAAGTCCCAGTTTGCTAAGATCAAAATTACAGTTCAGTGTTACAGAAGGTGTGTTGCAATATTGATCGAATAGTACCTTTTCATAAAAATCAATAGAAATCGACTTTATTTTGATTGAAATTCGCTGCCATCGATAGATGTGAGACACCCCTTGCACTATAGGTTCCATAGACGAGCTGAGGCGAAGGCGAGTGTAGCCAAACGAACTGTCAGTTACACGGAGAAACACGTTTACTCATTAATGGGTACTTTTTCTTTTCTATCTCTTTCCCTCTGCTGAAAATTTTACCCATTTTGGGAGAATAAGTGGATCTACTCATTTAAATGAGTAAATCCACTTATTCTCCTAAAATGGGTGATTTTTTCAGCAGAGAGAAAGAGATAGCAGAGAAAAAGTACCCATTAATGAGTAAACGATTTTTACCGGGTAGTGTAGCCAAACGAGCATGACGTCACAATTGTAATCCAAGCAACGGAGCGTGTGACGTCAAATTCACGTGGTACACTGTGAAAAAGTGTAAAAACACACTTAATCGAAATTACCCAACCGTTCCTGCGCTCGTCTACACGCTTAGTTCAGTTCACTCAAATATGGGTGAACAGTACCCATAATCTCGAAAAAGTGCACATACCTATTTATGGGTGAAGTATCATTTACCCATATTTGAGTACAATTGGTTCATGGGAATATTGGTAATGTTTACCTATTTATGAGTATTCTGTTATAGGTGAAATTCACCTAAATATGGGTGATATTTTCCTGTTCTTGTTTTGAAAATATTTTTGGATAAAAATTATTTTTATAAATATAAGTAAAATATTTGATTGGTTATAAATATACATGCAAATTATTTTATTATTCTATCTACCGCGTTTTTCATAAAATAGTTTTAATCCATTTTATTATTCAACTTTCATGTTGCTGGTTGCATTACCAACAACAGTGGCTGATGGCAGCAAATCCCGAACGAACCGGAACATCCTTCAGCAGCAGCCTTGGTAGCAGCTTCGTGTCAGTGAGGGAGTAAGCACCAAAAACTGGTGTGGAAGTTCTGCAATTCTGCCATTCCCGAACGAACCGGAACATCCTTCAGCAGCAGCTACGGGTCAGTGTGGTGTGGAAGCGGTGCGGAACGGCATGTTATTATGGAACTGTGGACAGCTGGCGGATGGTAACTCTTCCGGGCGCAGATATGCTGAATGATCCGATTAAATAGTTGCATCCAACCAAATAACCACATCCAAATATGGTTATTTATCGGGAACAGGTTGAAAAACATGCAGATTGGAGCGAACATTCCCGTTGGAGTTGTTAGACGGTTGCTGGAGGATTTATGGATTCCATTGGTACGCAGCTTTCAGCAGAAGTTCTCCGCCTATGGTTCTGGAACTAGCTTCCGGTCCTGCTGTTTGCGATTATTCGTCATTCGCCGATTACGAGGAGGTGCTGCTGATCTGCTGATTTGAGAAGATAGTTGAGAAGCTCCAACCTAAAAAATGTGTAAAATACAAATATCAAAAATACAACAATCTTAATAAAATACAACAAAATAGTTACCTTATATGAAGAACTTTCGGATCAACTTTTCTCAACTTCGACCGACTGCGTGAGAGATAAAAAAAGGAAATTTCACAAACTACTGCGATGTCGGTGCGGCGGCCATCAGTTCGAATTTGTTTATCTTTATTTTTTCACCCAAATATGGGTAAATGCGATTACTCAAATATAGGTAAAGCCGATTTTTTCAGAACATCAGTAAATTTTACCGATTTTTTGGGTAAGTTTCACTAATAATATTGGTAGAATTGGAATTACCCATATATGAGTAAATTAAGTACCCATAAATAGGTAAACCAATCTAAGCGTGTATGGAACCTATAGTGTCTATAATTCGGACGTGAGAATCTCAATGGGGTGTCTATAGTTTTGAGTGGAAACAATCCACTTTTGGGTAGTTTTGGTTTTCAGTTTACTCTGATCGACAAGGGGTAGGAATTAAGGCTTCTTGATAAAATAACGCTACCTCGCATTTTTGAAACCTTGACCGGCATTTTGCAAAACAAAATTTAATTTTGTTTGTAAACAAAACTCAAGTTTCCATAACTTTTTACTTGCGCTTTATTTTATTAAACGTAGTAAAATTCTTACCGTTATTCGTAGTGTTAATCAATAATACTTAAAATGCAACGCGAGGAAAAGCAAATGGACATGCTCCTTGAAGCCGTTCTCAATCGGCTGAATGATCTGAAGCACTCGATAGGAGCCATGATTCACCGGCTCCAAACGGAACATGAAACCATCAACTGGCCTACATTTCTGGACAATTTTGCGCTCATTTCAAGTCACGTATGTTCAATTATTTGATTATATTCTTGTTATTATATAGAAGCCTTTTTTCTTCCCAACCCAAAGCTCACCGGTTTGTCGAAAATCCTGTCATCCGAAATTGGCACCCCGCTTCGAAATTTGACCGTTTTGCCGCTGCTGCTCACGCCGGAGCGAGACGAAGCCCTGCTGCAACTGACGGAGGGTCGCATCCCGGTGTTCTCTCATGATCTGGTGCCGGACTATCTGCGTACCAAGCCAGACCCCGGAGCGGAGTCCCGAATGGCGGCCCACGAAGCCAAGGCCAACAACTTGCAGCCCGACACGGCCGCCAAACAGGTGGCCCAGTACAACAAAGTAATATCACACGTTTGGGACATTGTAAGCAAGGCCAAGGAGGAATGGGACACGGAAGCGTCGTCCCGACCCGGTATCCAGCAGACCAGTTCGTTGGCGGACACGCAGGCACTGGTGGCCGCCGTTGGCTTGGGTAATGGTTTGAACATGCCGGTTGGGCCGGGAGGGGTACCCAACTCGGGCATCATGATTCCTCCCGCCATCCGGCAAGCTTCACCGATGAGTGCCGTGTCGCCTGGAGCGGGACCACTCGGGAAGATGCCCTCCGGTATTAAGACTAACATTAAGTCGGCCAATCAGGTTCACCCGTATCGTTAAATAAAAGAGAGATGACTGTAACTTTAGATGGTTGTGGTATGTACAAATTTATTATTACTAGTTGTGAAAGCTATTTTGTGCAGGAAACTCGCTCTTAGAATCTACTTCCTAAATGTTTTATTTCTTGGGAACAACTCGCGGAAGTCTACTCTTTAATTTTCTCGTCCTCGTAAATGCATTCGCCGAAAACGTCGCAGTGGCCCATTTCCAGTGGTTTGAACCAGTGCAGTTCGGGTGGAATGTCGCAGTTGGCCCGGAGGGTGCTGCGGGGTGGGTTGAATTCGGTGATTGGTGCTCCCTCCCAGTCGTAGCCCTCGAAGCGGAACCCATCGGACCGGTTGCACTGCATGCTGAGCGGTTCCTCCAGATAGTACTCGAACAGTTGGTCCGAACGGGTTTTGGTCCAGTGGATGGAATGGTAGTTATCGGAGCGTGCTCCGCCTGGAGTCATTGACTGTTTCTCGACTCTGTGGGGAAAGAGTTTTTTTTTCATTGGATTGAAATTAGTTATGGGACTAAATACTGAGTTTAAATTAGATTGAGTTTTTATTGGGTTGATATTATTTCAGATAACTTCTTCGTCGTAAACCGTCGGAAACCTGCTGGACAGGACAGAAAGTGGTTTCAAAGTTTTGGACAAGATGCACCAAAGCGTGATTGGGTGGTAGCCAATTATCGCAAGAATGTCCAAGCTGATGATAAAAGGACGTTTCTTCAACTACAGCATTGTTAGCCACGAACAAAGTAGTCAATGATTACCACCAGTCGCGACCCTAGCGACTAGTTCAGCAAGCGCCCAGTTCCTTTCACGTCCATGGAGAAGATCGATGCGGAGCTGGACCGATTTCAATCGATGGGCATCATCACGCCTGTCGATTTCTCGCGGGGCTACCTCAAATGGCATAATGCCATTTGGCATAATGCCGTTTGGCATAAGTCCGTTTGGCATAATGCCATTTGGCATAATGATTTGAATAGCCCGGGGCCATTTGGCATAAAGACCATTTGGCATAACGACCGTTTGGCATAATAAAGAAAAATAGTCATAATGATTTTAGGGCCATTTGGCATAACGACCATTTGGCATAATGACCATTTGGCATAAAAATTAAAAGAATTATCAAAACTCTTGGAAGAAGCTCAATTTACATCTGTATTATTGCCTTTTTCTGGGCATATGCGTATTTTAAGGAGCAGGGAATCAATATTCGAGCAACGCCTAACAATATACCCATTGTCGTCAACAGAGTTTGTTACTGACAAACGCACCTCGCAACAAGCCTTTGTCAGAGCCCAAACACAATATGACAAGAATCATTTGGCTTGCATGTTCTGATATTTCCGAGAATACGATACTAATTTTGTAATCATAGTTAGATTCTCGAATATTTCCATAAAAGCAGAAACTATGATAGCTTAAAACCGAGATTTGCTGTAGAGATAATGCAAAATAACGGAATGAAAAGTTAGCAACAAAATTGTCTTCTTTTATGTTGCTGACAAAAAATTTCGGATCTTTGTCATTATTATCTCCGACCAAAACAAAGCTTTGTCGTTGGCTCTCTTTTGTCGCTTGTTTTGCATGCGCATCGAAGAAAAATTGATTCCCTGTTAAGGAGTGATTTACTTTTTTTTCTAACGGGTGCCAACCAAAAAAATGGGATTAAAAAATGGCTCGGGATAAAAATACAAAGAAGTACAGTTTAATCTGATATATGTTATACAAAGAGTTGTCCTTAGTCTTCAAACTTAGACTAATTAATTGGCATATGTTCCGTGGTTCGCCGTGCTGCTTCTGATCCTGCTTATGAGTTGCTTCTTGGCTTTGGCATTACAATCACCTTTGTATACAATAGAGCTGAGTAGACTAAATAATGCTTTGGCAGTTTTCACAACATTTTCACGTTTAAAATGTTCGACCGTGTACTTTTTCTATGATCTTTGTTCGCTTGAAAAATTTACAAAGCGCGCCGCAGTATTTTTTGTTTCTACGGCATGTTGTGAGCAGTGTTGGAGTGAAAGTGTGTGTGTGACAATTCTTAAAGTCATATTTCTTTTGCCTTATTTCGGGTAAATGCGTACTTTTAAAGAAGCAGTCATTTATTCTTTTGCTTCATCCCGGGCAAATGCGTACTTTAAAAGAAGGAGTCATCTACTCTTTTGCTTCATTCCGGGCAAATGCGTACTTTGAAAGAAGGAGTCATCTTCTTTTTTGCTTCATCCCGGGGAAATGCATACTTTTAAAGAAGGAGTGATCTACTCTTTTGCCTTATTCCGGGCAAAAGCGTACTTTAAAAAAATGAGTCATCTACTCATTTGCCTAATTTCGGGCAAATGAGTACTTTTAAAGAAGGAGTCATCTTCTTTTTGCTTCATCCCGGGCAAATGCATACTTTTAAAGAAGGAGTGATCTACTCTTTTGCCTTATTCCGGGCAAAAGCGTACTTTAAAAAAAAATGAGTCATCTACTCATTTGCCTAATTTCGGGCAAATGAGTACTTTTAAAGAAGGAGTCATCTTCTTTTTGCTTCATCCCGGGCAAATGCATACTTTTAAAGAAGGAGTGATCTACTCTTTTGCCTTATTCCGGGCAAAAGCGTACTTTAAAAAAATGAGTCATCTACTCATTTGCCTAATTTCGGGCAAATGAGTACTTTTAAAGAAGGAGTCATCTTCTTTTTTGCTTCATCCCGGGCAAATGCATACTTTTAAAGAAGGAGTCATCTACTCTTTTGCATTATTCCGGGCAAATGCGTACTTTTAAAGAAGGAGTCATCTGCCCATGATCGCATAAATGTAACATTTGCATTTTGGTTGATTTTGTAAATCGTTTGTCAATCCTCCCCACAAACTCAATCATTTCCAACTTACCACAGATAAGCAAGACAGTAAAGCCTATTTTACTGTTGTTGGATTAGATGCAGTAAATTGAGCTTTCTGAACGATTCACAGGCTTTATACAAAATGGACAAAACTGCGAGTGTTACAAATATGCGATCATGGGCAGTCATCTACCCTTTTGCTTTATCCCGGGCAAATGCGTACTTTTAAAGAAGGAGTCATCTTCATTTTTGCTTCATCCCTGACAAATGCATACTTTTAAAGAAGGAGTCATCTACTCTTTTTTATTATTCCGGGCAAATGCGTACTTTTAAAGGAGTTATCTTCTTTTTTGCTTCATCCCGGGCAAATGCATACTCGCAATCGTAAACAATGCCTTTTCCTGCAAATTTCTCAACAACTAGGACCGCTCCCAGCTAAAAATCAATTGGAACTGGTGGCGCTCCGCGCCTTTTATCAAACAGAAGTGGAAAATATCGCCAAAAGTCATTAATCTTCCTGAAATCAGCAGAAGAAGTCAATGCTTACGCGACTTTCGCCCTTATGAAACAACAATGTCGATATATTCCTACGATTAACCTTTTTTGTGCCAAGTGGTAGTTTTGCTAAACGGCCCGTTGTATTTAATTCATTTTTCAAGGATTATGCCAAATGGTCATTATGCCAAATGGTCGTTATGCCAAATGGCCTCAAGGTACCCAACAAATTATGCCAAATGGTCGTTATGCCAAATGGTCTTTATGCCAAATGGCCTTTAGACATTTAAATCGTTATGCCAAATGGCATTATGCCAAACGGCCTTATGCCAAACGGCATTATGCCAAATGGCATTATGCCTTATGGGCTTCCCCCATTTCTCGCAGTGGGCGGCTCCGATCGTCGTAGGGAAGAAGCCCGGAGGAAAAGTACGAATCTGCCGATTACTCAACTGGACTGAACGCTGCCCTGGAGCCCAACCATTGCCCGCTACCGGTCCCTGATGACATCTTTACCAAGCTCAATGTGAAGAAATGAATCAATCGAAGGAATCGGTGAAACAGAGACGTTATTGACATGTAAAATCCGAGACCTCATTCCATGACAAGCCTTCAAGCTAACCAGATGTTTTAATCATAGCTCTTCAATAAACCTCGTTACTTTGTTCTGTTGAAGACCATCTGTTCCATTCTTTGTCAATCCATACTAGAACCTCCTTAAGGTTATGGGCTCGTCAATGAAAGAAGGATCTGGTATCCCACAGCTGACTGGACCAAATTATGAAAATTGGAAATTCCGAGTCAAGCTTTATCTGGATGCGGCAGAGGTCTCGTCAGTGTTGAAGGAAAACAATTCCGGCTGTAACTGATGAAGCTAGGCCAAATAGGGATAAGCTGGACAGAAAGGCAAAATCGCTGTTGGTGGGATTCATTTCGGACGAATGTTTAGAAGTAGTCCGTGAGAAAGAATCAGCTTGGAGCATGTGGAAGGCCCTAGAAGAAACATTCGCCAAACGTTCTGTGACCAGTCAAACTCTTTTGAGAAAGCAGCTTGCAAGATTGCGAATGAAGGAGGGATCATCTATGCGTAGCCATTTCGTGGTGTTCGATGACATAGTCCGGCAACTGAAGTCTGCAGGTGCCAAGCTGGAAGAAAATGACTTAGTTTCGCAGCTATTTCTAACACTACCAGATAGCTATGATCCTTTGGTAACAGCGCTCGAGAACCTGGACGAAAAGATCTTGACCCTGGAAACAGTGAAGCAGCGGCTGCTAGCTGAGGAGTCGAAGAGAGTTGATCGTCAAGATTATGCAAGCGATGATAAAGGAACAGCTTTCGTTGGAGGAAAGAAAAATGAAAGGAAGAAGTCAACACGCGAGTTTACTGGTAGATGCCACCGGTGTAAGAAGTCAGGGCATATGAAGAAGGACTGCCCATGGAACAAATCGGATGCAAAGGCTCATTCTGTTTTTAAAAATCGAAAGGCAGTTGCTTTCATGGGAAGATCCGGAGCGAAGACACCTAGTGGCGGAAGCATCTCGTTTTGTGTGGACTCAGGATGTAGTGACCACCTCGTTAATAAAGAAAATTATCTAAAGTCATCACAAAATCTAAAGAATCCGTTCGTGGTCGAAGTCGCAAAAGAAGGTGTATCTTTGATCGGCAAATCAGTCGGAGAGCTGACAAGATTGTCAAACAAGAATGTTGAATTCCGTATGAAGGACGTAATATTCATTCCAGAGCTGAGGGAAAATTTGCTTTCGGTCAAGAAACTTTCTCAAGCTGGAATTGATATCCTGTTCACTGGCCGAGGAGGAATCGAGCGAGCGAGCAAGCTTAATGTTGAAGTCATTGGTGTGGCTTACTTAAAAGGTAACTTGTATCAATTAGATCTAGCCTATGCTGGTCAAGCTAACATCAGCACGATGGAAGCAAGCTGGTTGTGGCATCGTCGATTGGGACATGCAAGTCAACAAGCGATGGAAAATATTGTCAAGCATGAAATGGCTACCGGTTTCATAGATACAGTATGTCGTATTGGATTCTGTGATACGTGTGTGATGGGGAAGCAGTATCGTGAACCGTTCGATGGCACCCGAGAGAAAGCCACGCGTCCATTAGAGCGTATACATTTTGACGTGTGTGGGCCGATTGATCCACCGGCCTGGGACGAATCCAGATTTTTCGTTTCGTTCATTGATGATTGGACGCATTTTGCAATTATCTATCCTATCAAGCGTAAGTGTGAAGTCTTTCATTGTTTCAAACAATATGAAGCAATGGCTACCACCCACTGGCAAACGAAGATTAGTAAACTGACAGTTGACAGGACGGGAGTATTTGTTTAATGAGCAAAAACGGTATTATCAAGACAGAGGCATTCAAGTTCAATCGGCAGTGGCATACTCTCCGCAGCAGAATGGCGTTGCTGAGCGATTCAACAGAACCCTGGTTGAAAAAGTTAGATTTATTGATTCCAAGATGCCAAAGCGAATGTGGTCAGAAGCGGCCTTGGCGGCGACGTATATCCTCAATCGGTCTCCTACAAGTGCACTAGACCGAAACATTACCCCAGTAGAGCAGTGGACAAATACTAAGCCAGACCTCAGAAAACTTAGAATTTTCGGATGCAAGGCCATGGCTTGGATCCCTAACCAACTACGAAAGAAATTGAATCCAAAGAGCCGTGAAACCGTTATGATTGGGTACGCACCCAATAGCTATCGCTTGTGGGATAGATCGTCAAAGAAGATTGTCGTAGCAAGAGATGTGAAATTTGATGAACAAAATTTTCCATATGCTAGTGATGATGTTGATAGACAACCGTTAATAATTCCCTTAGTCTATGAGCCAGAGGGGGAACAATTAAGTACCATAGCTGAACCCCAAAATATAGAAAATACAACCAGACAAGATTCAAATATTGAATCTGAAGATGATGAAATTTATGAAGAAATACTTGATGAACCAAACCCTGGCGTGCTCCCTTCGCATGAAAGACGTGAAGACTGTTTAGAGTCAACCACGAGGCGCAGCGAACGGGAGCGCAAGCTCCCAGGTAAGCTATTAGATTTTTTCACTGGATACAGTGCATCCGCTGCTGCTGATTATTCCAAACCTACAGATTCGCCATTTACGTACAACGAGATTCATCAACGTGACGACAGAGATGCTTGGATGGTAGCTATTGGTGACGAACTACAGTCTATGGAAGTTAACAAGGTATGGAAAATCGTTCCGTGTCCGACTGGTGTGAAACTATTGCAATCAAAATGGATTTTTTGCATAAAAGAAGATGCCGATGGTAATGTTCTTCGGCATAAGGCAAGACTGGTCGTGAAGGGAAACCAGGTATTGACTATACCATGAGACGTACGCGCCGGTAGCTAAACTAACGACAATCCGGGTCGTACTGGCTGTGGCTTTGCAGAAGATATACATTATTCACCAAATGGATGTCAAAACGGCTTTTCTACACGGAGAACTCAAAGAAGACATCTTTATGGCGATTCCTGATGGTGTAAAAGCAGCTCCTGGAATGGTATGCAAACTTGAAAAATCACTATACGGATTGAAGCAGAGCCCGCGATGCTGGAATGAGAGGCTCAATGAAGTACTACTGAAGCTTGGTTTCAAGAGATTTTTTCATGATTATTGTGTGTACACCCGAATCAACGAGAGGGGGAATGATGTGATCTATGTAATTATCTACGTTGATGATCTGTTAATCATTGGAGAGAAAATCAAGACAATCGAGGATGTTAAACACAAGCTATCAACATATTTCAAAATGACTGATTGAGGTGAAGCTAAATATTTCGTTGGAATGAAAATTATGTATGACCGAAAACAAGGAAGTTTGGAATTATCACAAGACTCAACTATTAGAAAAATTCTGAAGACATTTTGCATGGAAGATTGTAACCCGGCCAAAACTCCAATGGAGAAGGGGCTGCAGCTTTGCCAGGGGACGATGGAAGGAATTGAAGCACCGTACCGAGAATTACTGGGCAGTTTGATGTACGTTATGATGGCTACACGGCCGGACATTTGTTTTCCAGTTGGATACCTAGGACGTTTTCAGCAGCAGCCGTCTTCTCCACACTGGACCGCCCTGAAAAGGGTGGTACGTTACCTGAAAGGAACTGAAAAGACTTTTCTGAAGTTTACTCGCAATACTCAAATGGAAGCAATAAAAGGATATGCCGATGCTGATTGGGCAACTGATCAACAAGATCGAAAATCTGTGAGTGGTTACCTATTCCAGGTATTTGGCAACGTTGTTTCCTGGTCAAGCAAGAAGCAGACGACCGTAGCAACATCATCTAGTGAGGCTGAGTATGTGGCACTCGGTTCTGGAGTAGCAGAGGCGCTGTGGCTATCTGGACTTCTTAGAGATCTAGGAATTCAAGACACTAAACCTGTAACAATATTTGAAGATAACCGCGGTTGCATTGGGATGGCCAAGAACCTGGAAAGCAAACGAGCAAAGCATATAGACATAAAGCACCACTTCATACGAGACTATGTAGCTGCAGGAAATATCGAGGTGAAACCAATCGGGACGGAGCTCCAACTTGCTGATATTTTCACCAAAGCACTAGAGGTCGGACGTTTTCGTAATCTATGTCAAATGATCGGAATCCACGATCGAGAGGGGGTGAAGAAATGAATCAATCGAAGGAATCGGTGAAACAGAGACGTTATTGACATGTAAAATCCGAGACCTCATTCCATGACAAGCCTTCAAGCCAACCAGATGTTTTAATCATAGCTCTTCAATAAACCTCGTTACTTTGTTCTGTTGAAGACCATCTGTTCCATTCTTTGTCAATCCATACTAGAACCTCCTTTACAATGGGCACCGGTATTTCAGCGTCATCGACCTGAGCGACGCCAATCTTCAAGTGGAAGTTGACGACGACTCGAAGCACCTGCTCACAATCAACACGCATCGAGGTCTCTTCCGCTTCAACCGACTCACACCAGGAGTAAAATCCGCTCCCGGGGCCTTCCAGCAGTTAGTGAACAGCATGGTTGCCGATCTCTAAGGAGTGGACACGGTTCTGGACGATATCTTCGTGGCCAGCAAAACCGAAGAGGAGCACCACAAGATGCTCAACGCACTGTTTCAACGCCTTCAAGCCTGAGGGAAGAAAAGTGCAACATTCTGCAGCCGGAGGTAAAGTATTTGGCGCACATCGTAGACGAGAACGGTCTCCGTCCAGACCCATCCAAGGTGGAAGCCATTGTCAAGATGCCACCGCCCAAAGATGTCACAACTCTACGCTCGTTCCTTGGTGCGGCGAATTTCTACGCGAAGTTTGACCCGGAGATGCACCAACTGCGGCGGCCACTCGACGCGCTGCTGAAGAAGGATGCCAAATTCGTTTGGAACAGCGAGTGCCAGAAATCGTTCAGGCGCTTCAAGGTAGTACTCCAGTCGGATTTGCTTCTAACACACTACGATCCATCACTAGACATCATAGTTGCTGCCGACGCTTCTCAGACCGGAATCGGTGCCTGCCTTCTACACAGGTTCCCCGATGGCTCACTCAAAGCTGTTGCACACGCTTCCCGCTCACTCACCCCCGCGGAGGCAAATTACGGACAGATCGAGAAGGAAGGTCTTGCACTGGTGTTTGCCGTAACGAAATTCCATCGGATGCTGCTCGGACGCAAGTTCACCCTCCAGACGGATCATCAGCCACTCCTGCGGATATTCGGACAGAAGAAGGGTATTCCGGTTCACACGGCCAACCGCCTTCAACGTTGGGCCCTGACGCTTCTGTGCTACAACTTCGACATCGAGTACGTGTCCACCACGCAGTTTGGATATGCCGACGTACTGTCCCGCCTCATCAACGGTTACGTCAAACCAGAGGAGGACTTCATCATCGCATCGATTCAACTGGAAGACGCCATCGAGATTCCACTCCAGGAAGCCATCAGTTCGCTGTTAGTTGAGTTCAAATCGGTGCGCAGCGCTACTCTCCAGTGCCCGATTCTCCAACAAGTGATCCAGTACAACCAGCGTGGATGGCCCTCCAAAATCGATGACATGGCTAACCCTGAAGTTCGCCCTATCTTCGCTCATCGAGACGCTCTATCGGTAGTGTAGGGGTGCGTCATGATGTCCAACCGTTTGGTGATTCCGGACAGTTTTCGGCAGCGGATTCTCAAGCAACTCCACCGAGGACATCCGGGAATGGAGCGGATGAAAGCTATCGCACGTAGTCACGTGTACTGGCCGAGGATCGATGACCACATTGCTGATTTTGTGAAGAGATGTGAAAGCTGTGTCACACATTCGAAGACACCGTCTAAGGTTCCGCTACAGTCGTGGCCACTCGCTCAATCTCCCTGGGAGCGTATCCACATCGACTTCGCCGGCCCAATCAACGGTCTGCACTTCCTCATAGTGGACGCCTTCACTAAGTGGCCGGAAATTCGCATCGTTCGATCCCCGACAACATCAGCAGTGACCGAGTTCCTCGACGAGCTGTTTGCTCGTTTTGGCGTTCCCAACGTCATAGTCTCCGACAATGGAACGCAGTTCACGTCGGAACAGTTCGCGGTTTTGTGCAGGAAGAACGGCATTCAACATTTCCGGACATCGCCGTATCACCCACAGTCCAATGGCCAGGCGGAAAGATTTGTGGACACCTTCAAGAGGTCGTTGCGCAAAATCAACGAGTGGGAAAGTATCTCGGAATCGCTCCAGACGTTCCTCCAGGTCTACCGAACCACTCCCAGTCGTGTTCTGAATGGCAGAACTCCTTCGCTGCCGATGCTTGGTCGAAACATCAAGACGGTTCTCGATCTCCTGCATCACCAACAACCGAAGCCAGTGGTTCTCAATCAACGCCAACAGTTCAACCGGAAGCATGGCGCAACTCCTCGTGGCTTCCGAAAAGGCGACATGGTCTACACCAAGGTCTACCGTAGCAACACCAAGTGGCAGTGGGCGTAATCATCGAGGTCATCGGACGGGTCAACCCCATGGCATGGACGGAAGAAGCCCATCAGATCGCACTCCAACCAGCTCAAGCATCGTTCCAGTGAAGCAACAACCGGCGCAGCAGATTCCACACCACTGGGTATCCTGGTGGACATGTTTGGAATTCAATCTCCTGGACCAGCAGTACAGCCCGCTCAACAAGGTCAAGCCGAGCAGGAACCACTTCCTGTTCCATCAACCTTCAACGTCCGATCCCAGGTCCAGCCACGAACCGAGGTGCAAGCCCAAGTAACATTTCAAGTTTTAATCCGCTCTAGGAATAGTTTTCAAGATCTAATTATAAGAGCTAACAATAAAACCCACTACTAAATGACAACCTTCTGATGACCACTATAAGAGTAAGATATTGCCAAATGGCCCTCTCTAGATTACCACTATAAACCTGTTATAAGAGTACAATAGAAATCCGTTTCAAGCCGCCCGCAAAAAAAAGGGAATTTGGCTGCGGCAGCTGTCGAAACTGTTGCTTTGAAAAAGAGAAACAAAAATAATAACAAAATAAACGATGATGAAAATCATTATGAGGATGCATTCAAAATAATATTTTTTCAGGTTTGTTTTCCAAAGTACTTTCATGGAAATGAGGTGCGCTTTCGATTTCATGGTGAAAGCTAGTGTAAAATTAAGATTGGAAACCACGCGCCCGCAAAATAATATAGTTCTGGGCAATAAATTTAAAATGATTACTAAACCAATATCGTAGATCTTCACTTAATCCATTATATTTCCACCCAAATATTGAAATCTATAGCCAAAAGGTGTTTTTCGCGAAGAAAACATCGTCTAATCATGAATTTCCGTGGTAAATTCCACCGACTTGAAATTGCGTCTCCTTTTTCAATATGGCCATCATAGTTTTCAATCAGAAAAATGTTGCTCTCGTTAAACACCGTTATAAACTCTTTGCAATGTAAATATTCTTATTGTGGTTATTCTTTTGACCACATTACGACCAAAAATTTTGGATTTGATAGAGTATTGAAAATAGGACTTATTACGTTCTTCGTCATAACCGTAGAACTACTCATAAGATCAATCAGCTTTTGGCGTTTAAAGCCTTTTCAGTGAATTTATTAGAGGTTTATTGATAGCAATAAGATCGCCAATAAAACTGAGCAGCTAGCTATGGTGACTGCTGTCATAAATCCCTTTTAAGAATTAAATAAATCCAACAAGCATGGAAATTGTTACTTGGGAGTAGTGCCAGCGGTTTCCAACCAAGAAGTCGAAGCAGGTTCCAGTCAACTCGATGATGTTCCCGAACGCGGTCGCATTCAGACCGGCCAACCAGAACCGGAGCATGAAGAAGATAACCAGCCACCTATAGATCCCGTTCCAGAACCACTATCGGTCCGGCCACAGAGAGTGATCCGGATGCCTTCCAGATTCGAGCCTTACCTGTTCTGGAAATAAGAAGGGAAGAATGTTAGCCACGAACATAGTACTCAATGATTACCACCAGTCGCGACCCTAGCGACTAGTTCAGCCTTAGCAACTTGATAATCAACAAATGTGAAAATTGATGACTTTGTACCCAACCATCCTAGAATAAAGTCGTATTTAAAGTACAACAAGCATCATCAACGTGCACTGTCCACACGAAGGGAAACCCGACGACGATAAAGAACCGTTCTTTGCACAGCTGGAGCAGACATACGATGGATGCCAACTGAGGGACGACAAAACTGTCATCGGCGAGATGAACGCTCATGTAGGCAGGAAGGAGATTTATAGACCGATCATTCGGACCAATGATGTATAAACTTTGCGGTCTCCATAAAATGGTAGTCATAATCACTTTCTTCCCCCTTAAGAATATCCACTAGGCCACATGGAAATCACCTAACCAAGAAACGGTAAACCAAATCGACCACGTTCTAATCGACAGCAAATTCTTCTCTGACATCGCGAAGGTCCGCACTTACCGCATTGCGAATATTGAATCCGACCACTACTACAAGGCTACAAGACGATAGACTAGCCCAAGACTATGCGCAGCAGCTGGAAGTGCCCCCCCCCCGGAAGTGAGACTATTCTCGCGCAAAGTGATTGGGCTGGAAGAGTGTGCTTTATACCTTCTTCACTTTGTGAAAGCTCACTGAGCTCCGGAAGGTTAAAGTAATCTTTAACGTCTGATCTTCAATCTGATGCTGTCCAATGTCACCGTGTTCAAGGATTCGGTCACGGAATGCGAAACTGCAATCTTTCCCCACTATGCGTTATATGAGGTGATAAGCACAACTCTATCGACTGCACCTTTCTAAGGAAAAGGAGCTGGAGAATGTTGACAGGAATGCGACGCGCGAACATATTAGCCTCAAAAACTACATTGAGGATCTAGCGAAAATCAACGAAGAACGCAGGTTACAGCCAGCTCCTGTCCTCCGCCACCTTCCCAAAGTCGCCGCTTCCATACACCATACACCGATGACAAAACCATACGCCCAGGTGTTGAACGATGAGGTGAGTAACACACAAGTTCTGTTTTCGATGTCCGAATTCCTCACTCTCGCGAGAGTGAGGCAGAGTTGTAGAAAAACCTTCGCACTAGAAGTCCTCCATACAACACATTTTGAAATTCAGCTTCTGGAATGAGTTATTGACAAACCTCTAAATGATCGAACGCAAATTACTAAATGATCGATATCATCCTTGCTTCCTTGTCCTTCCTGCAGTCCTTCTTCATGTGGCCGCACATGTGGCACTTGCCCTTGAATTTGTCACCACGCTTGTGACACTGATGGCCCGCAAACGCCGCCGGCCTGTCGTCGACGGTCTCGTCCATGCGGTCCGCACGTTTTTGCTCTACCGCGAGCAACCGTTGCTTGACCAAATCCAAATTGAGGTCCTTTTCCTTAATGTTTTCCAGCGCCGTTACAAGGGGATCGTACGAGTCCGGTAAACTTAGGAACAGCTGGGACACGAGATCTCTGCCCTCAAGCTTCGCACCTGCCGTTTTGAATTGTTGAGTTCTGAGTTTTGAGCAAGGAAGTGCATCCTGCCATGAGCCAGAAAGGGGTGAGTTTTTTGGTAAACCGTGACCAGCCTTCCACGTCAAACGGTGACGTCATCCATTTCAAGCTGGATTCGGGCGCAAGTGACCATTTGGTGAACGAGAAAATGTTATTCCATTCGGTCGAAAAGCTGCCGTGCCCGGTGGTTATAAAAGCGGAGCGGATCTGGTGGTTAAGGTAGAGGGCGAGATAAATTGTTACAGCAACCACGGCGTACTCTTGAATATGCAAAAGGTGCTGTACATAGCGGACCTTCGCGACAACCTGCTCTCGGTGGAAAAGCTGGCAACTGCTGGCGTTGAAGTGCTGTTCCTCAAGGGCAAAGCGGTGCTAAAGAAGGATGGCAATATCATCGCTGCTGCTCCGATGAAGGGCAACATGTACGAGCTTGATATTAAGGTGAGTAGCTCAACTGCTAACATTTGCCAGGTGGAACGAAACGAGCTGTGGCATCGTCACCTGGGGCATCTCGGCCAAGGAGGAATGGCCAAAATCGTGCAGAAGAAGATGGCCACTGGTGTCGACTTCAATTCTGCGATGCGTGTACCCAGGGTAAGCAGGGTCGGGACTCATTCGAAGGTCTCCTCATCGAGCGAAGCGGCCCCTCGAGTGAATTCACTCGGACGTTTGCGGCGGCCCCATTGATCGACCGCGCAGAAAGGCTTCTACAAAAAGAGGGGCATCCAGGTCGAATCCTCAACAGAACGGCGATTCAATCGGACGTTGGTGGAAAAAGTGAGGACCATGCTGATTGATTCATCGATTCCGAAGTCAATGTGGTGTGAAACAGCCCTGACAGCGGTGTATTTAATCAACCGCAGCCCATCAGCAGCGTTGTCGGAGGGTACCACACCGGCGGAATGTTGGATTGGATCCAAACCGGATCTGTCAAAGCTACGCGTGTTTGGATGCAAGGCATACGCGTGGGTCCCCGGCCAACTCCGCAAAAAGTTGGATGTCAAGAGTCAGGATGTTGTCATGATCGGCTACGCTCCCAATGGATACCGCCTCTGAAACAAGAAAAGCAGGAAGATGGTGATTGCTAGTGATGTCCGTTTCGACGAAACCTGTTTTCCATTCGCTTCTGAAGGAAGAGATGAGAAACCGTTAGTAGTGCTACCATCGTACGAGCAAGAGGAGGAAAAAGAAAAAGTAACTGGCGAGCCTGCGATTCCAGAGCCTGCCGGAGATGAAGAAAATTCGGACAACGATGAAAAAGACTTCGAGGATCCGGAAGTGGACGAGCCAACCGAACCAATAACTGTTGTGCTCTCTTCGCCAACAGATAGACGCGATGCTTCATGGCGAGTCGTCGAGGCGCAGCGAACGGGAGCGCAGACTACCGGGTAAGTTGCTTGATTATTTTACTGGTTTCTGAGCAACCTCTGCCGCATTTCCCCACACACTAGATGTTCCTGAAAGCTAACAGGAAGTCTTGAACCGAGACGATCGTGACGAGTGGCTAAAAACCATTCAAGACGAGCTGTAGTCCATGAAGAAAAACCAGGTGTGGCGGCTGATGCCATGTCCTGCTAACGTGAAGCCGTTGAAAACGAATTGGGTCCTTCGGAGCAAGGTGGACGAGAACGGACGTGCCGTGCGACGCAAAGCTCGACTCGAAGCGAAAGGTTTCCTGCAAAGAGGGACAATGTTCCGTCCAATTTCCTGAAAAGACACATTTCCAGTTTGCAGTATCCGTTGCTCCTCCTGTTTCGGTTTTCCTTATCCAGTGGCATGGAAACCTTCCTTCATGTTGGAACATTGCACAAATGTTTCCTGTGCTCAAGAAAGGGAACAAACGTGACGTGGACAATTATCGAGGAATAACTTCGCTGAGTGCAATATCAAAACTGTTCGAACTCGTTGTGAAGGATCCTCTGCTTTCCCACCGCAAGCAGTATCTGTCTGAAACTCAGCATGGATTCATAGCCGGTCGCTCCACTAGTACTAATTTATTGTGCCTTACATCTTTCATCACGAACAGCATGACGAAAAGAGCTCAAAAAGATGTCATCTACACAGATCTGTCAGCTGCTTTTGATAAGTTAAACCACTGCATCGCTCTCGCCAAGTTAGACAAGTTAGGAGTAAATGACAATCTATTGGAATGGTTCCGATCATATCTATCCGGCCGCCAACTAACGGTTGCTATCGGCGACTGCAGATCTGATTCCTTTGTGGCTACATCGGGAATACCCCAAGGAAGTCATTTGGGTCCGTTAGTCTTCCTACTATATTTCAATAACGTGAATTTTGTACTCGAAGTTCCCCGCCTATCGTATGCTGATGACCTGAAAATGTTCTTGCAAATCCAATCCATCGACGATTGCTACCTATTTCCTTCAACGTCAGTTAGAATCCTTTGCCAATTGGTGCAACGTAAACCGTATGATAGTCAATCCGGCAAAATGCTCGATGATCACTTTTTCTCGGATTAAAAATCCCGTTAGATTCGACTACACGCTTTTGCATAGAACGTATGAGTCATGACAAAGACTCGGGCGTAATTTTGAATTCCCAGCTGACGTACAAAATGCATGATGAAGAGGGTTCGACTGAGGTTGGTATATCGGAGCTACTTCTAACGGCGTTGCAGTCTTGGATAATCAAAACAAATCTAAAACATTCGTTTTGATTATCCAAGACTGCAACGCCTTTAGAAGTAGCTCCGGTACAAAATGCATATTTCATACGTTGTAGGTAAGGCTTCCAAAACCCTGGGCTTTATCCTTCGGATGGCTAAAGAATTTTCTGACATTTGCTGTCTAAAGTCTTTGTATTGCTCACTGTTGCGGTCGATACTGGAGTATTGCTCCGCCGTTTGGAATCCCAATTATACGAACGGTGCCGAACGAATTGAGTCCGTGCAACGACGCTTCCTACGATTTGCTCTGCGTAGACTACCGTGGAGAGACCCATTACGCCTGTCAAGTTATGAAAGCCTCTGTCGGCTTATCGATCTGGAGCCGCTAAGAGAACGCCGTAACACCGCTCGAGCTGTACTTGTTGCAGACGTTTTGCAAGGCCGAATAGATTGTAGTGACATTTTGGAACAGATTAATATTTTAATGTACAGCCGAGAACACTTCGCAATAACGCTATGTTAAGAATGCCATTTCGTCGAACTAACTACAGTATGAACGGTAGTATTGATGGATTACAGCGTATATTTTACAGGGTTTCTACAATATTCGACTTCATCCTGCCTCGTCAGACGCTGCGTCGAAGATTCAAAGGATTTTTCACATCGCAATAGATAGCTGTTTTAGTGTTTGTGTCCTTTTTTTTAAAGTTTTTGTCGATATGTATACTAATATTTTTTTTATTACCATCATTAGGACATAAGTAGTCTGTTGATGTTGGGAAAAAAATATACCTATAATATAAACTGCCACGTTGTGGACTTAATGCCGGTGAACCCTATCGAGAACTGCTTGGAAGCCTGATGTACATTATGTTTTGTGGCAGGCCAGATGTGTGTTACCCTGTCGGGCACCTCGGGGGGTTCCAGCATGATTTGTCGACCGTACATTGGAACGCATTAAAGCGAGTGGTGCGGGACAAAAACCCTTTGTCTAGAATACCCGAGGAACAGCGAAGCAGAAGTGCTCGTCGGCTTTGCTGACGCCGATCTTCAGGACCGAAAGTCGGTAAGCGAGTTCATCTTCAAGGTGTAGGAGTGCACCGTGTCGTGGAGCAACAAAAAGCAATCCACCGTATCGTTGTCGTCAAGCGAAGCGGAGTATGTCGCTCTTAGGGCCGCATGGGACAGAGGCCGTATGGATCAGTTGCGTCTTGGAAGATCTGCATGTTGCTGCCAAACCGGTGACCATTTTCGAGGACAATCATGACTGTATGTGCATAGCATAGTTACGGTGTACTTCGTAGCGACACCCTCATAAGTACCACGGAGTTGGATATTGGGGAAGGTATTCGTTGGGTCAGGATTTGCCTGTAGCTGACAACGTGACCGTGGTAGATCTTACACCGTAACACACAAAGGTGTCTACCCAGCGTTACGGGGCGACAATCGGGGCTATGTGTGCATGGCCAAAAACCTGGAGAGCAAGAGGACCAAACACATCGACGTGAAGCATCACTTCATCCGGGATCTGGTAGAGAAATGTATGCTAAACGTCGAATCCATTGGCACTCGTGATCAACTGGCTGATCTGTTCACGAAGCCTCTGGAAGCCACCCAATTTCAACTGCTGACATCAAACCTAGGAATGTCGGATTGAGAGGGGGTGAAAACATGTGAAAAACAACACATTTCCGCACCCAGATTTCTACACCAAAACAAAAACACACATTTCAGATTTCTCTTGCGTTCTCCTCGATTGTATGTCTAGTGAAGCTGAAAGAAGAGGTGGTGTTCTGATTGCAGTCCGTAAAAGCATCAATTATTTACAAATCAATAGTTCTACAAAAACCATTCAAAGCGTTGACATCTCAATCAACACTGCCGATACGAAAGTAAACATAATAGCTGCCTATTTTCCTAGAGCAAAGAGGCGTTCGATCTGGACTCAGTTTCGCCGAGACATCTCAACCATAACAAGAAGTGATGAATCTTTTTTCATAGTAGGTGATCTGAACTCACGCCACCGTTACTGAAACTGTTATGTTATGTCCAAAACCAACCCCGTGGCTACGCCACTGATCAGATCACCTTCCAGTGATCTTTAACATCAGCCTATCAGTACCTACCGTAGAACACACACACCTGAAATACGCTGCCACGCGCGTTCGGATTGGCTTCGCTTTCAACATGAGATTGACTCAAAAATCGATCGGTTACATCTAGCGAACATTAGCCTTAACAACAAAGCCGAAATTGATGCAGCAATCGAATTCCAATCTTTAACTATAACAGAAGCTGAAACTGTTTCGATTCCCGAAGTTCGCCAACGAACTTATCAAACCGCAGAGATTCCAGTCAATACTCGACGAATGATTGATTTACGCAATAAAATACGCCGCCAGTGGTACAGAAGAAGGGATCCCATCTACCACGACATCGTACTATCGCTGAATCGTCGTATTCGGAAAGAATGTGACCAAGCTAACTTCAGCAGATTCCAAAAAACGTTACAGACCTTGAATTCAGACCGTAACACACTCTGGAGAATCTCTATAGTATTGCAAAAGTCAACGAAATAAATCCCCCCCTTGCTTGAGGACAATAATTTCGTCGCTTCCTCTTCAGAGAAGGCTCAATTACTGGAGATGGGATTTGCGCAGGCACACACTAATCGAATGCCAGCCGATCCTGAAATTGTGGATGGTTCGGTTGATCTCATTGATCGCACAAATCTGGAAGATGGGCACTCTTGGCTGATCCACCCGAAGGAAGTTTCTCAATTAATCCGGAATCTGAAAACAAAGAAGTCTCCCGGACAAGATAATATTCGGTCGTCAAGAAGCTACCCCGGAAAGCTCAAATTTGGTTGGCAAAGATCTTTTCCGCTTGCCTTCGACTTGGGTACTTCCCAACATGCTGGAAACACGCAGTGGTAATTGTTGTCCCATAGCCGAACAAGGATTCCAGGATTACTATAGGCTGATAAGTTTATTGGCTACAAACTCTAATTTTGAAGCGCATTGAACAACATTTGGAAAACACTCGAATAGTGCCTGATGTGCAATTCGGTTTTAAAATATAACACTCTTCCAACCACCAACCCGACAGAAAATTGTCTTCTGGCATGGTGCCATTAGACGTTGAGGTGGCATATGATTCTGTGTGGCAGGAAGCAATTCTGCATGAATTGTATCAAGGACATTTTCCTATGTTCATTTTGAAAATTATCCGATCTTTTCCGAGGAATCGCTTTTTTCACGTTCTCGTAAACGGTCAAAGTTCAAATCGGCATGAGGTTCCTTATAGTGTCCTACAAGGTGCCTTTATGAGTCCAATACTGTACAACATTTTCACTTCCGACTTGGTAATGGTCGACGGCGTTCAATACATCCTTTTTTCTGACGACACTGCTTATATAGTGATTGTTCGCTAATTGGGATACGATCTCACCTCAACTAGCGAATGCCGTTCGCTAATTGGGGCGTTTTGACAAGCGTCAACGTTGTTAAGTTTTTGCATTTTCATTTTGCCATTGAACAAAGGAAAATTTTACGCGCCAGAAAATATCGATCCCGTCAAACATGGAAACAAAACGTCAACGCGTTTTCGACATCACATTTTGATCTTGACGTTCAGCTGATTTTTAATTGGGATTCGCCCCAATTAGCGAACCCTCAACTAAAAAGCGCCCCAACTAGAAAAAAAACCAATTATCGAACGTATACACTGTATCATGAGGCTAACACGATGATACTTTTATGCCCAGGGAAGTCGAGACAATTTGTAAACCGAAAATTGCCTACACCGGCACCGGAAATCGAACCCAGCCACCCTCAGCATGGTCTTGCTTTATAGCCGCGCATCTTGCCCCTAGGCTAAGGTGGGCCCCGGGTAATCTTGAGACTCCGGTATTTCAAAGGACTTCCTATATCCACACATTCGAACAGGTCGTGCTCCTCCAGCAGCACCTGCGTCAGAAGCTTCCAAGCCATACAATTGCTTCCGTCGGACAAGTACACACGCTCACTTTTTCCATCTTCTTTTATCGCGAAAACTCTATTTCACGTTCCGTTGATGATCGGAATACTCTGGGTCCATAACCTAACAGAGTTATGCAAGGCTACATGACCAATAACTTGTGGTTTTATAATCTCAAGTTATAAAGTTTGAATGAGAAAATATTTGACAGCTTAGGCAGACCAGCTTACTGCGTTTTAGTATAGTGAGCAGTAGCTAGGCAGTATTCGATTCGAGTGCGACTGGTTTCATTCGACGGAGTTGGACACTATTGTTCTTTGTTTTGACGTAGGACTTACGTCTCTCTTTACTATACCGGGTGTCATTTCAAAATTTCTAAATCGGCCGCGTTAGTGCCCAAACACAATGTGAACGGCAATGCGGCAGAACGGTAACGGCAAATTTCCAACACATGGAACTATATGGTGCAGCCCACAATGACGGCGCTGCGGCAAAAGTGACATTGTACTAAATCTCAGAAATTTGGAACTTGGCGGAACAGCAAAGCGGTAAACGTCAAACGTCCCAATCAAGATCAACAAATGAGAATGCCTGAGGTGCTTTTTAAGATGATTTGTAAACAAATATATTTTTGCCTAAAAATCTGCTCACGAATGTATATATTTTCGAAGAAACAGCAAGTCATGATTCCCTCCTTTTATTATACTAATAAAAGTGAAAATAATGACAATAATGTTACAAAAATAAACTGTTTGTGGCTATTTTGAACTGTCAGTATCGCCTTTGAACCGTTCACATTGTGGGTTGGTTAGCGGCAAAGCGGCAACGGCAGAACGGCAACGGCAGTTTTAGAACAATTCCGCTCTGCCGCAGTTCCGTTCTGCCGCATTGCCGTTCACATTGTGTTCGGGCACTTACGCTGTGTTGAAAGATTTCAAACGTTAATAGCTTTTACCCTAGTGAACAGATTTCTGCAGTTAACCCCTCAATCGACAGCTTTCAAGTATGCCTTTCATATTAATGCTTGATAATATCCGAAAACTTGTTTCAATAGGGGGCCATCCAGAAACCACGTGGTCATATTTTTGAAGATTTTCAACCCCCCCCTCCCCCCATGTGGTCTATCGTGGTCATTTGGCAGAACCCCCCCTCCCCCCCCCTTTGACCACGTGGTTTTTTTTTCAAGCACAAAAATTATAAAAAAACCTATGTATCTAAAACATATGGTTAATCCGATCAATTTTGAAGATGGACAATTTCAACTGATTCAAAATCAAACTAAAACCCAGCATGGAAATTATAAATTTTCATTATTTCGAAGATTTTTATGATGTTATCATGTTGTAATGTGTATCAGGTATTAGGTTATCTAGAACTCGCATACCTTCGATGCATCAGGAGGATACCAAAAAATGCGGACTCGCGAATATGTTATAAAAATTTCGAGAAAAATTTGTAATGGTTTAGAAATTTTCCAAAATATCCCTATATTTTTTAATTTCTTTATTGGTGATTTTTTTAAATACATAATTGCAATTTTTGCTTTTACAAGTGCTAATTTATTATTGTTTTGTGGAAAATTTTCAACTGTTTATGGAAATGTTGCATTATTTGCATTATTTGTCTTTCGAATAATTTCCCAAGGAACTTCTATTCCATATCTCGAATATGCTTCAGTCAATGGTCTTTTCATAAGCGACTCATAAAAGAATGAATTTATTATAGATCAATTATCATTTTGGAGTTCGGATCATTCGATTTATCCAATTAACCAAATTATGAATGATGTATGATATAATATCCCATTAGGTCCATTGGGTTGATATGACAATTGTTATTTGTACAAGCTACTACACTGCCGTTCTACGCATAATTGTCCCATGTACATAGGAAATCCCAGCAAACATGGGACAAATATGCGTATGACGGCAGTACAGACTTTTTAGTTAAAAAAATTATGTTGAGCTTTTTAATGGAATGTCTTTACTTGTCATAAGACGAGTTTGTACCTTCCATTTAATTCCACCACTTGATTGTACCTTGACACATACGTATTTCGCCCTCAACAGTAAGGTCGTCTTCAGTGTCTCGTACTTGACTCGACTTAGGTTATACAAAACTTTTAGGTTTTAAAAACGTCCTGGAAGTCGTATTGTTTGAACTACTTAATCATCCAAGTCCGTGAACCCAGTGCTTCTAAGGCCCTACAAAAAGGCATAGTCATTGTGCAGCTTGATGTTGACTCAAGATAATTTTGGGTACCTTGTCTCTTAGATCTCATGTTAATGGAAATTAGGATCATATTCTTATTTCATCGGATTGGGTACATACCGATGATGAGGACATTACAAATGTCATGATTGATCACCTGAGAAGTCGTGGGCTGAACTAGAGAGCAATCACTGGCTTAACGTTCAGGATGACGCATCTTATCTGAGTGTTCAGAATGATTCAAACATTTCAACTTCATTTGCATGCTCTTAGAATCGAAATCTTCCCAAAGTTTCGGATAACTGAGTTTTCAGGGTCAGTCAAATTTGAGCTCCCATATTTTTTCTGTAAAACCAATATCTAGATGAACAATTTTACTGAAGAAAATGGTGGTCTAGCTCTCTTTTGTGATTTAATAGACAATCTAAAACGCTGGGCATATATGACCCATCCGTCCTGAAAGGGTTGAGATTTGTTTTGGAATTCAATTTCAATCGTTATTATAACATTATTTATTACCTAGATTGTTTTAGAAATTGGAGAGGTTTTATCTGGAAAACTGCCACTTTTTTCATATCGCCGGACTCTTCTTAGTTCTAAAACCCTTTTATGAATTTAAAAAGCATTTTATTTAGAATTTCATGTTGATTTTTTAAATGCAAACTTCTCTATGTCATAACCTTTTTCATACGCACTACTAGAATTTTGTGCATTATTGATCGAAAAATTTAAAAATGCACCTAAATGTTCTAATTAGGTGCATTATTAAATTTTTCGATCAATTAGCCTAATTATTCAATATCATAAGAACTAGGCTTCTTAATCCTAAATAATTGCCTACATGTATTGCTTGGATGAATTTTAAATTCCAAGATCTTCCTAATTTTCAAGAATAATTATTCTGGAGTTGCAAGGGAAACCCTTCAGAATAGTTAGAAGAAATTCTTCGAAGTCTCCACGGAAAAATCTTCAGTATTTCAACGATTTTTTTTTTCGAAATTCTGTGGAAAAGTTCCTAAATAAGGTTCGGTAGAAATTTTGAAGAACTAGAAGAATCCGTAGAAGGATCTTAAATGCATATTTACGATGAAAATTCCAATAAACATCAAATTCCGAAGAACTTCCGGTATAAATTAGAAAAAAAATCCAGCTTACTTTTTTACAGAATCTCTAAAGATTTTTTTTCAAAATCCTGGGCAAATTTAATGAATCTTCAAAGGAAATTCTTCTAAATTTCCAATGGAATTTTTTTTCGTTTTTCAAAAAATAATCTTAGAAATTTTCAGCAGTTTTTTTAATTTCCAAAAGAAATTATTTGGAATATACCAAAATATTTCGGATGGAAATTCCTAAGATTTTCCAGTAGAAAATCGATGAAAAGTTCATCTAAAACACCAATAATGAATTTCCCGAGGATATTTCGATGTTTTTACAAGTGGAAATAACGAAAAAAATTGCACTTTTGTAGTACTTGTGAAGGTTGTACTTTAGAAGCAATTCCAATAGGAATTCCTTAGAAAATTAAATCAAAATTTTAAAGATTTTCTGATTTGAAAATTTCTTAAAATGTTTAAATCATTTCTTGTGCTTCTTTGCATGGTAAAGATTTAAAGCAATGTTTAGCTGAACCTACAAAGAAATCAAAATGACTTTCCGAAGAAGAATGAATTTCCCATGAAATTTTGGAAGAATTTATGGTGCAAATTAAAAAAACACGAACCTTGTGAATTCTAAAGATTTATTCTTTGAAAATCCAAAGTATTTGTTGAAGATAATCCATAGACTCTTCCGTGGAAATTCTAAATAATGCCTCGAATAAAAAAAATATTTGGAAAATTTAAAAAATGTGATAGAATTCACAAAGAGCGTAAAAAATTTCATTTCAAAATTCCAAATTTGAAAACAAAAAATCAACGGTAATATCAAAGTGTTTCATGTGGCATTGGCTATTTAATTTCTCATGAAAATTCAGAAGATTTTTTCTTGAAAAATTTAGAAGTCTTCTTCTTCTTCTATGGCTCCATATTCCAACTGGAAGTTGGTCTGCTTTTCAACTTAGTTTATTCTTTTAGCATTTCCTCAGTTATAAATTGAAAGTTTTAAATGCCAGCAATTGTACGATTATATATCTTGTGTAGCAAGTACGAAGGATACATTATACCTAGGATGTCGACAATGTTTGACACCCGAAAACATCCTAGACAGGAACGAGAATCGAACTCGTCATCTCCGGATTGGCAATCCTATGCCTTTGGTCGTAAGGCTAACTGGAGACTAAACATTTTGAAGTGCACTCCCAAAATGTTCGAAAAACTTATTTTGGAAATGAAATAGAATTTCTGGTGAAGATTCGGAAGAACTTGTCGAAGAAATTCATTAGAATGTAAAAAAAATATGAAAATATGAACATTTTTTTCCACCGAAAATTATATGTATTTCCCACGAGACTGTTTTGAATTTTCAGACAGAATTCACATAGAATTTATTTCGGCATTTACACTGGCGATATTTTGTTTTTTTTTTCATGACCAATTTGTAGCAAAATTTACAAGCAAAATTTTCCAGAGAAAATTGTTCAAAAAACATGCTGAATGCTAGCACTTTATCAGGATTGTATGAAGTAAGGTCAAAGTTTTTACAGGAAATTTTTTTACTGGATTTTTCCTGAATATCCACAAGACATTCTTTTGAAGATTTTTCTTGAATTATTGTAAAAACATGAACAGTTTTCAAAATTGTAGCTGTAGTCCGCTGATGCAAAAGTGTCGGCGGCGTGATGCCAAAAACCATCTGGGGCTGAATTTAAAAAAATATTTTTCATTTTCTTTCCCAATTTTTTTGATGAAAATTGAGACTGAAACGCAACCTGCTTTTCGTTTATTTTTTTATGGAAAAGGATCTAAAGCTAAGTTGGCCAAATAACTCAGATATGCATCGGCGTTGCGACCGACGCTGCGTTACCGGGTTTTCTCGATGCCTAATGCTAAATTCTTTTTAACACTGAGTTGAAAAGACGCTACGTGGGCATCGGCCCTAAGATGCGCTTTGCGTTTAATGATTAAATCATTAAATTTTGATGATTTGTATTTTTTACACCGCTATTGTTATTTACCAAAAATTTTCGTGTTAAAAAAACCACGTGGTTCGAGAGCAACACCCCCCCTCCCCCCATGTGGCTTATCGTGGTCATTTTCCAAACCCCCCCCTCCCCCCCTATATGACCACGTGGTTTCTGGACGGCCCCTAGGCCTAAAACTGTTTTCAAAGCAAAACATTGAATTCACGAAAACCTATAAATATGGGTACCGCATCATTCTTGCATCATTCCATTACCACGCTCTGATTGGTGCAGACGTCAACGAATGAGCTCACGCTAGGTCTGCTAAGAAGGCATAAAACAGCGCAGCGCGAATTTTTCCTCTTAATCTGACCGAAACAGGCAAAGCAATAACAGCATCGCATCGTCCGAATTTTTGAAAGGTTGCATCATCGTATCAGCCACGCATTCGCAAACCTAAAGCCTTTTTAAGAGCAAGGCAGAATCGTCAGCATCATCGGCATTTTCAGCCCGGCATTGTCGAGAAGCCAACAGTAAGCGCGGCACGGCGGTGTGTGACGATAGAGTGTCGACAACAACACTACTGATCAAGTTTTCTCGGCCGATGGCAGCAGCGGTTAAGCGTTTGGTATTCCTGCAGACATCGATTCATAATGTTTTAAACAATCATAAACTCCCAGTTGAACCGCTCAAGAGGAAATTTACATCTAACATTGTGAATGGATCTTTTCAGAACCACTAATATACTTAGTAAAGAGTTTTGACGTAGGACTTACGTCTTTCTTTACTATACTGGGTGTCATTTAGATTTTTGGAAATCGAGAGCGTTACGCTGGAAGGGAAGATTTTGAACGTTACTAGCGCCTTTATCTTTCGATGGATTTTTAAGACTTATATATCAATCGACTCGGACACTCTCCAGCAATTTGCGTATTTCATTGAAACTTAAGATTATTAACGATAAGCTATTGAAAATTTCAATTCTTGTCAAATCCAGTAAAAATTTCATATGTAACCAATCCCGTGCATTCCTAACACGGACATCAGAATGCGGTATGTTACGGGCCTTCGGGTCTATCGGAAGATTTTCTTTGTGTATAAAAGAAGCAGTGTTTGCCGTGTGCGAGTCATTACAATTTGTGGCAGCAGCGCGTACTGACGTGCTTTTTGCTCGCGCATTTTATCGTTCGTCGTTTCGTTCGTCATTCGTTCGTTCGCTGTGTTTACCTACATAGCGCATCATGCAGTCACCAGCGGTAGAACTGCCGGTGGGTCTGCGAATATGCATGAAAGAAGTGGGCGCATTTTTTTTTGTCATTCTGTGCTTGATGATGGTCGGATGCAGTGGGGTCGGTTGAGATGGATGCAATCGCCCATCGTATCGCTCGGAGCTCACGGCTAGAGGCCGATGATGGCTGCTGCCAGTGGTGGTTGATGAAGAAGTATAAAATTAGAGAGATTTGGTCTGCTCATCCAGGTGATTGGTTTCATAGTCCACATGATCCCGGGATGGGTACGAGTCATGTCATATTTGTTAAGTTGTGCTTGGTACTAAACGACACGTACATTAAAACATGGTTATACTATAACAGTTCTGATTCCCCAGCAAACAAAATCAACTACACTGATGAAAATAAAAATTTGATTTAAATAATTACTTTCATTTGTTTGCAGAAGGCATTCGCAATTAAAGATGCACAATCAGCAATAGTGTTAATATCCATTTTAGCTTAGACAATTTCGCTGTATTATTTGTAAATGTTTTAAAAAAGTTCACAAAAAAATATTTCCAATAGAATATTTAAATAAACTTTATCTTATTCTTTGTTTTGCATTTTCTGAGAAATTGTATTTATAAACTTGACGTAGACTTAATAAACTTGACGTAGAGTTTGGAATCAAAACATTGAATATTTTTTCGTTGACGTATTAGCAGTACCTCCTCTATTTTAGTAGGGTTACTGCTCCTTGATTGTTTCTTATTGTTGGGAATTTTTTCAGCAGTAAGCACGCATGTTACCAAAAAGAAGCAACGAAATTGGTGCTGTATTTCTTTGTTTGGAAAACGGGACAGTTCCCCTAAAATAGCACATTTTGCACAGGTCTGAAAATTTTATAAATAGATTTTTGAAACTTCAAATATTATCATTAATAAAAAAATATATAAATGACCTTCATTTGCTTGAGTAAATAAGGGCTTAATAGTTAGAAACAAAGCAATTCTAAGTATGTATTTAATTATTAGTTTTATTTCCAGAGGTTTTGAATAAACAAATTGCTAATAATTCTACAAAGCATGGAAGTAGTCGTTTCCAATATCAATACCTATAATCATACTCCATAGATGCAAAAGTAAGAAGTTAAATGTAAATACGTTACGTTTATACAAGTCCTACGTCTACTCGCGGTTATGTTGAAAACATTACCCATTGCTTGTTTTTTCAATAAATCAAGTAGGGGGAATGACGGCTTTGGCAGGTTTTGTTCTATTATTGGCAGGGTTTTTTATGACTGACAATGCTCAAATTTGGCCTACACATTCTTGGCATCTCAAAGAATATTGTGGCCAAATTTCATAAAATTTGGTCGACAAAAACCCCGCTGACAATAATAGAACAAAACCTGCCAAAGCCGTCTTTCCCCCTAGTTTGGTTCTAAGTGTCACGTAATTTATGAACGTTCCCAAAGTGTTTTATATTTTTCCGGTAAACTCTCCAAGATTTCATTGGAACATTTTCGGAAAATTCTTCGGAATTCCTTCGGGAAATTCTTCAGAAGTATTTCGTCTGCTACTTCTTCGTAATTTGCCCGGCAAATGCTCTGGAGTTTCCTCGAGAAATTGTTTAAAAGGTCCTTAGCTAATTTTTCGGAATTTTCTCGGATTTTTTTTCTGAATGTCATTCAAAAGCTCCTCTTCTTCTGAATTTTCTCGGCAAAATCATTGAGAACTCCTTCAGTAATTATTCGGGATTATCTCTGGAACTTTTTTCGGATTTATTCGGCAAATTCCTCAAACAAATATAGGACTTTGATTGGCAAATTCTTCGAAATTTTCTGAGAAAATTCTTCACGATTCACTAGGCAAACTGCTTGTTAGTCCTTCGGGAAATTCTTCGGAAATTTCTCAGGCAATCTTTTGGAAGTACCTCGATAAATTCTTTTCTTACTTCGTCGAGATTTTCTCGGCATATTCTTCGGATTTTCTATGAAAATTCTACGAAATTTCATCGGGAAAATCGTTGGGATTTCCTCGAAAAATACTTCGAAAGACTGACACAGTTAACATGAAACAATCCGTGAACCGTGGACGACAGTGCCAAATCACAGTAATTGATTTCACATACAAAAACTTACTCTTTCATATATTTGAAGTAGTTGTAAAGCGATTTCTCCGAAATTGCGCTTTTGCACAGTTCTAACTCTGTGGCTGGGAAGTAGTGAATGTAGTTGACGCACATTTCATCACTGATCGAAAACCCACCGAGGGTGGCCGTCTCGTAGCCCCTGGTATCGTAGTAGCAGGTCGTCATCAGAGCATCACCCTAAAAGTATGCAATAAAACAATTATCACAATAAATACCTCTAGTCTAAATAGACGTCGCCACCTACCGGCAAAACTTTCGGGCGATACCTCAGCTGTCGTATCTCCTGATAGTGATGCGAATAGAAATCATCCCGATTTACCTCCGGCAGCTCAACCCCTTTGCGGAAGTGCCTCGTCAGAACTCGAACCCCCCTCAGGTGGGTATGCAATTGGGATCCAAAAATGTGAATACCACCAGACGGCAGGGCCACCTTCGTACACTCAGCTATGCAATATCCGGTCAACGGGAACGCCACCTGCCCCGGCGGAATGGCCATCTTGTCTGTGTATTCCAAACCCAACTCCATTATCGCCGCGTCGTACTTCCGCAATTTGGAGACAACATTGATGCGCATTCCTGAACTGTCTACGATTCCCTTTTTCATATCAGGATTGTTGAAGTGCACCTCCAATCTAATGTACGGATTGAATCCTTCGCCACCAATCGGTAGACCTGTTTCGTGAGGATAAGTAAACGGCCCGGCGCCCATTGCCCACAGCGCCATCACTTTATTGCAGATCTTGGCTTCCGCCGGCATTTGCGCACAATTACCCTCGTACAGTGGTATTTTTACTCCAGGATCCACCACGCACTGAAAAACCTCCATATGGTGAACCACGTGTTCATGGCTTATGACCGGCTCGAACTGCACTATGTGATGCTTCTTCTTCGCCAACCAATCGTCCAACCGTTGAACCTTGCACCAATAAGTCGTTTCCTCAGCCGGAATTTTTGCTTTATCGAGTAGAATCTCCACACGCTTGACCACAGACTTCGCCTCCGGAATGGTGATCGCGTCAGCACGCAAAATTTGCACCGGCAGCACACCTTGATCCGCCTTCCCAACGGTCGGCATCACGGTCCAGTTCTTGCCGAAGTTCAGTTCCGTTTTGCCCCGCAGCCAAACCACGTACATGGTTCCGCCGTGAATGCTCACATCCTGCGGATCGCAGCTATCAAACTTACGCCGGAAGGCAACGGAATTCTCGTCGATCCGCATGACTTCGCAGTTCTGCTCGCTATCCACGTAGATCCGGTTGAAATCTCGCGAGGTGTATGTGTCGAGGGCTTGGCTAAACGCACCACCAGCACCCGTTAAAAAGACGCACAGGTCGGTCCGTTTGAGTTCTCCCCGAGGGGAGAATCCTAGGGCGAAAAACTTGTAACGGCCGTGTAGAAACGTGTTCTGTACGTGGAAGAGAACTTCCTTTTTGTACCAATCCATCATCCATGTCAGTTTGAGGTTGTGGTCTAAGCGGAGGGTGTGAATTTGTGTGGCGGATATGTCTGTGGGATATAGAAAATAACGTGAAATGTTATGAATTTCCTGACATATAAGAAACCTAAAACATTTCTATACGATTACTAGCAGACCCGAAGAACTTCGTTTCGCCTGAAATCGATTTATACTCTGATTAGTTATCGAGTTATGAAGAAATTGGTTTATCATTTGTATGGGAGCCCCCCTTTCCAAATGAGGGAGGGGCCTCAAACCATCCTAAGAACCTTCCCTGGCCCGAAGAAGTTTTAATAGTTTCCGACTCTATAAGGTTCAGACAAACAGAAATTCATTTTTATGTATATAGAAGAGAAGATTATGTATATAGATTAATGACTCATACTGCCTATACTTGCATATTATTCCTATCTTTGCTGAGTTTTCTATTCTTACTTGATACTTGATGGGCTACAGCTCTTCGATGAACCTACGCCGAATGGAGTATCCTTCTCCACTGGACTCGATCCTGGGCCAATCGCTTCCAGTCGCCCTGAACATTGAGCGCCCTCAGGTCCTCTTCAACTGCAAAAAGCCATCGTGTACGCGGCCTTCCACGAAGCCTGCGGCCTCTTCCGGGTTCTCTACTAAATATTATCTTCGCTTGACGTTCTTCCGGCATACGAACAACGTGACCAGCCCACCGTAGTCTGCCGTGTTGTAAATAATATCCAGCCCTTTATACACCTGGTACAATTCGTGATTCATGCGACGCCGCCAGATACCGTTCTCCTGTTTACCGCCGAGTATTGTCCGCAGCACCTTACGCTCAAACACTCCGAGAGCTCTCCGATCAGCCTCCTTTAACGTCCATGTCTCATGGCCGTATAAAGCCACCGGAAGAATCAGAGTAGTATACAGCGCGAGTTTTGTTTTCGTTTGCAGACTACGGGACTTAAGCTGGTTACGAAGTCCGTAATAAGCCCTATTTGCAGCTGCAATACGCTTTTTCACCTCGCGGGTAACATCATTATTGCACGTCACTAATGTTCCAAGATACACAAATTCTTCTACCACTTCAAATTTTTCACCATCCAGCACTATTTCGCTACCACCACCACTAATGAACCCACGTTGATTGCCAGCGACCATGTACTTCGTTTTGCTGGTATTGATCGTGAGTCCAATCCTCGCTGTCTCCCTCTTAAAAGGCGTAAAAGCCTTTTCCACGGCACGGCGATCAATTCCGATAATATCGATATCGTCCGCAAATCCCAGGAGCATATGCGATTTTGTGATAATGGTACCGCTTCTTTGCACCAGCTCTCTAATCGCTCCCTCGAGCGCTATATTGAACAGTAGGTTCGAGAGTGCATCACCCTGCTTTAATCCATCTAAGGTAACAAATGACGTCGATATTTCATCCGCAACCCTTACACTTGATTTCGATCCGTCCAACGTTATACGAATCAGCCGTATCAGTTTCGCCGGAAAACCATGTTCAAACATAATTTGCCATAATTCATTTCGTTTCACTGAATCGTACGCCGCCTTGAAATCAATAAACAGATGATGTGTCTGCAAGTTGTACTCCCGGAATTTATCAAGGATTTGTCTCAGGGTAAACATTTGATCCGTCGTTGATCGGCCCTCACGAAAACCTGCTTGGTATTCGCCGACGAAGGACTCTTCAAGCGGTCTCAATCTGTTGAACAGAATACGGGACATAATTTTGTACGCCAAATGAAGGAGGGTTATTCCTCGGTAATTGGCGCACTCCAGTCTGTGCCCTTTCTTAAAGAGAGGGCAAATGAGGCCGTCCAACCAGCTAGCAGGCATTTCCTCGTCTTCCCATATTTTCGACATAATATGGTGCAGTTTTCTATTCACATAGGACAAATATGTAGAGTGTGTCAATATAGAGGGATCACCCTTCTGAACTCAGCGTTCAAAATCCTGTCACGTATCCTGTTGAACAGACTGAGACCGCTTGAGGAGTCCTTCGTCGGCGAATACCAGGCAGGTTTTCGTGAGGGACGATCAAAGACGGATAAGATGTTTAGCCTGCGGATAATCTTTGATAAATTCCGGGAGTACTCACCATCTGTCCATTTATTTCAAAGCAGCGTACGATTCCGATAAGAGAAATAAGCTGAGGCAGATAATGTCCGAACATGGTTTTTCGGCGAAACTGATTAGGCTGATACGTGCAACGCTGGATGTCTCGAAACGAAATCAAGTATTCGGATTGCAGACAAAGTGTCAACCTAGTTTGTGATCTTAGAAGGATTGAAGCAGTTTGATGCACTTTCGAATTTATTGTTCAACATAGCACTCGAAGGCGCTATTAGGAGATCTGGCGTGCAGGGGAACGGCACTATCACCACACGGTCGCATATGCTCCTGAGCTTTGCGGACGCCATCGATCTCATTGGAGTCGTACTCAGAGCAGTAGTGGAGGCTTTTGTCGCACTGAAGATAGAGATGGCAGGTAGAGTTAGAGGTAGACCTAGTGGTGTTAGTGCTGAGGTAGTGCTTAATGGGAATGTGTTTGAAGTTGTTGAATAATTTGTTTATCTTGAAACGCTTGTGACATGTGACATTGGCGTTTCCCGTGAAGTAACCAGCTTAGGTTCCGCAACATGTAGACGGAAGCGAAATTTGTTCTATACATAACTTTGATTCTTCCAGTGGCATTTTATGGACATGAAGCATGGACGTTAAAAGAGGCCGACCGGAGGGAAACTAGAAAATGGTGTGTGGTGTGACGCATGAATCATGAGCTGTATCAAGTATACAAAGAAGAAAATATTGTGAATCGTATAAAATACGGCAGACTTCAGTGGGCTGGTCACTTAGTGCAAATGTCGGAAGAAAGAATAGCAAAAACAATATTCAAAAGATAACCAGATAGGGGCCGGCGACTTCGTGGAAGGCCACGAACACGCTGGCTGCACGCGGTGGAATCGGACATGGGGACCCTCAACGTTCGAGGAAACGTTTTTAGGGTATGATGGGGCAAGATGGGTCGCCTAAGGCGAACCCTGAATGCCTCAAAACAGAAACATTTTAAGAGATGGGCTCCCTTTTAATTCTGCAATTAATATTGTTCTTATTCACAATATTAAATCACACACAGATAGATAGGTTTATTGTCAATGATTTCATTGAATAAAAAAAAAACGGTTTTTAAGCTTCGGATGAAGAAATGGATCTACATATAAAAATGTCTGCAATTTCTTATGAAAATAAGCCGTCCGTGTAATGCTTTCTTAAAGACAAAATTTATACATTTTTAATTAACAAATTATCATCAGTATGCTCAAAAGCAACCTTAAAATGATTAAATCAGCAATGGAAAATATGTTTTGAATACGAACTATGCCCTTCAGTATGTACTGACCCATCTTGCCCCATTTGCAAGTTCATATTAGAATGTCTAATTTTCGATCAAGTTTATTTGTTTCAACGCAGTTAGTACGACATCGCCTACATTACTTATGATACTTACACTATATCTATTACTAAAAATGTTTAAATTTTAGATTGCTCGACTAGATTACACGTTTTATAGAAAGTGTGTTTCGCATAAGAAACAATGTTGAAAAATATTTTACCATGCCATACTCTACGAAAATGAAATTTTATCATCAAATCGAGCGACAATAAAGTAGAACCAAATTATTCGTTCTAGAAAGTCATAATCTCCACATTAAAATGTAGGGGAAACTGGACACACATGATCCCCACTTTTTGTTTAGCATATTTCTCGATGTAACATGCACAGATTTGCACGCTTCTTGATGGACTTGATAAAGAATTTAATTAGCTTTTCAAAAACGTCATTGGAAGCCATTATTTGTTCATGAAAGTAACCAAAAAATCGATTTTGCTGAAAGATAGAAAATTTGGCATTTTCAAAACTTGCGGGAGACTTGATCCCCATATAGGGGGAAATTGATCCCGTTATGAGCTGACCAAAGTTCTTCCAAGTTCTTCCAAGTCCAAGTATAATGAAAAGACGAATTGGTCTAGCCTCAAATCCTAACACTTCTTCATAGTCTGTCGTAATAGCAGTCGTACGAAAATTAAATAATGTTGGTATTAAGTAAGGCAAGTTTTTTGGTTCTCGAATAGAGTAATAGTGACAGATAGAATGTTTGCTATAGCAACAAAATTGGCATAGTGATGATGATTTATCTGCAAACCATTCACTCCATTGAAAGACAGTGGTCATATCACGACAACCATGATGTGCCCAAGAGGATCTCGTTTTGTGATTGATACAATTATGATTCCAAAAATGGTTGATCGATACATAAATATATCTTTGTAATTTTAGAATCCAATTTTTTTTATTAAAACTCTGAAAATTGGCCACACTGCGAATGCCATGGCAAATAGTAAATATCCCTGAGTACCTGTTTTGAGATCAATAACAAACTTGTGATACATCTAGATCGCCAGACTATTTACTACCAATACCACAACCGTAATCATACCAGGATGGTGACTTCATATATCAATATGGTACTATCACGCATCATCATTTTTATAGTGTGTGTTATTATTACACAAATGCGATTTCTCTTAAACAACTGACTAAAAGTTGTTGAATGTGCCTATTATTGAAAAATTATTTAAGAAGATTTACAAATAAATGGTGATTGTAAGCAAACAAAAGGAAAGAATTTAGTACCAGATAGAACAATACTGATTTTAAGCCCTGTGATTTGTTGAGTATTTTTAAAGCCTAATTTATACACTTTTTCATAGAAAATTATGTTAAAATGCATTTAATAAAACTAATAAAAAATAAGGATGTTCAACTACATTTTCTTCTGGTTAATGAAATAAGGCTGTTGAGAAATTCAAATTGCGCGTGTATCGTCTGATTGACAAAATTAAATAGAAATAAATTTGTTTATACTTTTTAACTAGAAAAGAATTTTAACAGATCGATTAGTTACATACAATACAATAATATGCAACGGTATACAGCAAACGCCTTAATATATGCAATTTCGGGATCAAGTGTGTCCAAACTGTGGGGGATCAAGTGTGTCCATGTTGAGTATTTATCTTGTTTTGTTTTTTCTATTCAATGGAAAATAAGCAATAGTTAATTGAATGAATTTATTCAATTCTACAATGATAAAACTTTGTTCAGTAAAAGTTTGGTACGTTTTGGTTGGACATATCCAAAGTTATTAAACTTTTATCTCTTGAAGAAAAAAAGGATTGAGAATGCTCAAATAATAAAACCTCTCTAAAACCCATATACATAAAGTAACTAATATAAAATGTTACTCAGATTCAATAATCTATCTAACGGATCCGTTTGCACATATCACTGGTATAAAAATGTGATTAGTTTTCGAGAAAACAGGGGGGGATCATGTGTCCCCGGGGATCATGTGTGTCCAGTTTCCCCTATACGATGCTCGAAAACGGCCCTGACCCATCTAGCCCCGCCTAAACCTATTGTTGTTTTAAATTTTCAAAATAGTTAGAGGCGTCATAAAATATGGGTTCTTTGGGAAAGTTGACCTTAAATAAGTCAAAAAATCGATTGAGCGAATAATTTTTTTTGACGAGAAACGTCAATTGGATTTGGAGTTGCTTGATCTGGATAGAATTTAAATTGGGTTTGGATTTGGATTGGATTTAAATTGGATTTGGATTTGGATTGTATTTGGTCTGGATTGGAATTGGATTGGATTTTGAATGGCTTTGGATTGGATTTGTATTGGATTTGGATTCGATTTGGATTGGATTCGGATTTTTTTTAGATTGGATTTGGATTGGATTTTGATTTAGATTGGATTTGGATTGGAATTGAATTGGATTTGGATTGTATTAGGATTGAATTTGAGTTGGATTTGAATTGGAATTGGATTCGATTTGGATTGGATTTGGATTGGAATTGGATTGGATTTGGATTCGGATTGGGATTGTATTTGGATTGGATTTGGATTGGATTCGGATTGGATTTGGACTTGGATTTAGATTAGAATTTTATTGGATTTGGATTTGGATTGTAATTGGATTGGATTTGGATTGGATTTTGATTAGATTTGAATAGGATAGGATTTGGATTGGATTTGGATAGGATTGGATTTGGATGGATTTGGATTGGATTTGAATTGGATTTGGATTGGATTTGGATTGGATTTGAATTGGATTTGGAATTGCATTGGATTTGGATGGATTTGGATTGGATTTGGATTGGATTTGGATTGGATTTGGATTGGATTTGGATTTGATTTGGATTGGATTTTGATTGGATTTGGACTGGATTTGGATTGGTTTGGTTTGGTTGTATTGGATTGGTTGGAGTGGATTTAGATTTAGATTGGATTTGGACGGGATTTGGATTGGGTTTGGATTGGATTCGGATTGGATAAGTATTGAATTTGAGTTGGGTTTGAATTGGAATTGGATTCGATTTGGATTGGATTTGGACTAGGACTTAGATTGGAATTGGATTGGATTTGGTATGGATTGGATTCGGATTGGATTTGGATTGGATTTTGATTTGGATTGTAATTGGATTGGATTTTGATTAGATTTGAATAGGATAGGATTTGGATTGGATTTGGATAGGATTGGATTGGATTTGGATTCGGATTGGATTTGGAATGGATTTGAATTGGATTTGGATTTGGATTGGATTTGGATGGATTTGGATTGGATTTGGATGGGATTGGGATTGGGATTGGATTTGGATTGGATTTGGATTGGATTTGGATTGGTTTTGGATTGGATTTGGATTGGATTTGGATTGAATTTGGATTGGATTGGGATTGGATTGGATTTGGATTTGGATTTGGATTGGATTTGGATTGGATTGGATTTGGATTGGATTTGGATTGGATTTGGATTGGATTTGGATTGGATTTGGATTGGATTTGGATTGGATTGGATTTGGATTGGATTTGGATTGGATTTGGATTGGATTTGGATTGGATTTAGATTTAGATTGGATTTGAATTGGAATTGGATTCGATTTGGATTGGATTTGGACTTGGATTCAGATTGGAATTGGATTCGATTTGGATTGGATTTGGATTGGATTTGGATTGGATTGGATTTGGGTTGGATTTGGATTGGATTTGGATTTCATTTGGATTGCATTTGGATTGGATTTGGATTGGAATTGGATTTTGGTTGGTTTTGGATTGGATTTGACTTTGGATTGGAATTGGATTTTCTTTGGATTAGTTTTGGATTGGATTTGGATTGGACTAATTGGATTGGATTTTGATTAGATTTGGATTTGAATTGGATTTGGATTCGGATTTGACTTTGGATTGGAATTGGATTTTATTTGGATTAGATTTGGATTGGATTTGGATTGGACTAATTGGATTGGATTTTGATTAGATTTGGATTTGAATTGGATTTGAATTGGATTTGGATTTGGATGGATTTGGATGGATTTGGATTGGATTTGGAATTGATTTGGATTGGATTTGGATTGGATTTGGATTGGATTTGGATTGGATTTGGATTGGATTAGGATTGGATTGGATTTGAATTGGATTTGGAATTCATTGGATTTGGATGGATTTGGATTGGATTTGGATTGGATTTGGATTGGATTTGGATTGGATTTGGATTGGATTTGGATTGGATTTGGATTTGATTTGGATTGGATTTTGATTGGATTTGGACTGGATTTGGATTGGATTTGGATTTGGATTGTAATTGGATTGGATTTGGATTGGATTTAGATTTAGATTGGATTTGGACGGGATTTGGATTGGGTTTGGATTGGATTCGGATTGGATAAGTATTGAATTTGAGTTGGGTTTGAATTGGAATTGGATTCGATTTGGATTGGATTTGGACTAGGACTTAGATTGGAATTGGATTGGATTTGGTATGGATTGGATTCGGATTGGATTTGGATTGGATTTTGATTTGGATTGTAATTGGATTGGATTTTGATTAGATTTGAATAGGATAGGATTTGGATTGGATTTGGATAGGATTGGATTGGATTTGGATTCGGATTGGATTTGGAATGGATTTGAATTGGATTTGGATTTGGATTGGATTTGGATGGATTTGGATTTGGATGGGATTGGGATTGGGATTGGGATTTGATTTGGATTGGATTTGGATTGGATTTGGATTGGTTTTGGATTGGATTTGGATTGGATTTGGATTGGATTTGGATTGGATTGGGATTGGATTGGATTGGATTTGGATTGGATTTGGATTTGGATTTGGATTGGATTTGGATTGGATTGGATTTGGATTGGATTTGGATTGGATTTGGATTGGATTTGGATTGGATTTGGATTAGATTTGGATTGGATTGGTTTGGTTGGTTTGGATTGGTTTGGGTTTAGATTGGTTTGGTTGGGTTGGATTCGATTTGGATTGGATTTGGACTTGGATTCAGATTGGAATTGGATTCGATTTGGATTGGATTTGGATTGGATTTGGATTGGATTTGGATTGGATTTGGATTGGATTTGGATTGGATTGGATTTGGGTTGGATTTGGATTGGATTTGGATTTCATTTGGATTGCATTTGGATTGGATTTGGATTGGAATTGGATTTTGGTTGGTTTTGGATTGGATTTGACTTTGGATTGGAATTGGATTTTCTTTGGATTAGTTTTGGATTGGATTTGGATTGGACTAATTGGATTGGATTTTGATTAGATTTGGATTTGAATTGGATTTGGATTCGGATTTGACTTTGGATTGGAATTGGATTTTATTTGGATTAGATTTGGATTGGATTTGGATTGGACTAATTGGATTGGATTTTGATTAGATTTGGATTTGAATTGGATTTGAATTGGATTTGAATTGGATTTGGATTTGGATGGATTTGGATGGATTTGGATTGGATTTGGATTTGATTTGGATTGGATTTGGATTGGATTTGGATTGGATTAGGATTGGATTGGATTTGAATTGGATTTGGAATTCATTGGATTTGGATTGGATTTGGATTGGATTTGGATTGGATTTGGTTTGGATTTGGATTGGATTTGGATTGGATTTGGATTGGATTTGGATTGGATTTGGATTGGATTTGGATTGGATTTGGATTGGATTTGGATTGGATTTGGATTGGATTTGGATTGGATTTGGATTGGATTTGGATTTGGATTGGATTTTGATTGGATTTGGATTGGATTTGGATTGGATTTGGATTTGGATTGGATTTGGATTGGATTTGGATTGGATTTAGATTAGATTGGATTTGGATTGGAATTGAATTGGATTTGGATGGGATTTGGATTGGGTTTGGATTGGATTCGGATTGGATTTGGACTTGGATTTAGATTAGAATTTTATTGGATTTGGATTGGATTTTGATTAGATTTGAATAGGATAGGATTTGGATTGGATTTGGATATGATTGGATTTGGATGGATTTGGATTGGATTTGAATTGGATTTGGATTGGATTTGGAATTGCATTGGATTTGGATTGGATTTGGATTGGATTTTGATGGGATTGGGATTGGGATTGGATTTGGATTGGATTTGGATTGGATTTGGATTGGATTTGGATTGGATTTGGATTGGATTGGGATTGGATTGGATTTGGATTGGATTTGGATTTGGATTTGGATTTGGATTGGATTTGGATTGGATTTGGATTGGATTTGGATTGGATTTGGATTGGATTTAGATTTAGATTGCATTTGAATTGGAATTGGATTCGATTTGGATTGGATTTGGACTTGGATTCAGATTGGAATAGGATTCGATTTGGATTGGATTTGGATTGGATTTGGATTAGATTTGGATTGGATTGGATTTGGATTGGATTTTGATTGGATTTGGATTAGATTTGGATTGGATTGGATTTGGATTGGATTTGGATTGGATTTGGATTGGAATTGGATTTTGGTTGGATTTGGATTGGATTTGACTTTGGATTGGAATTGGATTTTCTTTGGATTAGATTTGGATTGGATTTGGATTGGACTAATTGGATTGGATTTTGATTAATTTTGGATTTGAATTGGATTTGGATTCGGATTTGACTTTGGATTGGAATTGGAATTTATTTGGATTAGATTTGGATTGGATTTGGATTGGACTAATTGGATTGGATTTTGATTAGATTTGGATTTGAATTGGATTTGAATTGGATTTGGATTTGGATTGGATTTGGATGGATTTGGATGGATTTGGATTGGATTTGGATTGGATTTGGATTTGATTTGGATTGGATTTGGATTGGATTTGGATTGGATTTGGATTGGATTTGAATTGGATTTGGATTGGATTTGGATTTGGATTGGATTTGGATTTAATTTGGATTGGATTCGGATTTGGATTGTATTTGGATTTGGATTGGTTTTGGATTGGATTCGAATTGGATTTGGATTGGAATTGGATTGGAATTGGATTGGATTTGGATTGGATTTGGATTTGATTTGGATTAGATTTGGATTGGTATTGGATTGGATTTGGATTGGACTTGGATTGTACTTGGGTTGGATTTGGATTAGATTTGAATATGATTCGGATTGGATTTGAATTGGATTTGGATTGCATTAGGATTGGATTTGGATTGGATTTGGATTGGAATTGGATTGGATTTGGATTGGATTTAGATTGGACTTGGGTTGAATTTGGATTGGATTTGGATTGGATTTGGAGTGGATTTGGATTGAACTTGTATTGGATTTAGATTGGATTTGGATAGGATTCGGATTGGATTTGGATTGGATTTGGATTGGATTTGTATTGGACTTGGATTGGATTTGGATTGGATTTGCATTGGATTTGGATTGGATTTGCATTGGATTTGGATTGGATTTGGATAGGATTTGGATTTGGATTGGATTTGGATTTGGATTGGATTTGGATTTGGATTGGATTTGGATTTGGATTGGATTTGGATTGGATTTGAATTGGATTTGGATTGGATTTAGATTGGATTTAGATTGGATTTCGATTGGATTTGGATTGGATTTGGATTTTATTTGGATTGGATTTGGATTGGATTTGATTGGATTTGGATTGGAAGTGGATTGGATTTGAATTGGATTTGAATTGTATTAGGATTGGATTTGAATTAGAATTGGATTGGATTTGAATGTGATTTGGATTTGGATTGAATTTGGATTGGATTTGGATTGGATTTTGTCTGGATTGGATTTTGGTTGGATTTGGATTGGATTTGGCCTTGGATTGGAATCGGATTTCATTTGGATTAGATTTGGATTGGATTTGGATTGGATTTGGATTGGAATTGGATTAGATTTGGTTTGGATTTGATTTGAATTGGATTCGGATCGGATTTGGATTGGATTTGGATTGGATTTGGATTGAATTTGGATTAGATTTGGATTGTATTAGGATTGGATTTGGATTGGATTTGGATTTGGATTGGATTTGGATTTGGATTTGGATTGGATTTGGATTGGATTTTGATTTGATTTGAATTGGATTTGGATTGGATTTTGATGGATTTAAATTGGATTTGGATTGGATTTGGATGGATTTGGATTGGTTTGTAATCGGATTTGGATTGGATTTGGACTGGATTTGGATTCGGATTGGTTTTGGATTGGATTTGGATTGGAATTGGATTGGAATTGGATTGGGATTGGATTGGATTTGGATTGGATTTGGATTGGATTTGGATTTGATTTGGATCAGATTTGGATTTTATTTGGATTGGAATTGGATTGGATTTGGATTGGACTTGGATTGTACTTGAGTTGGATTTTGATTAGATTTGAATATGATTCGGATTGGATTTGAATTGGATTTGGATTGCATTAGGATTGGATTTGGATTGGATTTGGATTGGAATTGGATTTGGGTTGGTTGGATTGGTTTAGATTGGACTTGGATTGAATTTGGATTGGTTTGGATTGGATTTGGATTGAATTTTGATTGGATTTGGATTGGATTTGGATTGGATTTGGATTGGATTTGGATTGGATTTGGATTGGATTTGGATTGGATTTGGATTGGATTTGGATTGGATTTGGATTGGATTTGGATTGGATTTGGATTAGATTTCGATTGGATTTGGATTGAATTTGGATTGGATTTGGATTGAATTTGATTTGGATTGGATTATGATGGATTTAAATTGGATTTGGATTGGATTTGGATTGGATTTGGATTGGATTTGAATTGGATTTGGATTGGATTTGGATTCGGATTGGTTTTGGATTGGATTTGGATTGGAATTGGATTGGAATTGGATTGGATTTGGATTGGATTTGGATTTGATTTGGATCAGATTTGGATCAGATTTGGATTGGATTTGGATTGGAATTGGATTGGATTTGGATTGGACTTGGATTGTACTTGAGTTGGATTTTGATTAGATTTGAATATGATTCGGATTGGATTTGAATTGGATTTGGATTGCATTAGGATTGGATTTGGATTGGATTTGGATTGGAATTGGATTTGGGTTGGATTTGGATTGGATTTAGATTGGACTTGGATTGAATTTGGATTGGATTTGGATTGAATTTGGATTGGATTTGGATTGGATTTGGATTGGATTTGGATTGGATTTGGATTGGATTTGGATTAAATTTCGATTGGATTTGGATTGAATTTGGATTGGATTTGGATTGGATTTGGATTGGATTTGATTTGGATTTGATTTGGACTTGGATTGGATTTGGATTGGATTTGGATTGGATTTGAATTGGATTTGGATTGGATTTGGATTGGATTTGGATTGAATTTGGATTGGATTTGGATAGGATTTAGATTGGACTTGGATTGGATTTGGATTGGATTTGATCGGATTTTGATTGGAAGTGGATTGGATTTGGATTGGATTTGAATTGTATTAGGATTGGATTTGAATTGGATTTGAATTAGAATTGGATTGGATTTTAATGTGATTTGGATTTGGATTGGATTTTGTCTGGATTGGATTTTGGTTGGATTGGATTTGGCCTTGGATTGGAATTGGATTTGATTTGGATTAGATTTGGAATGGATTTGGATTAGATTTGGATTGGATTTGGATTGGAATTGGATTGGAATTGGATTAGATTTGGTTTGGATTTGATTTGAATTGGATTCGGATTGGATTTGGATTGGATTTGGATTGAATTTGGATTGGATTTGGATTGTATTTGGATTGGATTTGGATTGGATTGGATTTGGATTGGATTTGGATTGGATTTGGATTGGATTTGAATTGGCTTTAGATTTGGATTTGATCCGGATTGGATTTGGACTGGATTTAGATTGGAATTGGATTGTATTTGGATAGGATTAAAAGTGGATTGGATTGCATTAGATTTGGATTTGGATTGGATTTGGATTTCGGTTGGTTTTGGATTGTTATTGGATTTTGATTTGGATTGGATTGGATTTGATTTGGATTACATTGGATAGGCTTCGGATAGGATTTGGATAGGATTCGGATTGGATTTGGATTGGATTGGATTTGGATTGGAATCTTTAGATTGGTTTTGGATTGGAATTGGATAGGATTTGGATTGGGTTGCATTTGAATGGGATTTGGATTGGATTTAAATTCGATTCGGATTGGATTTAGATTGGATTTGGATTGGATTTAGATTGAATTTGGATTTAATTTGGATTGGATTTGTATTGAATTTGATTTGGATTGAATTTGAATAGGATTTTTATTGGATCTGAATTCGAATTGTATTGGATTTGGATTTGAACTTTGAATAGATTCAGAGTGGGTTTGGGATTAATTATTTTTTCAGGTTATTAATGAAATATGAATCTAATTTAATATAAATTTAATGTTGCTATCATGGATTTACCATAAGAAGTGCATGCATTTATTTTCGAATTACTTAGGGGGCTGTCCACAAACCACGTAGACCGAAATTTCACATTTTCAAACCCCCCCTCCCCCCTTGTAGACTTTCGTAGACTTTTCCGAAACCCCTCCACCACCCGCTTGAAGTCTACGTAGACTTTTTCAAATTTTACAAATATCATATGTGATTGGAAAAATATGGAAATCAACCACGTTTTCAGCAATTCAGCTATTCAAATCCATTTCCATATTCATTGTGAACATTAAAGTAAAATTCAAATTTCAAACATAACGAAATCAAACTGAACAAAATCCAACAAAACAAATATCAATCCAAAACGAAATCAAATTTAATCATCTGTCCATAGCTCTTGAAACTAAATCTCGAAGCCAATTAATTTCATTTCTGTTGAATTTGATTCCTCCTAGAGGTGTGCGCCATCGTCATCGACACTTGCATCGGCGCGCCACTGCTTAAAATCTGTCACGTATCTCATCTATAGTTTTTCATGCCGGTTCAAATTTGTAGAAAACCGATAAATTTTCAGAATTTCGAAAAATTTTGAGTTGAAATTCCGATAATGTCAAGTGTACATTCCAATAATTTTTCGTGGAAATTCCGTATAATTTCCCGATTGATAACCTGCTACGGTTTATTTTATCTTACCTGTAAGAAACAAATATTTGAATGGAATTGTGTTCGTACCATTTCCTAATGTTCTGTGTTTGGGCCTGAAGATAAGCAATAAAAATTATAAATACATAAAATTCCCAGACACAGACTGGGGCATGTGGGCATGCCACAGTTTAATTCGAGGTCCCCAAATAGGTTCTGAATCCTACACCAAATAGAGCTATGTATTCAACGCTTTGGCTGTTGTAGACAAAATGCAAAACGCAATGGAAACACATTTGCGGGATTTGACTGATGGACAAAAATCTTATAATGAAACCTCGTCACATCTCGCAATGTGTAACTACCAATGACGCCCATGCGTCTGTGGCATGGACGTCCTTACGTCCCGAGCCAGCTCACCTCTTCAATTATTCAGGGTCGGCACAATGTGCTGGGGAAAACTCACCTGTTGCCTTTTTTTCACAACCTGAAAAACTTTCTTTCGGTGCACGCAAAGAACTGATAGCAAAATATATAATTTTAACACCCAAGTAGAAGGAAATATATTGAAAAAACTAGCTAATTTTGTTGAGAGTTTATTGTAAATTTCCACAATTTATTGAAAAAAACTATTAAATCCACTCACGGCTCGACTAACTGCTGCTGGTGTTCTCGTCGTCACGTGTCGCTTCTGGATGCCGACGGCGGTTTCTCGATCCGGGTATCTGGAGCGCTTCACCCTTAACGGGCCGGGGTCCGTTCCGATCGTGGAACGTGGAGGGCTGTCGTAGTGCTAACGACACTTTAGGGGGGGGGGGGGGGGTCGTATGGTTACGGACGACCGAATAGGTTCATCTGGGAGAGGAAACACTCGATCGACACTAATCTTGCACTTCAGAGGAATTTTCCGAACTACGCGGTTCTTGCACCTTGCCTTTGCCGTTCACTCACTTGCACCACGTGTCGTTTTCAACGTTCGACCTGGATGGCGACCTCTCGCTTCACTCGCTGGCCTCACGTTGGCATTAAGGAGGACCAGCCGCCACCAAGTGGCCACCAAAGCACTTCAATGTCTCACGAACAAGAATACGGATTTATCCAATTCTGGATTTTGGGAGTGGTATGTTCACTAGAACAGAATAACGAACTTGCAAATTTTTGTCGATCACTTTAGATTAAAAAACTGGTTGTTTCCAACTGTGTTGCCCAGGAATTAAGAGAGTTGAAAATTGACGGTGGGGTGCTTATATAGACCATAGGTACCAGTTTTGGATGGCTTGTGATCTGGTTTTTCCATTCCATTCCGCCCACAGCATTCGGTGTACAGTATGAAGGTAGGGCACGTGATTTTGTCCGTTACAAATACTCTCGTGCTCCGAGCGGCTGGATATTGGTGATAGTGTAATATAGCCGAGCAGTGGAACCTAGCTATATGCAATTTCGAATATCTCGTTGCAATCTATTACTTCCTTTTTCTATTTTTATTAGAGTGTACTTTATTGCGCAAATTAATTAGAGAATGTATATAATCAAATTCAAGTTCGTGCGTGATATTTACATTTACTTTCAGCGATATTTATTTATAATTTTTTTTGTTCGCAATACTGACACCAAAATAGAGTCCTTTTTGGTTGGAACATTTTACGAATGTTACAAATGGACCACACATTGGACGTTTCTCTCGGGGCACAGAGAGATCGTCAGTTATTTAATTTGTTGAATGTGTGTGAACTGTTTATATTTGTATGTTTGTAAAATAATTTTATTGTAATATGGCTCCCCGACGGGGAATTGAACCCCGCCGGTCTCCCGCGTGACAGGCGGGGATACTGACCACTATACTATCGTTTCCAGGTAATACTCTTGTTAACACTGGCAGCAATTCTGGTCACGCTAATGTGACGGCCGATACGGCAGGTTGACCCGTTGACAGACCTGTCAGGATGACGGAGGATGACAGGTTGATGAAGGTAACCTGTCTATTATTAATTCGGCTTCTTGCTGTTTATTGAAACGAAAACGTGCAGCGAACGGTATCATTTCAGAAAGGTGAACTAATTAAATATTGTTCAGTTCAATCAAAGGTAATTGCCTATTTCCGGGGATTAAACCACCCGACTTGGACGTTAATTTACAATGTTATGGAAACTCATATGTGAATATGTACGTTATGTGGAAGATATTGATTTGGAAAATGTATTGGAGGTAACCACTTTCCCTTCGATGGGACTCGAACCCATGACCCTACAGTACGCTAGACTGGTGCTTTAACCAACTAAGCTACGAAGGACCTCCGTCGGCCTTCGCAACCTAGCGGCTACTGAACGAGCTCGAGATTCCCTAATTGGACGCATAGTCAAATCACTCGCAATCCATTTCTCAAGCCAATACTTCCACATGTGTATTGTACACGTCCACATTAGAGGAGCGTGAGTATTTAGAATGTCTGGCGGCTATACACATTCTTCATCAGCAACGGTACTGATCAAGTGAGGTTGTGTAAGCTATTTGCCAGTCGGTCGTCAAGCTCAGACCCGACCGCATTGCGTAGGCAAGAGCACGCAACTCAAGTTCAGTTCAATCAAAGGTAATTGCCTATTTCCGGGGATTAAACCACCCGACTTGGACGTTAATTTACAATGTTATGGAAACTCATATGTGAATATGTACGTTATGTGGAAGATATTGATTTGGAAAATGTATTGGAGGTAACCACTTTCCCTTCGATGGGACTCGAACCCATGACCCTACAGTACGCTAGACTGGTGCTTTAACCAACTAAGCTACGAAGGACCTCCGTCGGCCTTCGCAACCTAGCGGCTACTGAACGAGCTCGAGATTCCCTAATTGGACGCATAGTCAAATCACTCGCAATCCATTTTCATTTTCCATTTCTTCCACATAACGTACATATTCACATATGAGTTTCCATAACATTGTAAATTAACGTCCAAGTCGGGTGGTTTAATCCCCGGAAATAGGCAATTACCTTTGATTGAACTGAACTTGAGTTGCGTGCTCTTGCCTACGCAATGCGGTCGGGTCTGAGCTTGACGACCGACTGGCAAATAGCTTACACAACCTCACTTGATCAGTACCGTTGCTGATGAAGAATGTGTATAGCCGCCAGACATTCTAAATACTCACGCTCCTCTAATGTGGACGTGTACAATACACATGTGGAAGTATTGGCTTGAGAAATGGATTGCGAGTGATTTGACTATGCGTCCAATTAGGGAATCTCGAGCTCGTTCAGTAGCCGCTAGGTTGCGAAGGCCGACGGAGGTCCTTCGTAGCTTAGTTGGTTAAAGCACCAGTCTAGCGTACTGTAGGGTCATGGGTTCGAGTCCCATCGAAGGGAAAGTGGTTACCTCCAATACATTTTCCAAATCAATATCTTCCACATAACGTACATATTCACATATGAGTTTCCATAACATTGTAAATTAAATATTGTTGTTCAGGAAACTTTTATAAAAATTGAATTTATCCTGCAGCTAAATACGAGCTAAATATCCTTAACTAAAATTAGTGGTTTGTTCTCTATAAAATCGTGTGAATTCCATGCAATTAGTAAGTGTACTATAGCTATTGTTAAAACTTACCCTACCCTAAAATAATCATTACCCTATAACTAACATGCAAAATAAAATTATAGCTAAAGCTACGTTACAACCAACTCTATCAAGCGTTGTAATTTGCTGAACGAAAATCTACTTGTGGCGGACGTTCTTAACCCTACAAACATCGAGAACAAAACTTTAGATAAATCTCCAGCAGTTACGAATAATTCGTCGGTCATGGAAACAAGTAAATCGGTTCAGGAAATGCATAAAGATCTTGCTTTGCAACACGCACACACGCTCGACGAACTACGGTCAGATTGCGTAAAGTGCGATCGCCTAAACGGCGAGGAAAGTATGGTGCAGTGTGATATTTGCCAAACCTGGTGGCACTTCACGTGTGCTGAGGTTTCCGATTCGATCGACAACCGTGCCTGGTCATGTGAAAACTGTCAGGTGGACGAAATAGCTAGCATAGCGTCTAAATCACATGCGTCTCACAACTCCGTAAAATCAGGAAACTCAGCCAGATTGAATCTACAGCTTGAGAAGCTGGAAGAGCTCCAAGCAATGCAGAAGAAATTCATCGAAGACAAATATAAGCTACTTGAATCTCAGTTGGAGTTGGAAGAAGAAAACAAAAGTGTTCGTAGTAAAGGCAGTCGATTGAGTAAACGGTCTAAAATCGATAAGGTTGTTCAATGGGTGAACAGCTGTGCAGAGCAAACAGGAGCCCCGCACGCTCCAACAATCGCGGATGTACATCCCACCTTCTTGCCACCAGCATCCTCCCATCAGATCGGTCCATCTATCGCTACGCCAACTATCGTCGGAGTCCAAACTTCGGTTCAGTGTTCAGACGTCAACCTGCATAGTCCTCTGAAACATTCTGCTCTGCCCACCCAAAAATTGACTACAGTCAAAACGATGGCAGCAGATTCTAAAACAGGTTCGAAACAAAATGTTGTCGAATCCGTGGTTTTTAATAAGATCACCGGTACAGTGCCATTAGCTCAATCCACTCCAACTCAAACACAGTCTGATTCATTGGTAGGCGGTTCTGAAGTAGTACTTCCACCGCAATCATCATCATTACCTCAACCACCAGAAGTATGGGCTGCTTCATCGCAACATCATCCAGCATCAATGACAGCCTCCGCGCCGGCAAGGAGAACTTCATCGGTAGCAGCACCGCCGTCGGCACCTGGACCTTCAATGGTGCCACCTCCACCTTCCGCACCTGAACACGCATCTGTAGTGCCTCCGCGGTTTGTACAGGTATCGCAATTGCAAGCGCCTACACATACCGCCACAGGACTGTCACGACCACACGCAGTGTCGGCTGCGTCGCTACCTGGACGCACATCAACAAATCCCCAGCCACCACCCATGCATCAACCGGTGGCGTCAAACTGGTCTGTGCCAGCATCGGGGTTTGTACCAGCCTCTTACCCCTTCCCTCCCTCCGGACCATCAGGTAGGCCAGATAATAATCCTCTACATGTACCGCAAAATAATAACGATGCCAATATCCAACATCTAGTGAAGCAATTTGGTAGTATTGCCTTATCGCCCACGCAATCACCATTGCTTAATGCAAACATAGCCACCTTTGCCCCCTCCCCCTCGCAGTTAGCCGCCAGGCGTTATGCCGCGTGATTTACCCCCCTTTTCTGGCAATCCGGCTGATTGGCCAGTATTCATAAGCAGTTTTATGAACACTACACTCGCTTGTGGGTACTCTAGCGCCGAAAACCTTTGTCGCCTTCAGCGTAGTTTGAAAGGCGTAGCATACGAAGCTGTTCAAAGTCGTTTGCTTTTGCCTGAATCTGTACCACACATCATAGAAACTCTGCATTTGTTATATGGGAGGCCTGAGTTGCTAATCTCAGCGCTTCTAGAAAAGGTACGATCAGCCCCTTCGCCGAAAGTGGATAAATTCCAAACCATTATCGATTTTGGAATGTCTATACAAAGTCTCTGTGACCATTTAGAAGTTGCTGGTCAATCTTCACACCTGTCAAACCTTTCACTCCTCGCGGAACTCGTTGCCAAACTTCCACCACATCTACAAATGGAATGGGGCTCATATCTCCAGGGATTTTCGGAAGTGAATCTAAAAACGTTTGGAAGTTTTATGTCCAGTGTAGTGAAAGCAGTGAGCAAAGTGACCGTGTACGCCAGCAGCAGTGTAAGACCTAGTGCTCCAACGAAGAACAATTCTAGGGCAAGAGGAAATATCATTGCGCACCACAGTGAACCTAAAATCAGAGCCGAAATCAACGCAGTGGAAGCCAAGGCGTGTCTGGCTTGCAAGAAAATTGGTCATCGTATCCAGGAATGCCAAGCCTTCAAATCTCTCTCGGTGGATGGACGTTGGAAGTTTGTACAATCCAGTGCACTTTGCAGAAATTGTTTGAACTCTCACGGCAGAAGAAGTTGTAGAAAAACCAGCACCTGCGGTACAAATGGTTGCGATTTTCGCCATCATCCACTGCTACACTCGTCGCGCGGCAGTTCGGTTGTGAAGACACCATCAGTGATGAACATTGCGGAGAACCAGACTCACCGACAAGTGAAACAGTCCCTGCTCTTTAGGATTGTGCCGGTTACCTTGCATGGACCAAAAGGGAAAGTGAATACCTTCGCCTTTCTCGACGATGCGATGGGTCGTCCTTGACACTTATTGAGGATAGCCTGGCGAAGAAACTTGGTGTTAATGGTGTTAAGGCGTCACTATGTTTGCTGTGGACGGGGAATATGACTAGAACGGAGAACGATTCGAAGCAGTTGTCGTTAATCGTTTCGTCGACTGATGGGAGAAAGTATTCACTGGAAGAAGTTCAAACCGTTAAGGAGCTATCATTACCTACGCAAACCCTCGTACGATCAGCTGTCGAAGCAGTACGGCCATCTAAAGGGACTGCCGGTGGCGAGCTACACCAAAGCAGTTCCAAAACTGCTGATCGGAGTTAACAACCTGGAGTTGATAGTCCCATTGAAGACGCGCGAAGGAATTAGACGCGAACCAGTGGCTGTGAAAACAAGATTAGGTTGGTGTATATATGGTGGTTCAGCGGACTACAGTCAGATGGCGTCGATCAACTACCATGCCTGTGGGTGTGTCGCCGATCAAACGCTGCACGATCTCGTCAAAGATTTCTTCACCACGGACGAAGTTGGAACGAAACCAGTAGCACCACTTGTGTCGGATGAAGAGAAGCGTGCACAACGAATACTAGAGGAGTCAACTGTCCGGGTAGGCGACCACTTCGAGACCGGCCTTCTGTGGAAATTCGACCACATAGAGCTCCCCGAAAGCTTTAACATGGCTCTGCGGCGGCTTGAGTGCCTGGAAAGACGTATGAACCGGAATTCAGAACAACAACTGGAAGACTACCAACAGAAAGGATATGCCCATCGCGCAACCAAAGAAGAACTAGCTAACGGCGACATGCGCCGTGTGTGGTATCTACCGCTAGGAGCAGTTGTTAACCCTCGTAAACCGGGAAAGGTTCGCATGATATGGGATGCAAGAGCGGCAGTAAATGGTATCTCACTAAATTCAGTGCTGCTAAAAGGTCCGGATCAGCTAACCTCGCTTCCCGGTGTACTATTGCGCTTCCGTCAGTTTAATGTTGGAGTTTCTTCAGATATAAAGGAAATGTTCCATCAAATCTACATACGAAAAGAAGACCGCCACTCTCAACGATTCCTTTGGCGCAACGATCCTTCCGACGTACCAGAGGTGTATTTCATGAATGTAGCCAGCTTTGGTTCAACTTGCTCCCCAGCAGCAGCTCAATATGTGAAAAACAAAAACGCCAAAGATTACCAAGAATTGTATCCCCGAGCGGTCGAAGGCATTCTTAACAACCACTACGTGGACGATTCGCTAGAGAGCTATGAATCTGTTCACGAAGCTATCGAAGTCTCCCAACAAATGCGTTTCGTTCACCAGCAAGCCGGTTTCGAACTGAGGAATTGGCTATCGAACAGCAGTGACCTCTTGATTGCTTTGGGAGTATCTATGGATTCATCCAAACAAGATAAGGCTTTTACTACTGACAAACAAACAGACTATGATCGGGTTCTCGGGCTCTTGTGGTTGACGCAGGAAGACGCCTTCAGTTTCTCAACTGAAATGAAACCTGAAATCGTTAATTTGTTAAGAAGTATGGAGAGAAGGAATACAATGGGACGAAAAAGTGAATGACGGTCTGCATCAAAGGTGGAAAAATTGGACAAACCTGATCAAGGATGTCGCAAGTCTTAAGATACCTCGCTGCTACTTCCCAGGTGCTACCAAAGAGCGGTACCGAAATCTCCAACTGCACATATTTGTGGATGCCAGCGAATCTGCGTATTGCGCAGTAGTCTACTTTCGCACTTCGAACTCCGACGGTTTCCCCGAGTGTGCACTTGTCTCGGCGAAAACAAAGGTGGCCCCGCTGAAGACTGTTTCAATACCTCGCTTGGAGCTGCTAGCCGCAGTGCTCGGTGCTCGTCTCTCACAGTTCATCGAAGAAAATCACACACTGAAAGGTACACGAAAAGTCTTCTGGAGCGACTCCGCAACAGTTCTTTCCTGGCTGCGAGATAATCATCGCAGATATAAACAATTTGTAGCCTGCAGAATAGGAGAATTAATTACGACCACCGATGTCGAGGACTGGCGTTGGGTTCCCTCCAAAGAAAATCCAGCCGACATTGCAACGAAGTGGGGAAATGGCCCAGACCTAAAAGCAAACAGTGTCTGGTTCAAGGGACCAGCGTTCCTTCAACTAGCGGAATCAGAATGGCCAGTACAACGAACGTTGACGTCACCTACCGAAGAAGAGCTACGTCCATGCTTCGTTCATGGGACAGTTCAAACTACTGGAGGTTTGATGGAACTAGATAGATTTTCTCAACTGAAACGTGCTATACGGTCCATTGCCTACGTGTACGGATTCATAAGCAACATCAAGAAGAAGCTAGCAAGACAGGAGTTATTCGTAGGTCCATTATCCTCAGAAGAGCTACGAAAGGGAGAAAGTCTACTAATCCGCGAGACACAGTGGCAATGCTTCCCAGATGAGATGGTGATCTTGAAAAGCAACCAGACGAAACCTCCAAATGAGCGAATCTATGTGGGAAAAAGCAGCGCTCTCTATCAGCTATGTCCAATCTTAGACGAACAAGGCATCATTCGAACGGATAGTAGAATAGCGGAGGCTCCAAATGTCGGAAAGCAGATGAAGTTTCCAGTAATCCTTCCTAGGAGTCACAAGTTCACTACCTTGCTGCTGGAATATTATCACCGTAAGTACCGACACGGTAACACCGAAACTGTCGTGAATGAAGTTCGTCAGCTGTATTATGTTCCGAGACTTAGAAGGGCGATTAACAGCGTGGCCAAAGCGTGCCAGTGGTGTCACGTGTACAAGAGCTTACCGCAGATTCCCCGCATGGCGCCGCTCTCGTTAGCCAGTATGGCGTCATTTGCCAGACCCTTTACGTATACTGGCCTGGACTTTTTGGACCGTTGACGGTGAAGGTAGGTAGAAGCAGCGCTAAATGCTGGATAGCCGTTTTCACGTGTTTGACAATACGGGCAGTGCACATCGAGGTGGCTCATAATCTCACTACGGATTCGTGCGTCAAATGTATTCGACGCTTCATCTGCCGCCGAGGTGCACCTGCCGAGATCTATTCAGACAACGGCACGAATTTTGTGGGAGCCGCTAGACTACTGAATGAGCAAATTGAGGACCTGGCCGTAACTTTCACTGGGACAACTACCAATTGGGTATTCAATCCGCCTGGAACTCCGCACATGGGTGGAGCCTGGGAGCGGATGGTCCGCTCTATCAAAGTGGCGTTGGAGACGTCATACAACAACCATCGCAAGCTGGATGACGAAGCGTTGATTACATTCATGGTGGAAGCCGAAGCTATCGTTAATACACGACCACTAACGTATTTGCCACTAACGTCGGACGAGAGCGAGGCACTCACACCGATCCATTTCTTGCTGGGAAACTCGTCTGGCGTTCGGCAACCAGTGGTCGAGGCAACCGATGCAGCGCAAGGTATACGGTCGTCATGGCATCAAGTACAGCATCAGCTGGATGTGTTTTGGAGAAGATGGATCCTGGAGTACCTCCCCACACTGACTAAGAGGCCAAAGTGGTGTGGTGAAGCAAAACCTTTAACGGAGGGTCAGTTAGTGCTGGTAGTTGGTGACGGGAAACGAAACGAATGGATAAGAGGCAGGGTGGTTAAAGCGATTCCCGGGGCGGATGGGAGATTTAGGCAGGCTATGGTTCAAACTGCGAGGGGTCTTGTGCGTAGGCCAGTGGCTAGGCTAGCGGTACTTGAGGTGGATGAAGTTAGTAATACTGGACCTGGTGGCCAGTATTACGGGGGAGAGGATGTTAACACTGGCAGCACTTCTGGTCACGCTAATGTGACGGCCGATACGGCAGGTTGACCCGTTGACAGACCTGTCAGGATGACGGAGGATGACAGGTTGATGAAGGTAACCTGTCTATTATTAATTCGGCTTCTTGCTGTTTATTGAAACGAAAACGTGCAGCGAACGGTATCATTTCAGAAAGGTGAACTAATTAAATATTGTTGTTCAGGAAACTTTTATAAAAATTGAATTTATCCTGCAGCTAAATACGAGCTAAATATCCTTAACTAAAATTAGTGGTTTGTTCTCTATAAAATCGTGTGAATTCCATGCAATTAGTAAGTGTACTATAGCCACCGACGAACCGACGTGTCACTTAATGGAAAATAATTCAAATTTGCTGCCCACGACGCCATGATGAAAAATCATCGAATACTACCGCCACCCCCATAATGGCTCGCGAAGTTTTCATAGCTCAGCCTCCACCCAACGTGTATTAACATTGCAGCGGAGTTGTGTCTTAGCTAATTTGACAGAAGCGATCGCCCGCAAAAGCGAATGACCGTTAAAAAGCGTGAGACAATCAGAGAGCGCCAGTGACACGTCGGTTCGTCGGTGCTATAGCTATTGTTAAAACTTAACCTAACCTAAAATAATCATGCAGGACACACACGGAACACATATAGTACGGTAGAACTGTCCTTAAAGCTATACGTGCAAACAGATTTATGTAAGTAGAAGTTAAATATTGAAATTACCCTATAACTAACATGCAAAATAAAATTATAGCTAAAGCTACGTTACAACCAACTCTATCAAGCATTGTAATTTGCTGAACGAAAATCTACTTGTGGCGGACGTTCTTAACCCTACAAACATCGAGAACAACCACGGGGATGACAAGCTACGCCATCTTTGTCACATCTTTTCTGAGTCACCAATACGAGTGCACTGCGAATGCAACACAAACAACTTCCAGGGTGAAAATGATATAAAACGAACGAAGGCATAGACAGTGCCTTACGCAAGTAACATTTTTAAGAATTGAGCAAATAAGTTGAACATTCTTAAGTTTAAAGTATGGAATCGAGTCTAAAATAGTTTTAATTTATAGTTCGTTCTTTTTTTCTCTATTTTCTTATGATTGTATCATGTTGCATTGTTGAGTGAAATGGGCGTTTTGCATCATATTCTCCTGTAAAAATGTAAACATTCAAAATTCGCGCACATACTATTGCAAAATAAATCAGTATTGGGGTGATTTGACACTGGGGGATAAATTTATCACCCAAAAAAGCACGAACAGGTGACCCTTTTTAAAATCCATAGTGAAAAAATTGGGTGTCGTTCCCCTGAGAACAACTCTAAAGAACTCTCCGTGATAATTTCGATGTTTTTCTTGAAAATCCCATGCAATATCCCTCCAAATAATCATCCGTAGAAACACCAAGAATTTTTTTTTTAATCCAAAAGTTTTCCCGAGTAATTTTACGTGGAATTTCAGAAAATTCGGAATTCGCAAATTCGGAACATGGCTCATATCCCGAACACTAGCGTTTTAGCGCCCTGAAACTGAAGTTTTCATTAGTTTTCCATACTGAGAATCAATATTGGAAAAGAATTCAAGCATCTATGGAGAAAATTACATAAATAACGCCAAAATGGTTATTTAAAAGCGAGTGTTCGGGATATGAGCCAAAACGGTACGATATTTTGAAATTTCTCTTGCAAAATTTCCTGAGGAAATTTGAAAAAAAATTCCTATGGACATTCCAAAGAGTTTTCCGAATAATTTTCGGTGGAAATTATGGAGAATTTTCAGTTGAATTTTTGAATTTATTGAATTTGTCGTAAAAATTTCAAATAAATTTTCATGAAAATTACAAATACTTTCTTACAAGAATTGCAATTTTTTTTTTTGGAAACATAAAAAGTTTTTGGTAGGAAATTTCTTTAAAAAATGTTGAAGATTTTCCATCGATATTTCCAAAGAATCTGCATTAGAACTGCCGAAGAAATTGCCGAGAAATCTTCGAAGAATTTCCCATGGACATTTCGAAGAATTTCGTTTATATGTATGTCCAAAGAATTCCTCATGAAAATTTAGAGAATTTCCGAAATTGAGAAAAATTTTCCGGGGACTTTCCAGAAAATCTTAAGTGGAAATTCTGAAGGGTTTCTCGAGGAAATTTCGGAGAATTTCCCTTACAAGTTCCAAAGAATATCTTTTGAAAATTCCAAAAACTTTTTGTTAGGTATGCGAAAATGCTTCCTTTGTAAATTCTAAAGAATTATTCGTTATCTATTGTTCGTTATCTATTGAGAGCGATTTCCGCAAACCCTGGTGTATAACTGGTGTAACGTAACGTAAAAAGTGACGCTTTATCTAATATCGCAAAAATGATTCTAAGCATATCCCAAGCAACCAAAAGTTCGGATAACAGTACATTCCTGGCTTAATCAGCCCCAAGAGGGATCCTGGATAGAATTCTATTCAGCTCACTTTTTAAGTAGTTAACCGAACTATTAAGTTCACATAAAGTTATTTTCAAGCTTCTAAAGTGGACATCAAAGTTCACAAAAAGTTCGGTGAGAGTCCTGTATAGCATGCTATTCAGCTAGACAATGAACATAAAGTGTACATTACAAAATAAAATGAAAACCACAAGGCGATGTACTGGAAGAACTTTTTTTCTAATGATTGTTCACTAGAATGTAGATGCTGTTGTTATTTAGGATGCGAGACTCCACGTGACGATGCGCCTACCACTAGTATCGAACTGCAGTCCTCCTCTTATAATCCGGGATGCGTACCACGGCTCCATATGATCGACATGTAAAGTGGCAAAATTTTACTTCATGAGTTGATTTCATATATGACACTTGTCTCAAAGTTCACCATAAGTACAATTAGGACAAAATGTGTACTAGAAAGTTTGTATAATGTCAAAGTGGAACTAAATGTAAACTTGATGTCATAAAAAGTTCATACCAAATTGATTCTGAATTCAAAAGTTTGCAAAAAGTTCGTTTGGAGCTTGATTCTGAACTTCAAAGTTTATAAAAAGTTCATGTGAACCTGATAGGCGGCTTTGAACAATTTGATTTTGTTTTGTTTTTGTAGCAGTGTGCCTATGCTCAAGTTCCTACAAGGTATTATTTAGAACTTTTTTTGTACTTGTGAAATGAAAAAATATAATTTTGTAAACTTTTGTGCAGACAACAAGTCCGGTTTGTGCTATCGTGGAACTTGATATTAGAAGTTCGGAACAAGTTCCAAAGTAGTGTGGTGTGAACATTATAGTTCGGAATAATATTGATTTTCAAGCTGATTAGAAGTACGGTTACTACTTGAACCGAACTTCTTGTAAGAAGTTCGGAACAATAATTTAAGTAGCATAACGTGAACTTTAAAGTTCAGATGAAGAGGAATAAGCAACTTTCTTGAACTTTCAAGTTCATTAATAGTATTAATTGAGAGTTAAGTTCGGTTTATGAACAATGGAGCTATAATAGAACTAAGTGTGAACTTCTTAGTTCAATCCACAAGACTAATCCGAACTTTTGGTTGCTTGGGATAACATGCTGTTTTTCATTGCGCGGGTTCAAGGCTTTCAGGAAACACGGAAGATCTGAGCTCACTTGTCATAAGACGAGTTTATACAATCCCATTTAACCGTAGCTACTGGCAAAGTTTTGTCGCAGGACTATCACAAGAAACCTCAATGAGGACACTTTGAAAAACAGCCTGCAACATGCGGAACCACATTTCCACTAACGAGAGTAAATAATACTCCAATCGATGAATATTCAAGTTTCCAAAAAATGGCCAGTCCAGATTCAGTACCAGCTGAACCGCTATTTCAAGAATCAGTCACTGATCCCAGTTCTTTGGATGGACCATTCTCAATTCTGGAATCATCAATGTCTCTTCTTTCATGGAAAAAAACTCCGCTCCAGTCCAAGATGCGATATGATTAAATTCGATCTACCTAAAAATGTTCCATATATCGCAAAAAGAAAATGATCCTTTCAAGAATCGTCCATTGGGTTGAACAGAATGCATTACAGTCAAATACTCAGTTCGAGTATCATAAAGGTAAAGGAACAAGCGATTGTCTTGTGTTCCTCTGTTTAGATATACTACTGGTCTTTGCGCATAAAGAGCAATATGCTGCAGTATTCTTTTTTGTTTAATATCTACCTTCATGTTACAAAACAAGGTACAAAACTTTTAATTTACTCAAAACAAGTGATTGATGAATTGTATGAGTTTCTAAATAAAAAAACTGATGCTGATCACTACCAACTTTAAATATATGGATCTACATTCCCGTTGGCCTGCCGGATATAACAATAACGCAGGGAATTCTGGGAAAAGTATCTATTTAAATCATAATTTCTTAAAGTCATAATTCCTCACGGATTAATTTGTCTAAAAAATTACGTTTTATTCTATCTTCAAAGTGAAATATTTCCAATAATTACATTTTCGACAACTTCGTCCATTGGCGCGATAACACTCGTCATTTTATCTCCGGTTGTCTTACTTATCAAACTTTCATCAGGCTGTCCTACCGCAATTTCATTAAGTTCGTGCCTGCTAATTATAGCCTTGTTACAGCCCCGTTAATCCAATTTAATGGACTTGTCTTGCTTGTTTCAACACAGTTGACGTCGACGTCGTCGTCGGCACCGCGGAAACAATGTATCTTTGTAATGTTTCGCACTTTTTATCACCTCGGTCGCGGGAAATATTTTCCCCCAACTTTGCATGACGCCGCATCAGCAGACGACGACGAACCAGCCAGCATCCACCACGTGCCCCATTATGATGGCCGTCATAATTCTTTGTGATCCACCCGTCATCGACGGCACGGCGCACGCCGCGCTCCGTGGGTGGCTTAGAATCGATGATGAGTTGAGGATGCGAAGTGCAAAAGAGCAAACATTCCTCTGGGTGACTCCACTCGGCTCACACACCGGGCAGGCAGCACACTGTTCTTCTAAATGACATTCCTGGTCGGTTAGGGTCGTGTCGATGGCAAATGAAATTCTTTCTTGCATATTTCCCTTCCATTGTCCTGCGGTGGCGGCATAGGTGGTGAATATCTTCTGCCCCATTATGATGATGGGGGATTGTTCTATTCTTCCGTGATGCCGCGGTATGTCGATTACTTGCCGGCTGCTGGTGGGAAGCAGTATCTCTCTCTACTCGACTCTATATCTAAAATGGTTTGCAAATACCTTTTCCTATCAGGACTGTTTCCTGATGCACAACTTCGGCTGAACTCGTCCAAGTGGCACCGTTAGTTACGCTGTGATCCAAAAGCCTTCAATGTTGAGCTTTCTACTGGATGCGTTTCAAAACTATTTGGATACTCGTTATCTATAACAATGAGGTTTGTATTGATGGCTAAAATACCGGTGGCTTCTGACAATGGAAATTTTTATTTCTTTTGTGTTTTTTATCTTGACATTACCTTTTTTTTACATTTCAGCTAATGGCGGTCAATAATTATGGTATCAAAAATTATCGTATGAACTAAAATTGATTTAATGAATTTAATTATAGAGATTACTAATAGCGAACTAACCAAAATCTCTTAGTTTTTTGGCATATGAAAAAATGGAAAGTTATTACAATATATTGTTTTTTTTATCGTTCGTTTTCAAATTTCAAATCCATGGATCCTATTCTACATGTATGTAATAATATTACACCAAAAAATGGAAAAAATATATATCATTGCTGCTTGAAACAATCTTTGTTGGAAATAAAGTTCCAATATTTCTGTTCTTTTGAATCACCGTAGGTGGTTGGTTGTCGATATATGAGCAAAGCTTCCCTCAATACGATCTCCGCATTCCGGCACGTTTCGATCATCTTTCATTTTTTACACTCTTTCCCATCTTGAGGAGCTTCCACCCGACATCATCGTTTGAACGACCTTAGAGATTCTGTTTGATATCATTATTCTCCATAATGTAGAGGCATGCCAGAAGCTGTGAGCTCATTAGTTTTCCCTAACGTGGAGGTGTTGTCGTTGTCATCGGCGTCGTCTTTTTCCCGTCGTTGAGACTGTTTGACCACTTTTAGGATCATCGCTATCCGCTTTTTAGTTCCAACACACCCAGTGTTTACTGTCCTCCCCCCTATCCATGTTCCATTTTTCCAAAGCCGGAAAGGCTCCATGAATAGCAATATGCCAGCTGGCGACCACGCTTCCGACCTTGGAGGGGGAAAGTTTCGGTTCTGTTTTGTAGTAGGTATACAAATTCCTGTCGCTTATCAGCGTCATTAGGCGCGACCCTTCAACTTTGGGCATCAGGAATTTTGCTTTCATCGAAGAAATCGATTCCCATGGGACTCAGGTACAATAAGAAATTAGTTACACCTAAGCCAACAAAAAAACACTGTAAGCCAATAACTTTCCAAAGTGTGGAACAGTTTGTTCAGAGAAACGTGCTCTGTGTGACATGGCAAGCGCTCGGATCACAAATCCCAAAACATATTATGGCCCACACTCGTAGCTTACGAAGAAACTTTTCCAATACTGTTGTTCGGCGCGGGGAGTCGGATGCAGATAAAATAATTCTTGTGGGAAAATACCTCCTCGTGTGATGGATCAAGCCATAACACACGTGAGTTGTTTCACTCGAGGTTTTACGAGTTGTCTATCGAGATAAATCAAATTACTTAACTTTTGTTATGATATATTTAAGAGATTCGATTTCGCTTATAGATCAATGGCTGAATTACTAGACACGATTTCAGTTAATAATTAGATCATAATTGCAGTGCATAAAATGTGTAATCAACTAAAGTTAGTTTGGGTAATCAACGAGATCAGTCATTGCAAATAGCAGGGAGATGGTTTTGATGGGTTCTAAAATAGTTATGTTGAACTTTGACTTTAATTAGGAACGAAAAACATTTGGAGACATTTGAATCTTTTTTAAGTGCAAGTACATGATGTTCATGAACTCTAAATCAAGGCCTGCGAAACTAACCATAACCGTTGTGTTCCTCGAATGCAGAGAGTCTCAGCACATAGTTTCAGTCAAATCTGATCTTTTTGCGTAGTACTCGACGTCGAATCAACAGTTTCACTTCACGATACTCATCTCACGACCACTACATGTAGGGGAAGGGGGGGCAATATGCCCTAGCTAAGCAAACACTGCTCTATTGTCGTATTTGTAACGCTATTCATGGGTATTTTTATATTATGCATCAGTTAAACAAGATAGCTAGTTGATGCCATTCAAAAATTGTCAAAAATCTCAATCATATTGATAATATTCACATTTCAAAAAAGTGGTGATATTTTGTTGCTGGAAAACTCATGAGGCAAAACGCCTTTCAGCTGGCGGCTCCTAGGGAACAAAGTACCACGCGTCGGCGAATCAGCATTCTAGTATGGATAGTCCGTGGAGACGCAAGTACTTTGTAGGTTATTGCCACTAGGGCGTTTTGCCTCGCCAAAATGTTAGATGTTTCTTCAAAATGTGGAAATTTTCGGTTTTTCCGACCTTCCCATGCACTATTTTGAAACTTTCTTCGCCTATCCTACATAATTTTAGATCTAGTTTTGTTACGGACATATTAATGATAGTAAATATGAGGGAAACCACAAAAGGCGTTTTGCATCGGGGGACCGTTTTGGAGCCTCTTCCTCTAAGCGAGTACCACTTTTTACAGCATTGATGTTCGGCATTCTTGCAATATGCCGTGCCTATTGCATCCACTATTTACCACGTCCAGAATACTGAGTTCGTGGCCTCACACCGTTATTTTGTAGGGGAAACAGTGCATACGGCACCCACGGGGAAAAATAGCCTCTCTCATGGAATCACTCATATAATTTTTCAATTCATTAAGACAAAACAAACAACCATGCGTTCACCATTATTTTTTGCATTGGTGGCAGTGGTGGAAATCTGTGAAAACGATAAAACGAACCCCGCAAAATGTTCGTGGAGCTTCGTGAGTCATTCGGATTACCGTCGACCCCCGATAATTTATTTGCATCAGAAAAATAGATTCTGGCTACTCTCTTTGCTGGTTTGTTTTGATTCTGCGTTCCGTTTCACGATGTACCATTTTTCTTTTCTCGATTCCACGTGCTAAATGACGTTTGAAACATTTGTAATTTGAACGATGTTCAATGAATGGGGTTCAAATTAAAAAGTGTTCAGATTTAAAACGGTCATATTACCGGGGATCCACGGTAATTTGCATAGATTCATAAAACAACCTCGGAACATGTTTATCACGGTTGTTCGAGCAAGAACACATGTTATTGTGATTTGTGTTCATCTTAAGGGGAAATTATCCATTGTATTCGAAGTAACCACATATACTCGCCTTCGTGATTTTAACTCGTGAACAAAATATTGTTCTGCTTTTTATTGTAGGGTGCTGTCAAAACGATACACCGCGCGGCTGTTGTAATGTTTCCAAAAGCGCATTTGCACAAGATTTCACGCGGCGTTCCACATTCGAAAGGAACAACCGCACCTTAGGAAACGCCGCAATGTTATCTCCCCATAAGAATCGAGTATACGGGCAGCAAAAAGCGCGGTGCGTCGTTTCCTGTGGGGAGCGCCGCGTGTACTTTTGGGCAAATGCGTTAATATCTTTGTTCTGCCAGTACTCGCGAACAAAGCAAGCGCCAGAAAAATGTAGGCAATAGGTTCGGCACGGCAAATGCTGGGTAAAGCGTACCATTGGTACTTCGCGTACCTGAAGGACTACAATAGACCCCATATCGCGGTCCTTAGCCTCTTACCCAGCTACTCCTATCCCTACCTCCCCGTGGTGCTGGCCGGGATACGAGCAACCATAGGGAAAATCGGGTAACCAACCCCGGTGGGAACTATGGTCGTATGCTGACAGGTAAGGGGGGGGGGGGTTTCTCCTCTCCGGAGGTGCAAATCTTACTGAGCGTCTGTTCTCCATGTCAGAATCGGCTCTCAACAGCGTCTGTTCTCCATGTTAGGGGCGGCTGATCATCGTCCGAGTGCCTGTGAGGGACTCTAAATGAAACTGTGCACTATGGTCCACCGGGAATAAGGAGGAATGGTCCTCCGGAAATTTAGGGGGTTTGGTGTGAGGCCCTGCAAGCCAGCCTTAAAAAAACATAAGCAACGGACAATCAATAAGAGAGGACGGACCGGAACCATCGGCGAAGACCACTGCGACGAAAAGGGACTAGCGATTGGAAACTCGGTTCGTGGAACTGCAAATCTCTCAACTTTATCGGGAGCACACGTATGCTCGCCGATGTGCTCAAGGACCGAGGATTCGGCATCGTAGCGCTGCAGGAGGTTTGTTGGAAGGGATCAATGGTACGAATGCTTAGAGGTAATCATACCAACTAGCAGAGCTGCGGCAACATACACGAGCTGTGAATATCTTTCATAGTGATGGGCGATATGCAAAGGCGCGTGATCGGGTGGTGGCCGATCAATGAAAGAATGTGCAGGTTGAGGATCAAAGGCCGGTTCTTCAACTTCAGCATAATCAACGTCCATAGCCCACACTCCGGAGGCACTGATGATGATAATGACGCATTCTACGCGCAGCTGGAACGTAAGTACGACAGCTGCCCAAGCCACGACGTCAAAATCATCATAAGAGATTTGAACGCTCAGGTTGGCCAAGATGAGGAGTTTGAACCGACTATTGGGAAGTTCAGCGCTCACCGTCTGAAGAACGAAAACGGCCTACGACTAATTCAAGACAAAATTTTTAAAAGGACTTATCTGCTTTTGTAAACAAAGATTCAAACGACGATTTGACGAATCTGATAGCTCACCCACGCAAACCAACACCATAAACAGGTAGCAGAAACCTTCACCTACCTATTGGTGTTGTTGGTTTGCTTGGGAGAGCTACCAGATTCGTCAAATCGTCGTTTGAATCTTTGTTTACAAAAGCAGATAAGTCGTATTGAAAATTTTGTCTTGAATTGTTTTCGCCGCCTCCAAGAATATGGCCATTCGCAGCACCTACTTCCAACACAGCCTTCCGTATCGGTACACCTGGAGATCACCACTGCAGACAGAATCACAAATCGACCAGGTTCTGGTTGATGGACGGCACTTCTCCGACATTATCGACGTCAGGACATATCTGACCACTATATGGAGATGATTAAACTGCGCCCAAAACTATCCGTCTTCAACAATGTTTAGTACCGCCGACCACCGACCGCCGCGGTACGAGCTTGAGCGACTGAAGCAACCTGATGTCGCCACTGCATACGCGCAGCATCTCCAGACAGCGCTGCCGGAAGAGGGTGAGCTCGATGGGGCCCCTTTTGAGGACTGCTGGAATACAGTCAAAGCAGCCATTAACGACGCCGCGGAGAACAACGTCGGGTATGTAGGACGAAGTCGACGGAATGATTGGTTCGACGAAGAGTGCAGACAGATTCTGGAGGAGAAGGACGCAGCTCGGGCGGTCGCGCTGCAGCAAGGTACCCGGCAGAACGTGGAACATTATAGATTGAAGCGGAGACAGAAGACCCGCCTTTTTCAGTAAAAGAAACGCCGCCTGGAAGAAGTGGAGTGTGAGGAGATGGAAGAGCTGTGCCGTTCTCAACACGCAAGTTCTATCAGAAGCTCAACGTATCCCGCAAAGGCTTCGTGCCGCGAGCCGAAATGTGCAAGGATCAGAACGTCGGCTCCAGGGGCACGTTCACCTCAATTTGGGAGATTTGTACCAGTCAAGGCAGCGGAGGAGATGACTACGTCAGTTCAGCGGACGATGGAAGCCAACCAGCCCCCACCTGTACGGCAAATCCTTGAAAAATGCCGTGAATACCAGGTCCCAATGCACCATCTGTTCATTAATTTCAGGGCGGCATACGACAGTATAGACCGCGTAGAGCTATGGAAAATTGTGGACGAGAACAGCTTCCCTGGGAAGCTTACGAGACTGATGAAAGCAATGGTGGATGGTGTGCAAAACTGTGTGCAGATTTCAAAAGACAGTGTGTGGTGGCGAAGAATAAACCACAAGCTCACCCTGATCAGCGAACCCAGTATCCAGAAGGTAGCTAAAGCCGGAAGGGTACGATGGGTAGGGCATGTTGCAAGAATGCCGGACAGCAACACTGAAAAGATGGTGTTTGCTTCCGATCCGGCGGGTACGAAACGGCGTGGAGCGCAGCGAACGATGTGGGCAGACCAGGTGCAAAACGACTTGGTGAGCGTGGGGCACGTTTGAGGATGGAGAGATGCGACCTCGAACCGTGTATTTTGTGGCGTCAAATCGTTGTTTCAGTGTTATCTGTTTAGATGTAAACTAATAATAATAAAATATATCTATGTTTTCTTAAGAAAATGAACATAGAAACCCTTGAAATAATAATCAAACTAGGACTCTAAGGAAAAACCTCTGCCAGTCGATGGATGTAGTCTTCCAACGAATCTGAAGCAAGACAGACGCTTTTTTCAAGAGACGGATTACACACAACTTAGTATGGATGAAAATATGTTGCGAAGGATAGAAAACCTCGAAAAACTGGAAAGTATTATCTAGGTAAAGGTAAATAATATAAATTGATACCAGTGTGGCATAAAAATCAAATTACTTTGGCGTTTGATATAGGGTAAAATGTCCAATAGTGGATCCCCTAGTGGCGAAATTTTGTTCTTCATGGCATAAGGAGTGACAACTTTCAAAATATTAATTTTGCGTGATATCTATCAAGCTTTGCATCTCCTCTTTACGATACATACATAAAACGCTCATATACTCGACGTTATTCGTTGAAATTAACATATTAAAGTCTGACTGAATTCGCCCTATAGTAGACCCCCTGGGGGTCCATAACAGGAAATTGCTTTCCTATAGTCGACACCAGTGGCGTAGCCAGAAAATTTGGCGGGGGGGGAAGGGGGTTTCTGAACATTTTTTTTCTTGAAAAAAAAAATTTCTTCCGAAAATTTTGTCTTTGGGGAGGGTTTTATACCCAAAACCACCCTCCTGGCTACGCCACTGGTCGACACTTCATTTGATTTTTATGTTCCGTTTCGGGACGTTCTTCTTTCCTATTATGAAACCCCCAAAATATTCCTATAATGGACACTCTCGTGTTTATTTTTCATAGAATTGAAAAAAAATCATCTAATTTTACTTTCCATAGCATTTCCAATGCATGTAGTCAAATCATAGGAGTGTAAGGTAGGTTCTCCCGATGGAATTTCATCACATTGTGCTGTAATAATGCAAACATGGCTGGAGGGTCCACTATTGGGCAATTTACCCTACGTTTGTAACGAGGTTACAAAACAAAAAGATATACTTATCCACAACCTACCCTTATCATACATTCTTTAAAAAAATACTAAGCGTTAGCAATCAAGGACTTTCGTGTCGACTAGAGCACCAAAGGGAGCTGTCAAAATCATGCATGACATTCATGTTTAGGCCACCGGAAAAAGGTTTCCGAAGGCGAAATCAACCGATGTAGGTACTCGGGTGTAGAATTAAAGGCAATATATGTGTATAGCCAGAATATTCCATCTGCGTAATCAGATATCATTCCGACCACGAAGCAGTGAAAACGTGTCAGGAAAACTAAGTAGTGAGCATCCAAACCCGAACAGTGGTTTAGCATAGAGAAGTTAGAGTTTAGTGCAAAGGTTGAGCGAGTTGGTGATAAAAAGTAGTCGTGGTTAGTATGAAATGATCAGGGAAAGACGAGAAGCTAATTTAGAGTTAGTTTCAGGAAAGAATTGACTAGAGTCTGTGAGAAGGTGGTACGAGAAAACCTAACCAAGACTGCTCAACACTGCGTGAATTGCAGTAAACTAAAAGGTATGAAACATAAAAAGAAATGTACCAATGTTAACTCCTAAAATTCGTTTGAAGGTAAACCTTCAAACGAAGGTCCCACTCTAGGGCTAGAAGTCCGGCCGCGAGCCCACCTTGGTCAGCAGGCCCAACCTACACGTGTCGACAAAACGAGTGACACCCTGGACGGTGGTACGTGTCGACCCGAACGACCCGAACCCTCTCAGCTAAAGCTTCCCAGTTATCGTAGACCACCGTACTAGCCGCCTGCAACCACGATCAATACCGCCGCTCTGTAAGCTCGTATGCGGCCAGCCGCCGTTCGGTAAGCTCGGTAAGCATCCATCTCTACAGTGACGTACGCAGTAAGCGATACCCGATACTAACTCCTAGAAATTAATGTATTGGAGAATGGATGGCGTTCATTGATTAAAAACCTATGTTTGAATGAAACGTTGAGTTGTGAAGTGGAAGGTTTATTGTATCGTTTTTGGTTTGAATTTAAACAGTTTTTCAGAGGGGAAACTTGAATCATCTGAACAAGTGTTGCGATAATTGAACAAAAAACAAGATATTTGATCTTCAATGTCCAGCTGTCTCATTTGTGGATCAAGCAAAAACTTTTTCAAAACCTCCTTCACTACCCGAACCATTCTCTCAGCTTGCCAATTACTAGAAGGGTGATATGGTGGACTTTACATAACATTGATGCCCTGTTTTTCCCAGAAATCTATGAGGTATCTTGAATTAAACGGAGGACCACCGTCGGTCACAATGACATCAGGCAATCCAAACCTCGAAAACAAGTTTATAAATTTGGTTTTTACTTTTTTTGCATCAGTTCCGTTTCTCATTAAATCAACCTCAAGCCATTTTGGATAATTATCGACCACGAGAAGGAAAATTTTCTGTTCAAAGTAGAAGAAATCAGCATGTTGATTTGTAGGAATCCAACTTGTGTTCAATGGTTTCTTTGGTACTACGGCCATCTGGTTACAAACATTACAGCTCCTGACGAAACATTCAATGTCACTGTTAATACCACACCAATAAACCGTTCTACGGGCAAGCTGTTTAATTTTGTGAATGCCAGAATGATTTCTGTGGAGCAATTTCAATACGGTAGTGTGTAAAACAGTGGGTATTACAACACGGTCTTGGTATAACAAACATCCAGTCAACAATTCAAGTTCCTGGTGATGCGAGTAAACATCTTGAAAACTTTTTTCCAACCTCTTAGACCAACCATTATGCATAAAAGTCAAAAACTTTTGAAGAAAGTCGTCTCTTTTGGTCTTAATTGCAATTTTCATCCAGCCCAACGGTAACTCGGCAGTGATATTTATGTTCTTGATATAATCACGTGATAGTTCTTTGGAGATTTTTTGGGGCAATGGGAAACGAGAGCAGAAATCTGCGTTTTCCATTTGAGCAGATGGCCGATACATAATATCAAAGTCATAAATTGATAATTCCATTATGTAGTATCTCTGTAGACGGGTAACAAAAATTAAGTTTTTGCCTTCCTTTCCAAAAATGAATTCGGAGTAGTGGCATTCAGGGTAATGGAATTATGGGTAGTGTCGTACAGTCATGTTGGTTGCTTTTGCTTGCTTGTTGGCTTGGCTCGTGTTCCTCTGTTTTTTTCTGTGGGTCGGTGGGCTTTACCGCGTTTCGCAATTCACTGACGATCTGGTCTTTAGTATCTAAGTTGGCTAGAAGTTTATTCACTATGTATTTGTGCAATTTTGCGGATCAGATCCTCGAAACGGCTTCCGAGGTTTTCTTACTGCTGCTGCTTGACAAGATTCTTCATTTGTTTTTCTTTCTCCTTGTTTTCCTCTTGCAGTCCTTTGGTGGTCTTCTTGAAGACAATCTGTTGATTCTTGCTGATAAGTTCCACGTTTGGTTGCAAAAGAAAAAAAAACCTGGCTCGGGCGGTACGAGTTCCAGTTCTCCCCAGACTTGAATATAGGGAATGTCCTGGTCAACCCAGATGTGCTAGATTTCGACCTCTTTCGTCCTAACCAGGCATGTCCTGCTCGACGTGCGATGGCTCTTGTTTTTGTAGAACTTGCAATAGGCATGTCCAGGACGATTGGATTGAGCATTGGAGGCTTCCTCTTGGCCGCACCTCCGCAGAGGAGCAAATCTCCGTCCAATTCTCTGTCAGCATACGAAGAAGGTTCCCACCGGGGTCGGTTACCCTAGCTTCCATGAGGTTGTTCGTTGCTTGGGAAGTATGAATAGCAGTTGGTTAGGAGGCTAAATAACACGGAACACACAATGGTGTCTGCTTCATTCTTTCAGATACAAGGGAAACTTATGGCTCCATGCCAGCAGTATCAGAGAAACAACCTTTTGTTTCAATCAAAGGTAATTGCCTATTTCCGGGGATTAAACCACCCGACTTGGACGTTAATTTACAATGTTATGAAAACTCATATGTGAATATGTACGTTATGTGGAAGGTATTGATTTGGAAAATGTATTGGAGGTAACCACTTTCCCTTCGATGGGACTCGAACCCATGACCCTACATTACGCTAGACTGGTGCTTTAACCAACTAAGCTACGAAGGACCTCCGTCGGCCTTCGCAACCTAGCGGCTACTGAACGAGCTCGAGATTCCCAAATTGGACGCATAGTCAAATCACTCGCAATTCATTTATCAAGCCAATACTTCCACATGTGTATTGTACACGTCCACATTAGAGGAGCGTGAGTATTTAGAATGTCTGGCGGCTATACACCTTTTGTTGATAAATTCTACAAAGAAATTTTACAGCTTTCAAAAACTTTACCTGTAGGATATACGAGTTCATACCATTTTGATAAATCCTGATACTTTGAAAGGATAAAATAGAACTTATTGTCACATCCGTACGAATCGTTTTTTATCTTAAACTATTCTCTTGGCTTGCTCTAACCGTAAATTAGTAACTCCTACAACTTCAGTGAGTGAAGTAAAGTAAACAACCAATATTGAAAATATCAGTATCGTACAATTCCATTGATCGATTTACTGCCGTAGTTCTGCATCTTCAACCTCATCGGATTACTCCCTGAGCTGTCGTACATGACACATTGACACACCAGAATTAATCAACCGAAAATGTAAACACACACTTTGCTACCTGTGGGACCGGACGATGCCACCAGCGAATAAACGGGAATAGCGATGCTTATCTCTGGGGAGCAGTAAACAACCAGGCAGGACCAAACACCACCACCTTACATTGGCCAAAACTTTCTCTTTTTAATCTATCGTCAATATTCCGCACTTTAATCCGCAAATGCAGTGGGGGAAAGTAATTCTATGTTGTAAAAATACCATGAAAAGTAATGGACCAGATTTCCAGCAAACTCATTGTACTGATAAATGCAAAAAAAAACAATGTTCATGTGTCGTGCTAATATTATTTATTACTGCTTCGAATCAGAAGTGTCCAGCACTTTATATTCTAGTTCAGCTTAGTTTCATATCATCACCTTATACGGCATAAGATGGTAGCATTAACGTGCCATTATTTAGCCCACATACTCGTACGAATTTCCCCATAGTGTCATTTGCAGCCGGTTCTACCAAGAACTAACATCCACTGCACTTTTCCGTCCGTCGGCTTATCGTGGGCTTACACGTGTTTGCTTCGTTAGCATTACGTTTTTCCCACAGACACACATCCGCACGCCGGCGATATAGCGGATGCTCTCCGATGTTCACGATTTTCAGCTTGAATCACCATAATTACAAACTTTAACCCGCCCAAACTTAATTATACTCCCCGGTACGTTCAGCTTCATCGGTCCAACGGTATGCATATCAACTTTTAGAACCAATCCTGGAGAAAATTTTCATCCTGACACGAAACAAATTAATCTCGGTAGTATCATCAACTATCGCACCGGGCCGGGGAGAGTCGCAAAGGCTTGAAAAATTGCCGAAGGCACGTCATCCGCATCAGCGCAACAACATCATTAGCAGCAGTCGAGGAGCTCAGAAGAATTGCTTCTGGCCCGCGAGGCTTCTGCTCGCTCTGATGACACACCGAAGGCGCAAAAACCGGAACAACCCCCGCATCCTACCGGAGCATCAGCATCAGCAGAATGCAGCTGGGTGTTGAGCCATTAATTAAACCAAAAGCCATCCATCAATTTAAATATCTGCGGAACCTGCACCGAGCTGAGTGGGGGCTGGGCTTGACGGTGACAGGGGCGGTTGTTGTAAGTTTTTCCCGGTTTAGTGAAATTTCAGTGTGGTTGGCTCCGTTTTCGGCGTTGTAAAAATAGAAACACAAGGCATAATTTGGATAAGGCTCGCTGAATAGTTTTATAGTATTGCTCGACATTCAATACAGGAGTCACTATGGTTATCAGAATCGAGCATACATACTGGATTACTAACATACACCCAGGCTTTCACACGGTTGGAATTAATTAATTTTTCGGGTAACATAAACTTTCACAGCATTTCATTGACGCTAAAGATTATACTTATATACTTGATGGGCTACAGCTCTTCGATGAACCTACACCGAATGGAGCATCCTTCTCCACTGGACTCGATCCTGGGCCAATCGCTTCCAGTCGCCCTGAACATTGAGCGCCCTCAGGTCCTCTTCAACTGCAAAAAGCTCTCCGATCAGTCTCCTTTAACGTCCATGTCTCATGGCCGTATAAAGCCACCGGAAGAATCAGAGTAGTATACAGCGCGAGTTTTGTTTTCGTTTGCAGACTACGGAACTTAAGCTGGTTACAAAGTCCGTAATAAGCCCTATTTGCAGCTGCAATACGCCTTTTCACCTCGCGGGTAACATCATTATCGCACGTCACTAATGTTCCAAGATACACAAATTCTTCTACCACTTCAAATTTTTCACCATCCAGCACCATGTCGCTACCACCACCACTAATGAACCCACGTTGATTGCCAGCGACCATGTACTTCGTTTTGCTGGTATTGATCGTGAGTCCAATCCTCGCTGTCTCCCTCTTAAAAGGCACAAAAGCCTCTTCCATGGCACGGCGATCAATTCCGATAATATCGATATCGTCAGCAAATCCCAGGAGCATATGCGATTTTGTGATAATGGTACTGCTTCTTTGCACACCAGCTCTCCTAATCGCTCCGTCGAGCGCTATATTGAACAGTAGATTCGAGAGTACATCACCCTGCTTTAATCCATCTAAGGTAACAAACGACGTCGATATTTCATCCGCAACCCTTACACTTGATTTCGATCCGTCCAACGTTATACGAATCAGCCGTATCAGTTTTGCCGGAAAACCATGTTCAAGCATAATTTGCCATAATTCATTCCGTTTCACTGAATCGTACGCCGCCTTAAAATGTGATAAACAGATGATGTGTCTGCAAGTTGTACTCCCGGAATTTATCAAGGATTTGTTTTAGGGTAAACATTTGATCCGTCGTTGATCGGCCCTCACGAAAACCTGCTTGGTATTCACCGACGAAGGACTCTTCAAGCGGTCTCAATCTGTTGAGCAGAATACGGGACATAATTTTGTACGCCGAATTAAGGAGGGTCCTCGATAATTGGCGAACTTCAGTCTGTGCCCTTTCTTAAATAGAGGGCAAATGAGGCCGTCCAACCAGCTAGCAGGCATTTCCTCGTCTTCCCATATTTTCGACATAATATGGTGTAGAACTACATAAAGCAGCTCACTGCCGTGTTTGAGAAGTTCAGCCGGGAGCTGGTCCTTCCCCGCAGCCTTATTGTTTTTCAGCTCTTTAACAGCTTTTTTAACCTCATCTAGTGTAGGTGACTCCACAGCTTGTCCATCGTCGCTAATATTTATTCTGTTCACCGATGCACCGTCACTTCCTCCATTCATCAAAGTCTCGAAGTGCTGCTTCCACCCGGCAGCCACTTCAGTTTTATCTGTCAGCAAATTCCCTTGTTGGTCGTTGCACATGACGGGAGATGGAGCTGTCTTTCTTCGCACGCCATTGGCAGACTCATAAAACCTCCGCATATCGTTCTGCTCCATTTTTTCCTGCGCCTCACTAATAACCTGTTCTTCGTACTCTTTCTTCTTCCTGCGGTGGGTTCGATCGTTCGTTCGTTTGCTTCCTTGTACCGATCTCTATTCGATCGGGTACCCGACACCAACATCCGTCTTCTGGCAACGTTCTTCTCGTCTGTCACTCTCTGACACTCCACATCGAACCAACCCGTTCTGATTCGCCTCTGAGCAGTGCCTACCACTTGTGCTGTTGTGCTCACCGCTCCATGGATCGACTCCCATAGATCGTTGATGCTGTCGCTAACGTTAATTGCACTTATCCGTTCGTCGAGCTTCTGGCGGTACTCAGCCGATACTCCTTACGCCGACAATCGCTGGATATTGTAACGCATCGTTCGCTGTGATTTTTCGTTCGATACAGTTGACAACCGTGATCGAATTTTACTGACAACGAGGTAGTGATCAGAGTCAATGTTCGGACCTCTGAATGTCCGCACATCGATAACATCCGAGAAATGGCGCCCATCCAGTAGAACATGGTCTATCTGGTTGCATGTTTCACCATTTGGGTGTCTCCAGATGTACTTTTGGATGTTATTTCGTGCAAAGTAGGTGCTACTGATGGCCATCCCTCTGGCAGCAGCAAAATTTACTAGCCATAGGCCGTTGTCATTGGTAGCGGAGTGAAGGCTCTCCCTACCGATTATGGGACGGAAAAAGTCCTGAGCGTTAGCGTCTCCGATAACAATTTTCACGTCATGCTTTGGGCACTCTCCATAGGCTTTATCGTTTGTCGGTGCGTAAACGTTGATTAGGCTGTAATTGAAGAATTTGCCCCGTATCCTCAACACACAGATTCGTTCGCTAATGAATTTCCACCGCATCACTCGCTTCATCTGCTTGTCCATAACTACGAAACCGACGCTAAAGATTATAATCCACTAAAACCAACCTTGTGAACCCGTCTGGATTGCTAAACAAAATCCGTTTAGTATTGGCAACATAATCTGTTTGAGATTCGGAAAAGAATTCGTTCGGGACACTTAACAGGATTCGTTCGAAATTTTAAACACAGTCCGTTTGGTATTGTAAAGAGTATCTGCGCGTGGTTCTGAACAGAAATCTGGTCGGTTCCGAAATGGTTATTAGGCCGTAAACGGTTGGGCCGAAAATGTCATTTGGCCGAAAGCGTCATCCGGTCGAACCGGTCATTTTGCCGAACAGGCTGAATATGTCGTTTGGTTGAACAGGTCGTTTAGTTTAGCTTAGCTTAGCTTGATTGACTGTACACTTCGTAGTTGCTAGTCGTGATTGGGAAAAAAACAACAAATATGCACAGCTTACTAATTGAATAGCTTTTATGGGATTAGAAAACTGTTATCACTGGACATGTTATGGAGTTTCATTAATTCAACCAATAACGACGCTGGCGACGTCCTCACAATCAGTTAAGGATTATAAGAGGGAAATTAGTTCGACACTCATGGCTACAAAGAGACCGAAGAACCCTCTGCATCTCCATGAGCGCCACGGGAATGGAATAGTTGATTAGATGAGAAGGTAATCCAAAGGAAGTCGCCTTGGTAAGCCACTAAATAATTATAATGTACGAAGTTATGTCGAATTAATTTACTCATCGTCACACTTATTTGATCGCGCGATAGTTCGACGTGAAATACAAAACACGAGAGACACGCACTTACTTTCTAAATAAATTGCTCTCCCGCACAAAGCAGACCCAAACACTTCTTTATTCGCGTAATCGTTCTGCGTCCAATATAAAATATGAGTAAACTAGCTTTATGTACCCGGCCTTGCTCAGAGTTGCCAGTTTAATTCGCAGTTTTTTCACCATCGGAATTGGAATAGGTCAAAAGGATAATTGTGTTTTCTTATTGATATTTCATCATTTGATTAAAAGAAGGTAGATTACATTTGAAAACATTGACTGATTTTGAAAATGGGATCAAACCCAAAATCGCTTTATTCCGGGCAAACGTCTATTTCTAAAGAAGGAAAAACATACACCGATGCCTTTATTCCGGAAAAACGTCTATTTTAAAGAAATGATCACATTTACCGTCCAGAAGGAAACACTTTAATCATTGCTTTTCTCTGGGCAAACCATGATTTCGATGAAGTGTTGAGTTGATCGATCCCTGTCATCTTCGCCTTCTTAAGAAAAAGAATGTTTGTTCCAAATTTGGTTGAAATCGGGCAAGGGGTACAGAAGTTATGCTGGAACATTGGATCATTGCATACCTTGCTTTTATTTATTAATCTTGAATCATTATCATATAATTATCATACCTTTTAAAATCTATATATATAAAAACCAATCTATGTATGTATGTTCGCTAACTACTTCTGAACCACTTGGCCGATTTCAACCAAATTTGGTACAGACATTCTCTATCCTCAGAGGAAGTTAACAAAGGGGTGGGATGGTCATGTAGAAAAGGGGAGGGTGGTGGGAGGGGTTTTGTTCAGAAAACGAACAATTCTGTGTAACTTTCAACTCCCAGGACCGATTTCAACCAAATTTTGTACAGACATTCTCTATCCTCAGAGGAAGTTAACAAAGGGGTGGGATGGACCTGTAGAAAAGGGGAGGGTGGTGGGAGGGTTTTGTTCAGAAAACGAACAATTCTGTGTAACTTTCAACTCCCAGGACCGATTTCAACCAAATTTTGTACACATATTCACTACGAGGAGGTAATCATATGGGAGGGATTTGGGAAAGGGGAGGGTCTGGAGGGAGGGGTTTTGTTTAGAAAACAGGCAATTCAAAGTAAATCATGAACCCCTGTACCGATTTCAACCAAATTTGGTACACATTCTACATCATAAGGAAAAGATAACAAAGGGGATGGGATGGTCATTGGAAAAAGGGAGGGTATAGGGGAGGTGTTGTCTTTGGAAAACGAGCAACTCAGTGTAACTCCCAACCCCAGGACCGATTTCAATCAAATTTTGTACACATATTCACTATGAGGAGCCGATCGTACAGGAGGAAATTTGGAAAGGGGGAGGGATCTGAAGGGAGGGGTATTGCTCAGAAAACGGGCAGTTCAGTGTAACTTCTGAACCCCTGTACCGATTTCAACCAAATTTGGTACACACATTTTCTATCCCTAGGAGAAGATAACAAAGGGGGTGAAATGGCCGTTGAGAAAAGAGGAAGGGTAAAGGGAAAGCGGTTGTCTTTAGAAATTTTCTGTAACTTTTCTGTAACGAAATTCAGTGTAACTCCTGACCCCCAGGACCAATTCTAAGCAGATTAAATGATTAAATCATTCAACTCTATGATTAAAGATTATGATTAATGAATTATAATTTTTTGAAAATGATGACTGATAATGATTAATGATTAAATTCATTTTTGACAATAATTAACTATTATGAATAATTAAAAAAACCGTTTTATTATGATTAACGATTACCGATCGTGATTAAATGTTGACACACTATGTGTATGGTTAATGATTAACGATCGATATGATTAATGATTGATGATCATGAATGATCAAATTGCATAGTGATCCATAATCGAGTAACCTTTATTCCAAATTTTAAAAGGTATGATAATTATATGATAATGATTCAAGATTAATATAATAAATAAAAGCAAGGTATGCAATGATCCAATGTTCCAGCATAACTTCTGTACCCCTTGCCCGATTTCAACCAAATTTGGAACAAACATTCTTTTTCTTAAGAAGGCGAAGATGACAGGGATCGATCAACTCAACACTTCATCGAAATCATGGTTTGCCCAGAGAAAAGCAATGATTAAAGTGTTTCCTTCTGGACGGTAAATGTGATCATTTCTTTAAAAATAGACGTTTTTCCGGAATAAGGCATCGGTGTATGTTTTTCCTTCTTTAGAAATAGACGTTTGCCCGGAATAAAGCGATTTTGGGTTTGATCCCATTTTCAAAATCAGTCAATGTTTTCAAATGTAATCTACCTTCTTTTAATCAAATGATGAAATATCAATAAGAAAACACAATTATCCTTTTGACCTATTCCAATTCCGATGGTGAAAAAACTGCGAATTAAACTGGCAACCTGAGCAAGGCCGGGTACATAAAGCTAGTTTGGAATAAAGGTTACTCGATTATGGATCACTATGCAATTTGATCATTCATAATCATCAATCATTAATCATATCGATCGTTAATCATTAACCATACACATAGTGTGTCAACATTTAATCACGATCGGTAATCGTTAATCATAATCCAACGGTTTTTTTCATCTATTATTCATAATCGTTAATTATTGTCAAAAATGAATTTAATCATTAATCATTATCAGTCATCATTTTCAAAAAATTATAATTCATTAATCATAATCTTTAATCATAGAGTTGAATGATTTAATCATTTAATCTGCTTAGAATTGGTCCTGGGGGTCAGGAGTTACACTGAATTGCCCGTTTTCTAAAGACAACCGCTTTCCTTTACCCTTCCTCTTTTCTCAACGGCCATTTCACCCCCTTTGTTATCTTCTCCTAGGGATAGAAAATGTGTACCAAATTTGGTTGAAATCGGTACAGGGTTCAGAAGTTACACTAAATTGCCCGTTTTCTGAACAATACCCTCCTTCAGACCCCTACCCCTTATCCAAATTTCCCTCCCGTACGATCGGCTCCTCATAGTGAATATGTGTACAAAATTTGATTGAAATCGGTCCTGGGGGTTGGAGTTACACTGAGTTGCTCGTTTTCCAAAGACAACACCTCCCCTATACCCTCCCCTTTTTCCAATGACCATCCCATCCCTTTGTTATCTTTTCCTTATGATGTAGAATGTGTGTACCAAATTTGGTTGAAATCGGTACAGGGGTTCATGATTTACTTTGAATTGCCCGTTTTCTAAACAAAACCCTCCTCCAGACCCCTCCCCTTTCCCAAATCCTCCCATATGATTACCTCCTCGTAGTGAATATGTGTACAAAATTTGGTTGAAATCGGTCCTGGGAGTTGAAAGTTACACAGAATTGTTCGTTTTCTGAACAAAACCCCTCCCACCACCCCTCCCCTTTTCTACATGACCATCCCACCCTTTGTTAACTTCCTCTGAGGATAGAGAATGTCTGTACCAAATTTGGTTGAAATCGGCCAAGTGGTTCAGAAGTAGTTAGCGAACATACATACATAGATTGGTTTTTATATATATAGATAGAAGATAGAAGACAAGCACTGAGGTTTTACTTTCTAATTCATTTACTCACTCACACAAAGCATAATCAAGCACTTCTTTGGTCGCACGATCGTTCTGCGTCCAATATAAATCATGTACAAACAAGCTCACTCGTCGTTTAGTCGAATAGGTCATTTATCGTGAAATGCCGATTGGCCGAACGTCATATGGTCATATGGCCTAAAATGTCATTGTGTGTAATAATTGATAACTGGGAAGTGAGAAGAAAGAAATGAGAAAAGAAAAATAGGAAAACGCCTCACTTATAACCATCAATTGTTTCTCACACCTCATTTCCCACTTCTCACTTCGTTTTAACTACAAAAAGAGATAGATGAGAAATGAAGAGTGAGACGTCTTCTTCTTTGCTGGCATTACATCCCCTTATTGGGACATTTCTGCCTAGCAGCTTAGTGTTCATTAGGCACTTCACAAGTTATTACATTTGTGGTTTCTCAACCAATTACCATCTTACCATCCATCCACCACTGGCATCGGAAATCGAACCCAGCCACTCTCAGCATGGTTTTGCTTTGTAGTCGCGCGTCTTACTGCTAGGCTTAAGAGGAGCCTACGTCATATCTCTCACTTCTCATTGTAAAAAGTGAGCAGTAAGAAATGAGGAGTGAGCAGTAAGAAGAAAGACGCTTCTTACTTTTCACTCTTTTTTCTCACTTCTCACTTTCACAGTGAGAAGTGGAACGCCTTCTCGCTCACTCCTAATTTGTTACTTTTCACTTCGTACTTGAAGTTTGTTTGACTCCTCAATTCTCAATTATCAATAATCACTACAATCTTTTCACATTCACTATTGTTTGACAAAACTAAATTTGTGGCCCTTTGACCCGTTCGGCCAAATCACACTTGCGGACAAAGGGCTCTTACTGCCATTACATCTGCCGTTATTTCTAGACCTTGCGACCATTTCGGCCACATATCATTTTGGCCAAATGGTTCATTCTTCCAAATGACCGTTTCTGCCAAAAGCCATTTTCGGCCAAATGAATTTTTCGGCCATATGACCAGTTCGTCTGAAGGACAAGGAGATTTTCGGCCAAATTATGGTTTTCGGGCAGATGGGTTTCGGCCTAATGGAGCAAACCGTATTCGGCCAAACAACTTCCGAACTAGTGGCTTTTGCAATATTATGGCTTTTGGCCAAATGACTATAGTCAAAAGACTTTCAGCCAAACAGCCCTTCCCCATTATTAAATAAGTGGGTCAAAAACACATTCTAAATGTCCAATTTATAGCGTTGTGACCAAACTTCGTAGGAACAAATATGGATCAAATATTAGAATATACAAAAAATGGATCGAAGTCTGAACCAAGTTTATTTCTGCCGAATAAATAGAATATAGCATTTTCGCTAGCTAACTTTTTGATTATAGCAGATAATATTATTATTCGATAATATATTATTTGTGTATTTTTTTAACGAAGTGTCAGTGAAGCTCCTCGTGATTGAATAACTGTTATTAAGTTAAGTATTTTATATATCTTTGGTCTTCCGAATGTGCATACCCGAGCAGGAGAAAATAATTCAAGAATACTTAATTCTGTTATTTATACCTTGCTTACTTACTTCTGATTTTTTTTTCATTTAATTGGTTTAAATTTTTCAAATAGACTTCAAAAATATGGTATATGGAAATATATGGAAAGCTTACCATCAATAGGACAAATAATTGAATAACAACAAAACAAGATATTTTTGACGTAGGACTTACGTCTCTCTTTACCATACCGGGTGTCATTTCAAAATATTCAAATCGACCGCGTTACGCTGTGTTGAAAGATTTTTAACGGTTATAGCGTTCGTCTCAGTAGACGAATTTCTGCGGTAAGCCCTCAATCGACAGATTTCAAGTACGCCTGCCCAGACCATGTCTCATACGACCCCAAAAACTTGTTTCAATAGGCATGAAACTGTTTTCAATGAAAAATATTGAGATCAAGGGAACCTATAAATATGGGTACCGCATAATTCTTGCATCATTCCATTACCACGTTCTGATTGGTGCAGACACCAGCGAATGAGCAGCCGCTGGGTCTGCCGAGAAGCCATAAAATAGCGCAACGCGATTTTTTCCTTCCATTCTGACCGGGACAAGCGGAGCAACCGCATCATCGATTGAACAGCACTCACACCTTTTAGCAGGGAATGAAGTCTGCACCGACCGCTTTTTCGGCTCGACACCATCGAAGCGACCATCATCAGCCGGAACCTAGCCAGTACATCAGCAGTCCACCCTACAGACCCGACAAAGCAGCAAATGCTGAGCAGATACCGGCAGCAGCAGCAGAGGCGAGCCGAGACCGGCCGGCATCGGTGCTGAGCCGAGACAGGCTGAAGGAAAGCCACATAATGCAGCATGTATGTCCAAAAAACAAACGGTTCTTCAGACAGCCAATAATAGAGATCAATATCAATGCTTTCAATACCCTTCGGGATAGAAATTGTACTTGGGTGCCAAATCCAATATTCTAGAGATACAATTTTATGCGTGATTTTCATAAACAGCGTCAAAACTAACAGTGGATAATTTTTCTGAACCGCGAAGTGAACGAAGGACTTCGCTTGACCATGCCTTTAAAGATTCATAAGATGTCATATTTGGATTAAAAAACACCGATAACAGCTCAAACATTAAAAAACTATCAATCGATTTTTCATCAAATGTTGAATTTTTTGGCATTGATAAAAAAAATATGTAGATAATGCTTATACTTTGATACTGACCGCACACAAAGCGAACGTGACTGAATGATCGTCCCATGTTACCAATTCTAATTTTATCACCCGAAATCCCATGTCCGGGTGTTTCCTTCCTTCTACTACTAACAATGTTGTCTCAGAAAAGAACACGTACTTCCCACCTGAACTGCAATTCTAAGCTCGCTTGCCCGGCTTATTGGCCTGTATCTAGCGAAAAGTCCCGTTAGGAAATAGACGCCAGCAGCGAGCAACAAGCGTAAAAAAGAAGAAGCCCTTCTCGAACGCGTTGATGATGATGACGCTTTGGCTGGCAAAGAAGCGGGATACAAGACACTAGCTGATTGGCCCACCAATTGGGAAGCAGAGAAGATTCAAAATAAGGTATAAAAGAAAAGTGCATTCGCTCGCAGAGCATTCAGTCTTTTTTATACCATCACTAGAAATTCGTGGCTATTTGAAAAGATCGTTTTCTTACTTTTTGCACTTAGCCGAAGCAAACAGCCTTTTTCAAGGCTCTAAGAGTTAAAAATAATGTTCTCCTTCAGTCGCTATCGCACGGTTTAGAAGGCTCTTCAGTGGAAGGGCTGAGATACAGTCTACATCCCCTGCTGAGCCAACTTGTAGTTTATTTCAGGCAGTCCTTCAGTGGGAAGGTTGCCACTGTCGAGGCTAATATTTCGTGACCGGACAGATACCTCCTGAATTTTTTGATGATTCTTGTTCGAGGTAGATTTGATTTCTTTGTTGGTTTGATGAGCAGAATTTGCCAAGGAATGGTATGCAACGCCGATTATTTATCCAAAATAGTTGATGTGAGAAATTTGGACATATTATGTATCTTAAAGGCATGGTAAAGTCAAGTCCTGCGTCCACTTAGCTGTTATATCACAGACATTACCCACTGTTCGTTTTTTATGATTCAATTTCCAGAGGATTCCCATAAACCTTCGAATTTCAACTGGAAATTCCTTTGGATTCTTAAAAAACCTTTCAATTCCAACTGAAAGAACTATTCTAAAAAAAATTGATCCCGTGAAAATTTAAAAATATTTCCTGTGCAAAATCATGGGATTTTTTTGTGCAAAGTTAAAGTAATTTACAATATTTTTTAGAGTTTTTTTTATTTTAAGAAAATTGCTTGGAAATGGAAAACTTGAAGTTGTTTTTGGTAGAATTTCATACGAATCTCCTGGCTGGGAGGATTTTGGAAAAAATTGCTAGACGAGACACATAATGAACTCCTTAATAGGAAGATGTCTTCAAACTGTCGAGATGTCAAGAGGAACTCATAGACCTTCCCGAGAAACACAAATCTTTTAAACATGTTTCTAAAGGGTGTACGGAATCAAATTGCACCACTTTCAAAAGTCGATAACATTTCACCTACTGGGCTGATTACAACGAAATTTTGTGAAAGACGGCTTCAGCATGTGTTATTCACACTGCGTGAATTTCATTAAGAAACTTCCAGTAGTTTCGAAAATACAGCCGAAGGAACAGGACGTGTGAAAATAAATCTTGCGCATTCACCTCCATATTCCACATCTTATAAAAAGATGTTAGTAATCCAATTTTTTGCCTTTGACCCCGATATCACCAGAATTGCAGCAGATTGAAAGATACTGGTCTGGAATGAAAACACGAGCTTCGGAAGCCTCTAAAATTGATTATTACGGAACATAAAATGTTAATTTGGCCTTTCGCGTCAACATTTCGTATTGGTTTCTAACTCCAACGTTAACATTTTCGTTTATCCGACTAATACAGGTAAACTTTTCAAAAAACTTTCTGTTTTGTCGCTTCTATAGTAAACAACCAAAATCAAAAAAACAAGAAAAGCGCTGAAATCTAATTTTGGACTGATATTTGTCAGCATGAGAGAGCATCAATCTCATTGTTCAGGCCGGTTCACACTACAGCACTTTTTTGATTTTTTGTTTTCGATTTTTGTAATAGTTAGAAGCGTCAAAAATATGGTTTCTTTGGGAAAGTTGACTTTAATTAAGTTAAATAATCGACTGCGACAATAAAATTAGTTAATTTTTTTGTTGGGATAGATTGCAAAGCTTCTATATTGTATTTCAGTCCCTGAAAATTTCACGACAATCGGTTGATAGACTAATTTTTGGCGAGTAGTTCAAAGTGGTGCAATTTGATTCCGTACACACTTTATTCCTCATTTGAATTAAATCAGAATTAAAAAAAAAATGTTTTGTTGCGTATGTATTATGGAGGTATGCTTATAACAGTTGTCAACCGAACATAAATTATGAAGGTGCGTTTGGATGTTCTTATGTCTTTTGTTGTGATTCAATTTGAATAACTAAAGAACGGGTCCGAAACGCTAAAATTTCCATTTGTAAAAATAAAAAATGAATTGAAATATTCTGTTATTCAACTTTCCAGTTTTATACACAAATTAATCAATTTTTTGTCCATTATTCAATTTTCATGATTAACAGCTATTACATAGAAGTGCCCCACATCACAATGTACAATGATGAACGCTGAACCTGTTCCTATGAATAGTATCTGAAAAGTTATGCAAATTTCCGACTGCTTAAGTGTATAGATTTCGGCGCCCAATGGTTCTACTAACCTAAACATAGTCACACCCTTTATTTATGCGCCTATGAATTGGATACAAAATAACAGAAGCAAGGTGCTAATAGTAGGCTAGGTATAACACCGCATTGGCAATTTGTTTGGCAAACTCACTGAAACATGATACACTCTGGTGGGTGACACCGGTGACAATGAGAAGTACCGCTCCTGTTAGCACTATCCACGTGGGATGCCACATCTTCCGCTCCGCCTGCCGCTGCTGTTGCCACTTGATAAAAGTCATGTTCACTCTAAGAACTTTCTTCTAATTAATTCATGAATTATGAATTTTGCTTCAGGTTTTTTTCCCTGTCTATTCCGCACTCGCTCTCCAGTATTCGTCTATTTTATATGTAACATATCTCACGTCACGTTCTTGACACGTTCTTGAGTCCTGGGTTTAGAGCGCGACCTGTCAACGAAGCTCGTTCCTTATTCCTCAGCCGGCTTGCTGCTGTGCTCGCGGCCGTGAACTCATCGAACAACTGCAACGGAGGCTGCATCAGCATCGGCGAAGCAAGCCATGCTGCACGCGGCAACGGAAGTCGAGCACACTTTGTTGCGCGCGCTTTATTCGCCCGACTCGGAACAAGAATAGATACGAAGATGCACTGCTGTAGGTTGTTCCGCTCGGTTCTACGGTTACCGGCAAACTGAAGGAGTATCACACTTTTCGATCTAATTTATTCGCAAAAATTCTTTCTGCTCTTTTTCCGCACCCGTGCTTATCACACTCCGAAGTGGCCGGTAGACCGACCGGTGTGTCGCACTGTGGAACACCCCATGCCAGCAAGTGGTTGTCTTTCGGTGTCGATATACCCACCGACACGGACTAACGGAAGGATGCGATGGCATGGCGATGTGCTTCCGGTATTCGAGGGTAGGGTTTCCAGCGGCTTTACGAATCGGCAACGGCGACAACGATGCTCATTGGGGATTATTCCGGGCTTTGTTGGATTAACTTATCAAACTTTGAATCCTTGCTACGCAGAAGAGTAGAAGTGAAAGTTGGAAATAAGTTGTTTAAAAGCCGGCGGAAATAGTAATTGTATTACTGGAATCAGAATAGATCGCTGAAAAGGGGTGAATGAAAGCTTGATTTCATAATAATATTGAAATTGAAAGGTAAATGAGAGTCCGTATCAATTTAGCACTTGGAATCAATTGTCGAGCAGTCGTTCTGTTTTTAATTTACATTGGAAACAGTGATTTACAACGATGCGTTATTATTTCAATAGTAAAACAAGCAGATTGTATAAAACATAGCTAAACAGACATTGATATTAAAATCGATTACTAATTAAAGGAATAATTAATTAGGATGCAATTTTTGTTGAGTGAAAGTTTTTGAGTACTGCTTTTAGCTACGTGGGTTCTTTTTTCAACTGCGATCAATGGGGAAGTTTAATAACCATCAAATGAAAATTTTAATTTCCATGTAAACTTAAAAATGCTTCTACTAAGTGAGTTTTTATCCACATTAGCTCAAATTTTTGGCAAACATTCAGAACATGATACAAAATCGAAAGAGTGTTGTGGAGCAAAATCGATTTTTTTAACCACCCTAGTGTATATCCAACGAACATGTGAGTACCGTAAGATTGCAATACATAATTTGTATTCTTCGAATGCCTATTCAATGCCTTTACATCAATTATTCATGAATGATTCATGCAACTTCCAAAGAATGGCTGATACAGTTTTAATGAACAAGAAGAACATAAAAGGAATGTTACTTCAAACATTCTGCACCACGTTTCTCCACAGAAAACAGATGTTCATTTTAGACTGGTTAGTACTGGTCAGTTAAAGTGTGTCGTTATGCCGTTGCCTTTTTCATGTTGATGAAAATTTGTCGTATTTTACATTTCTGCGCTAGTGTTCCGCTTTGCCAATCGATTGCAGCATCACCTTGTTTACGTAGTATAAGCAAACGCCATCCCTAGGTGACAATGAGTTTGTATGTCGGGCAGTCTTCGTTGGCGGAGCTGAGAAGCTTTAAAAACACGTTTTCGACAAAATTTTGTAGCATCCATTTCTGTTCTCTGTGCTTTCTCACTATACACCTTGGGGGTGTAACTGCGTATCCTATCCATTTTACACAATTTCGAGAAAACAACCAAAAACTGTTATTGAACAAATTGGCAACGAATCTTTCGATTTCTTCGATACAGATCAATTTTGGCAAAACTTAACACCTTGGGGCACTTCCAGAATCAAAACTGTAAGCAGTACTCCAATTGCTCTTCAAAGTGCGGAACAAACGCTTCTGAACAAAATTTTTGCCAGAATACGTAGTTTTGGACGAGGATTCAATCTCAATTTGGCCAAAAATGTTGCATATGAAGTTTCTCAAACGTCAATTACGTAAGAGGTTGTGACGCAGGACTACGTCTGTCTTTTCTAATTCTTAACCACTCAGCCGTTTCTCGATGGATTTTCAATTTATTTGGACCATTCAATCAAGGATGAGTCAACGCTTCTTTTCACTAAATACTGATTTTTAACTATTTATTTTCGATAATTGATAAAAAAAAGTTTAGAAATAGGTAAACCAACCAACATGCATCACAAGCACAGACATCAAAATCTTGCGGGTTTGGATCTAATCCTATAGTTTGAACAAGATTTCACGCAGAGCGAACGCATCTAAACGATCGCAGCGAAGCGGACACAGCATCACGGAGGCGCTGGTAACATTTTCAACGGAAGTCCATCGCATTGGTGGTGGTTCTCGGTGTTTTGCTGAATACAAGAAAGCTGCTTTCCGGCGCGAGCGAGCCATTTTGATCAGGATTCTGCAAAGAGCGCGAGCGGTTCGACAAAATTTGATGCAGCGGAGCGGACACAGCCCAAGTAACAATTTCCATGCTTCTTGGATTTATCTAATTCTTGCGGACTTATGACAGCAATTACCATGCTGATTGCTCAGTTTTTTTGCGCTTTTATTGCTTTACGGCTTTACAGAAAATCAAATCGACCACATCTGCATCAGCCGAAAATGGAAACGGAGCCTTCTTGATGTACGGAATAAACGTAGTGCCATTTCTGATTTCTGATTCTGGATTTCTGATAATCACCTCCTCATCGGCGAAATACGCCTGCGCATTGCGCGGATTCGTCGGCAGGAGAGAAAAATTTGGACGTCGATTCAACACACGCCGACTGGAAGATGCCAAGGTGAAACGGTCCTTCGTTGAAGAACTGGAGACGCGTGCTGCAGATATTCCGGAAGGTGGCAGTGTGTGGCATTGGACATGCCTATTATCGTGAACAGGTCTAGCATGCATGTGTTAAATGACAGATCGTGTCAGTCATCGTGAGTATACACATAGCAGTCCAGTCAATCCCCCCTTCCTCGCGAGTGCAGCAGTGCAAACATTATGGGTGACAAATGTGCGCGATGTTGAATTGCACATTTGGCGATCCTGCCATGAGTTCTTAAAAATATATCGCATGAAGTCACCCATCATGTTAATAGAAGTGTGTGAAAGAAAACAATTTCGGACGTAGCCGAAAAAGTAAAAGCAGCGGAGCTTTTTGCATCGGTAAGAAGAGTGACGATTAATGTATTTTTGCAAATGGGATTCTGCTTTTTGGTTGTTGTCCACGGACTCAAATCCATTTTTTTTTTGCAATGGTTTGGACAGTTTTTTTTGCTTGCTCTAATTTGGGAGATAAATTTATCCCTCAGTGTCAAATTACCTCAATACTGATTTCTTTTGCGAAAGTGTGTGTGCGTGTGTTTTGAATGTGTGTGTGTGTGTTTTGAATGTTTACGTTTGTTACAGGAGAAAATGATGCAAAACGCCCCCACTAATGAATAATGCAACATGATTATTATTTATTTATTCAGACTAAGGCCGAAGTGGCCTGTGCGGTATATAAGAGTCTTCTCCATTCGGCTCGGTCCATGGCTACACGTCGCCAACCACGCAGTCTACGGAGGGTCCGCAAGTCATCTTCCACCTGATCGATCCACCTTGCACGCTGCGCACCTCGCCTTCTTGTGCCCGTCGGATCGTTGTCGAGAACCATTTTCACCGGGTTACTGTCCGACATTCTGGCTACGTGCCCGGCCCACCGCAGTCGTCCGATTTTCGCGGTGTGAACGATGGATGGTTCTCCCAACAGCTGATGCAACTCGTGGTTCATTCGCCTCCTCCACGTACCGTCCGCCATCTGCACCCCACCATAGATGGTACGCAGCACTTTCCTTTCGAAAACTCCAAGTGCGCGTTGGTCCTCCACGAGCATCGTCCAGGTCTCGTGTCCGTAGAGGACTACCGGTCTAATGAGCGTTTTTTAGATTGTCAGTTTGGTACGGCGGCGAACTCTATTCGATCGGAGCGTCTTGCGGAGTCCAAAGTACGTACGATTTCCAGCCACTATGCGTCTCTGAATTTCTCTGCTGGTGTCATTTTCGGCAGTCACCAGTGAGCCCAAGTACACAAATTCTTCTACCACCTCGATTTCGTCACCACCGATGCAAACTCGCGATGGGTGGCTCACATTGTCTTCTCTTGAACCTCTTCCTATCATGTACTTCGTCTTCGACGTGTTGATGACTAGTCCGATCCGCTTAGCTTCCCTCTTTAGTCTGATGTAGGCTTCCTCCATCTTCTCAAAGTTACGTGCCATAATATCTATGTCGTCGGCGAAGCCAAATAGCTGGACGGACTTATTGAAAATTGTACCACTCGTGTTAATCCCTGCTCTCCGTATTACCCCTTCCAAAGCGATGTTGAATAGCAGACACGAAAGACCATCACCTTGCCGTAACCCTCTGCGGGTTTCGAAGGGACTCGAGAATGCCCCTGAAACTCGAACTACGCACATCACCCGATCCATCGTCGCTTTGATCAACCGTGTCAGTTTATCCGGAAAACCGTGTTCGTGCATTAGCTGCCATAGCTGGTCCCGATCGATTGTATCATATGCGGCTTTGAAGTCGATGAATAGATGATGTGTGGGCACGTTGTATTCGCGGCATTTCTGCAGTACTTGGCGAATGGCGAACACCTGGTCCGTGGTGGAGCGTTCGCCCATAAAACCCGCCTGGTACTGCCCCACGAACTCCCTTGCAGTTGGTGCTAGTCGACGGCATAAAATTTGGGAGAGTACCTTGTAGGCGGCGTTCAGCAATGTGATTGCGCGGTAGTTGCTACAATCCAGCTTATCGCCCTTTTTGTAGATGGGGCACACGACACCTTCCATCCACTCCTGCGGCAAAACTTCCTCCTCCCAAATCTTGGTAATGATTTGGTGCAGCGCTCTAGCCAGTGCCTCACCACCGTGTTTAAATAGCTCTCCTGGTAGTTGGTCAACCCCAGGGGGTTTGTTGTTCTTCAGCCGGCCAATCTCCTCCTGGATTTCCTGGAGATCCGGAGCCGGTAGAATTATGTCCTGCGCGCGTTCCCCAGGTCCATCACCATACCGCCATCTTCGTCTGCCACATCGCCATTCAGGTGTTCTTCGTAGTGCTGCCGCCACCTTTGGATCACCTCACGCTCGTTCGTAAGAAGGTTCCCGTTTATGTCCTTACACATATCAGGCTGTGGCACGTGGCCCTTACGTGAACGGTTTAACTTCTCATAGAACTTTCGTGTGTTATTAGCGCTGTACAGTTGCTCCGTTTCTTCACGGTCTCGATCTTCCTGCTGGCGCTTTTTCTTCCGGAAAATCGAGTTTTGTCTGTTCCGCGCCTGTTTATATCGTGCCTCGTTCGCCCTCGTGCGGTGTTGCAGCAATCTCGCCCATGCTGCATTCTTCTCTTCCACTAACTGCTCACATTCGCCGTCATACCAGTCGTTTCTCTGATCCGGGGGCACCGTGCCAAGTGCAGCGGTTGCGGTGCTACCAATGGCGGATCGAATATCTCTCCAGCCATCTTCAAGAGACGCTGCGCCTAGCTGCTCTTCCGTTGGGAGTGCCACTTCCAGCTGCTGCGCGTATTCTTGGGCCAGTCTACCGTCTTGTAGCCGCCCAATGTTAAGCCGCGGCGTCCGACTTCGACGCGTGTTGTACACCGTCGAGAGTTTTGAGCGCAGGCATACTGCAACGAGGTAGTGGTCGGATTCAATATTCGCACTGCGGTAAGTGCGGACGTTCGTGATGTCGGAGAAGAATTTACCGTCGATTAGAACGTGGTCGATTTGGTTTTCCGTTTCTTGGTTAGGTGATCTCCATGTGGCCTTGTGGATATTTTTGCGGGGAAAAAGGTGCTTCGGACTACCATTTCGCGGGAGGCTGCGAAGTTTATGCATCGTTGGCCGTTGTCATTCGATACGGTGTGCAGACTATTCGGTCCGATGACCGGTCTATACATTTCCTCCCTTCCTACCTGTGCGTTCATGTCACCGATGACGATTTTGACGTCCCGCAGTGGGCATCCATCGTATGTCTGCTCCAGCTGTGCGTAGAACGCTTCTTTCTCGTCGTCGGGTCTCCCTTCGTGTGGGCAGTGCACGTTGATGATGCTATAGTTGAAGAAACGGCCTTTAATCCTCAGCTTGCACATCCTTGCGTTGATTGGTTGCCACTCAATCACGCGTTGGCGCATCTTACCCAGCACTATGAAGCCGGTTCCCAGCTCGTTGGTGGTGCCACAGCTTTGGTAGAAGGTAGCCGCTCGATGCCCGCTTTTCCACACTTTCTGTCCTGTCCAGCAAATCTCCTGCAGCGCCACGACGTCGAAGTTGCGGGGATGTAATTCATCGTAGATCATCCTGTCGCAACCTGCGAAACCTAGCGACTTGCAATTCCATGTTCCAAGCTTCCAATCGTGATCCTGTATTCGTCGCCTAGGTCTTTGCCGATTATATCGAGTCGCATTATCTCTTATATTGTTCGTAATGATTGGTTTTCTAGGCGGCTTATTGGGCCTGCGCAAACCTCCTGTCTCGTCGGAGGGCCGTCGTGTCAGGGCTGTTTAGCGTCCCACCTAACACCAGGACTTGGGCTTGTGCGCTTTGAGCGGCACACGGTCGCTTTGGTGGGGCCTACTTACGGATACATGCAGCTTTTTATAGAGGTTTAACAGGGCCCACTGTCAAACCCCACCACATCCTAGGCCAGCCCCACAATTCGCAGATGGCCTGTGGAGGGATCGTCAAGCCCTTGGACATAGTCCCTGCTGCTGCAACATGATACAATCATGAAAACAATAAGCAAACTACAGTTTTAAAACGATATTGCGCTCAAAACAAGTTCATTTGGAAATAAAATGTTAAAATGTTCAAATGTTTTCATTACAATAGTTTGAATTATCAAGAAAACGTATTCTTACTGTTCTTTGAATCTAAGTGCAATGGATTGGTATGTGTTAGAGAAATTTTCTACTTGAGAATGGCTAGTGTTGGCTACGAGGTTCGTCAAGTTTCGAAAGATCGGGGTACTCTTTGAATGTTTTTCAACTATTCTTTAGAAAATTTAAGGTTTAATATGGGATGTGACTTGCGAAGAGGAAGTGTAACGTCATCTGCATTTAGCCAAACGCCACTACGAACTATCAGATGCATCTAGCATCTTGAATAAAATATTTTGAATTATATTTGATTATCGAAGATTTCTCTCATTTGAAAAGTATTAGAACACATCCGTGATGTCTAATATTATAAAGTTATGAATGTGTTTTATTCCGATATGAAAACCATTGTGAAACATAAATTACACTTTAACGAATTGGAAACACTTATAGTGCTATGAAAAGTCGGTCAACTGTGATAAGAAGAATAATAAAAGACAAAACTATGAAAAAGAAGAATCTTTTTCGCATGCGTTGTCTCGGGGAGCGACAGAGTTCAATAAGGAGAGTTTGATGGGTGTAGCTGTAGATGAATCACACTTCTGCGTGGTGAATATTCACATTCAAGTGAATGATCACAATTCTGCGTGGTGGGACGCCCGCATTCAAGTCTTTCTTCCTCTGCGTTGGTGGGACGCCCGCAAGAAGAACGGTGTTATTGTGGATCGGAATGATCACAATTCTGCGTGGTGGGACGCCCGCAAGAAGAATGGTGTTATTGTGGATCGGAATGATCACAATTCTGCGTGGTGGAACGCCCGCATTCAAGTGTTTCTTCCTCTGCGTTGGTGGGACGCCCGCAAGAAGAACGGTGTTATTGTGGATGGGAGTGATCACAGCTCATCCAAGAATCTCTTGGTCAGCGATGGTCGATGGCCTACAAGTAGTTTGGTGTTGTAGATCCGAAAGGTCACAGGTACAAAAGAGATTTTTTTTTTAATTATTATCGAGACTTTCAGCCCGAGGCTGGCTCGTCTCGTAAACATAAGAGATTTGATTTAACTGAGATTAGATATTCGCCATGATTTGGAGCTGTTTATCGGGCTTTTTTTAGTTACGATATCTGTTTTTTTTGCTGGTTGTTTCACAACTGTGAATGCACAGTGGATTGGACGTGTATTCGAAAAAAGTAGAAGTAGTGGTAGTGATTTGAAGTACAAGCGAAATGTTACTACACGAGTTGCGAGTACAATTGCGAGTCGAGACGCCCACTGCACGGGAGTTCCTTGAGAGTGGTTTCCCATATGCATGTGTGCCACCATTTAAGTGTGTCTGGAATGATTGTTTGCTGCAAGATGCTTTTGTATTATGATGAGAGAGTAACCGAATGATACATAATATGCCGTAGGTGTTATTTTTCTTCATGCAGTAGAAAAGGGTGACAGCATTTTTTTTGGAGTAGAGGGGAGATGTGTGGCATTGGACAGGCCTATTATCATGAACAGGTCTAGCATGCATGTGTCAAAATGACAGATCGTGTCAGTCATCGTGAGTATACACATAGCAGTCCAGTCGATCCCACCTTCCTCGCGAGTGCAGCAGTGCAAACATGATGGGTGACAAATATGCGCGATGTTGAATTGCACAGGCAGCGTGGAAGATCAATGGACCGCCATCAAGAATGCCTTCATCGCTACCAGCGAGAACAATCTGGGCGAACTGCGCACCCAGAGAAAACACTGGATCACTGATGAGACCTGGAGGAAGATAGAGGAGCGAAGAGAAGCCAAAGCCGCGATAGAGCGATCAAAAACCAGAGGAGCCAAAGTCTTAGCCCGTCAACGATACGCGGCTCGCGAGAAGGAAGTAAAACGCTCATGTCGACGTAACAAGTGAGCGTGGGCAGACTCTCTGGCCGACGAATAAGAGAGAGCCGCCGCAACCGGGGACATTTGCCTCCTCTACGATATCTCACGACGTTTAAGCGGGGCGAAGATGAATGCAACAATGCCTGTGGAAGACGCGAATGATCAATTATTGACCGACCAAACTGACCAGCTGAAACGCTGGTTCGAGCAGTTCGAACTACTTTTTCAAGTGCCAGCCAAGCTACTACCACCTCGGCATGATCTGCCTAGGATCCGACGTATAACACGCGTCAATACCGAAGCTCCATCACTGCTAGAGATTCAAACAGGGGTCGATCGCATATCAGCCGAGATGCTCAAAGCTGACCCCACGACATCCGCTCAACTACTGCATCGTTTATTTCGTAATATCTGGGACACCGCAACTTTCCCCCCTTTCCCGGATTTTTTCGATACACTTTAGTTTACAAATATAAGGACATTGGAATCGATCCAGGATCGAAGCAATCCGTTCTAGAGGATGGCAGTTTTAAATTTTGCTGCTCCGTAATTTTCTGATCTCGCGACAGTTTTACCTATCGTTCGGCCGATTTCCTTCCGAAAGAAATGACAAATTGTGCTAATTTTATCAAGATTAAAATTCACCTTTAATTGAAACGTCCTATGGAGTGCACACTCAGTCGCATAGACAAGGCGGGGTCTGCGCCCAGGAAGCCCAGTGTAGTGATGGAACAAATGGAAAAATGGTTTCAAGCCGGATTGAATTTTCAAGCACGATACTACCTAATGATGACGTCGGTGATGAAGGTCTGCTGTTCAACATCTCAATAATCGGAAATACCAAACAGGACTCGACGTGAGCACCAATGGTAACAGCCTGGATGATACTGTGAGTACTTAGTTGAACTTTGTTCAATCAAAAGCAATAAGTGAAGGTAAGTCTCCGTTTATAATTTATTTATTTTTCCGCCATCAGTTATAGTGTACGTTATAATATACTTGAAATATCTCATGTACACCCAACCGGCGGTTGATGAATTTTCTGTATGGGAATCTACCGGGCCTGTAGGGGAGCTGGGCGTGTGCGAGGTTGCTGGATTCTTGTACAAGTATTGTATAAGAGTCTAACAATTTGTAAGCTTTTCTTACAATATTTGTTTGAGGGCTTACATTGTTTGTATGAGAGTCTAGCGATTTCGCATGTGCCCGGTTCTTGTGCAGGCTTTGGTGGATTTTTATGCGGAATTGTTGGATGATCTAACAACAGTCGGTTGCGTGTATATTACATATTTCACAAATGCATATCACATATTTAATTCAATATCTGCTTCATTCATTTCGCATAAATTGTATAATTTCAAACTATTGTTCCGCAGCGATTGCGTAACTGTTATAGTGAGTATATACATTCGACGGGTGTAAAATATCTGAGATAAGTGAAACAGTGTCATTTATAAATATGACCATGTTACTATTACGGCGCTATTATAAAAAAAAACTTTCCTGCCTGATTTCCTTAAAGCGTAATAGGAAGATGAGTTGATTCGCTCTCCTGCTTTTTGAAGTGGGTGACCAAAGTTGTGAACAACCTATAAAAATTGAGCATATCATGATGTTTCAAGGGTAATCATGAATCTTTCATGATGCATTTACCATTTTGCCATTTGAAATTTGCCGATCTTTTTTTCTGCATAGATCTTTTTGGATCTGCGAATAACTTTTCTCGAACAAAATCTATTTTGTGGATTAAAATAAATTTGACATTTTTAATTCGAGTTTTACCAAGATCTCTCGATCTTACAGCTGTAGTGGAAGATTTTATTTCATTTTTAATTTGTGTCGGGTCTCACAATAAGTTTGAAGCAATAGGTTGATCCGATGTTTCGATGGAGTAATTTCCGAATACAAATAGCTTTGATTCAACCAAAGTACAGACTGTTATTGGCTTTCCTCAATATTCCTTTTTAAAATTTTCCGTGAGTGTAAAGTTACATATTGGTTTTCGCTTATTACTAAGGGCATATATTAATTTGACTACATAATTTCAATTGGGATCGCATAACGGGAAGGAAAAATTAATATATTTTATATTCTTTCTCGTTTCAGAGAGCGAACAATGGCGCCTAAACGTAGGCTAATTAGCCAGGGCAAGTTTAATAGCTTCGCCCCATCCCAGGAAAATTAACAATGGAGTGACAAAAATTTCTTAGCATGGTCACTCCCAACGTCTGTTTAAACGCATTATATCATTTGCTTATGATGATATTCCTAAATACTATATTCCCTACCAACCATCCAACTCCTTGACATCTATGAGGGCGTCGGTGAGTCGCTGGCCTCTCGTTAAGTAGATGTCATATCATCATTTCCTTCCCTTCCTTAGTAACAGAGAAGATGGGCGTGGCCGGCAATGGTAGCTTTCATGCTTTATCATTTTTGACCCCCAATTGGGTTGCTAATTAATCCCAAATAGTAATCCATAAGCAGTTGGGGTAAGAAAGTTAAAGAAAATACATGACAGCTATCAGTATGCAATCTACGAAATACTCTGTTTCAACGCAACGCAACGCAACGCAACGCAACGCAACGCAACACTTTAGTTTACAAATATAAGAGTTGAATTTTACAATAAAAGTTCATGCATGCATTTTTAAAATAAAAATCTACATCAGCAGCCCTTGAGGATACTGTAAGCCATGTAAACAGTTTGAAATATGGACAAGGATAATAAAAACGTAATTCAAAATAAACTTATATGAAACTATAGGTAATCGCGTTGGTTTTTCAAATCTATATAATAAAAATGAAATGGTCTGTGTTCGTATCCGCATAACTCGAAAACGGCTGGATATAGAAAAATATATTAGCTCTTTTAGTGGAATGTATTCAACCGTCTAAGGCTGAATATATTTTCTACATTCCTTCAGCAAATACGTCCGTTATCGTTTCCGATGGGGTTATATGATATTTTGTCATGCGAAAATCACGAGTAAGGGCGGAGAAATTATGAAAAACTAAAATTAAGATATTTCGCATGGGCATCAACCCAGAACGCGCATTTTCGCCTACTATTGTCGCGCTTATCTTTTTCTAGACTTTCGCGTCGGTCTTACTCTCGCAGGCTTGACTGCGAAGGTAGACGTCAAGATAGCCGCCGGGTTAAAAAATAGGGAAAATTTTCGCTCTCAAAACAAAACCACGTGCATTTCGCCAAATGACAGCAGTACTCGATTGTATTAGTGAGAGGCAACCGGAGTCACTGAGTACGCATGGAGAGTGTTTGTCATGACAAGTGCATACGGCGGGTTAGATTTTTATTGACTCTGTCGTATTTAGTGACTGTTGCGATTACCTGAGAAACAGCCAGCAGAACACCGCAGCATTCTATATTTTCTCGAGATGCATAATATACAGATTGCAGGACAACGTCTGCCGGGTCGACTAGTATAATTATATTTATAGTGAAAATGTGATGTGCTTTATGTGTTGTGAAGTAAATTTAAAAAGATACATTTGTGTTAGCATTAAATTGAGAGGAAAACAACTTCGCGAAAACAGGTGTATCTGCTAGTAACAATCGAGCAGTGCATCAAATTGACAGTTCAGAGGTAGGAAAATTAAAATAAATGTGTTTTATAACAATTAATTGCATATTATTCGGCAACTCGGCCGTACGAAAACCATTTTGTTGTTAAATATCTTGGCTGTGGATATGCACAGCATATGTTTCGAAATGGACAAATTGATATGAAATTTGCGAAAAAGAATCCACGTGTCTTGGAGGGACTCGAACCCTCAACCTCCTACTCTCTAGATAGGCGTGATAACCCCTACACAACAAGACCACTTAAAGGTCACGTTTGCGGAAAAGCCATCAGAATCCGAGTACCAACCTCCACCGCGGTTAGCTCTCTTTTATGCAAATTGAATATCTTTGGAAGCTTGATTTGCCCAATCTCCACATGTGCTTTACTGTTGTATATATATTTCATATAAATTTGTCCATTTCGAAACATATGCTGTGCATATGCACAGCCAAGATATTTAACAAAAAAATGGTTTTCGTACGGCCGAGTTGCCGACCGTTACGCGACCGCTTACGTAAGGCAATCAAACTCATCAAATGCTTTAGCCAAGCAAGTCTTTGGCACAGCAGAGTGCGATTGAATTCGCATTCTATACCGTCCCACCCAGCCCGTTACTGGGGGGCATGGAGTGCGATCCTCTCGTTTAATAAACAATGTGCACTCGCTTGACTGTGGATATACAACAGTAAAGCACATGTGGAGATTGGGCAAATCAAGCATCCGAAAGATATTCAATTTGCAAAAAAGAGAGCTATCCGCGGTGGAGGTTGGTACTCGGATTCTGATGGCTTTTCCGCAAACGTGACCTTTAAGTGGTCTTGTTGTGTAGGGGTTATCACGCCTATCTAGAGAGTAGGAGGTTGAGGGTTCGAGTCCCTCCAAGACACGTGGATTCTGTTTCGCAAATTTCATATCAATTTGTCCATTTCGAAACATATGCTGTGCATATGCACAGCCAAGATATTTAACAAAAAAGTGTTTTATAACTTTATTTTCAATAATTTGAGTCTGGTGAACTAAATTATTACTTTAATGGAGTTTTAAATAATATTCCAAACATAGAAGAACGTTTTCAATTCATTATTGTGAACGTTCGATGTGAGATATTGTACTTGCATCGATTTTCAATTTGGTTTATTGACGGTTGTGATTAATATACGAGCTGTTACTAATATGGGAACATTTACCCCAAGTCCCAAAAACTCGAAATAACACCAGATCTTTCATACATTTTTGAGACATTTTAGCATCAAAAAAATATTTTTTGATCTCGAAAAATTTCCAACATTTTTTTTTCAATTTTTTTTTGTATAGCATCAGATCTTGACGTTTCATAATATGTAGATACACATATTTTAAGGATCGTTTATGATAATTAAGTTTTTCTTGATATTATCTCGGAAAAAAGCAATAGTTTGCATTTCTTACCCCGCGTAATGAATCATTTTTTATGAAAACTCATTTCAAAATTTTGAAATTATTGAGGTGTTGAATTTTTATGATTTTTACTTTTCTTTTGATGACAGCGGTCATTCGTTCTTCTAGCGTACCTTTAAAACTTCCACGTAATCTGAGAACCCTATTTTCACGTTTTTATGTGCAACCTTTGAAAACTAAACAGTGGAGATAATCCTGGCCAGCATTCTGCAATGAGAATTGTGGGAGACGCCATAGTAGGCCATCACTAGACTTGCCCAAATATCTGATCATCCTGTGGTGCACATTATTGAAAATTAAAAACTGATTTGATTGTTGAATTGGAAATTCTAAAACAAACTCAAAATTAAAAATGCGGTGGTGTAATACCCGTGAGTGTTGTTTCGACTCTATTAACGGGTATGGAATGTTACAAACTGCGGTTTATATTTCAAAGGAAAGCGTTACAGAAAGGTCTCAAGTTCATTTAATGGTGTAACAATTATATGATGGTCAATTAGAGCTATCACAATAAGATTTTGTGAACATTCCTACTTCATTAAATTCCCCACAAGAGGTTCACATTCACATTCCTGTAGAATTTCTGTTCCATTACATGACATTCTCCTGAAACGAGCCACGTGAAAATACAACTCTAATTCACACTCATTTAAACCTGGATCAGCCTAGACTACACTGTTGTTGACTGACGGTAGATAAAACCGATAAAACGAAAAGCACTGCTTGCTTAGAAAAAAAACTCATCAAACTCCCTCTTGCGTTTACAAGACAGGGAGAAATCGGAAACAAAACAATATACGTACCCTAATCCGGCGAGTACGCCTAAACCTGGATTCAAATATCTATTACTAGTTTCCCAACAAAAATGCCTCGCTTATTGCCACCGATATCTGTGATGAAATCAATTATCAATAACGTGCACATTTTGTTTTAATGATTTAAATTTAGACGGTCGTAGATTTCAGCTCCAGTATTAACCCCAGAATAAGCTGCAGTGAGCCAAACATAACATATCATATGTAACTAATGAGTGATGCTACGCAGAATGACCGAATGAAGTAAAACATACCGAGCAGGAGCGACGACCTCGATAACACAAATTTGTATGAACTAGCCTTGCATAAGAGGTAAAATACCAAAAAATAATAGCAAAAATTAATATGCAAAATACATTGGGGTAACCGTACCCTTAGTGGAGGTAGCACCAATAGTGGAGGTAGTGGGGTTTTAATGAGATTTATCATAATTATGCACTTTACGATGATTTCAGTTGATGCGTCGTGCTTTAAAGATCATGTTAACCCTTTATAAGGCAGTGGCAACTCTATTGCCACCAACAAATAATATGTTTTTCTATTTATTAACAAGAGCTCTACTTATTATTCCACATGTAGTGACTTTATTTGCTTCCTAGTAACACCCCAGATGAATTTGAGCCATAAAAATTGAAATGTCAATTTGAGAACAGTTTTTACGAACAGATTCGTAAGTTTCGAGTGGAAGAAGGATTTTCAGTTATAATTCGTTAAAAAACGACAAAGATATATTTTTCCCGTTGGTATCAATTATTTTGAATCTCCTGGGTTAGTTTAGTACGTGATTAGCGTGAAAAAAGCTTTGCCTTTCTGTATATTTGGTTTTTGGATTTTTGACGAAATTGTGTTTTTTTCCCAAGGGTCCCCCCTTTTCACTTATAATGCGTTTTCCGACTAGGACTCTTCCCCAAAAAATGTAACGTACCTTGATTTGACTGGTTCTACGTAAAATTTTTTTAAAAATCTTTTTATATTTTTGTTGTTGCCTGTTTTACCGCTTGGCGGGCAGTGAGCAGTGATAGTTGCCACAAATTTTTCAATGTTTCTGAACTGTTTAATGTATAACAAACATACATTTGAGTTTAATACCATGTCAACATTGTGTCATATTGTTGTTTTTGTTAATTTATTGTTTAGATTCGTCTGCCTTATAAAGGGTTAAATGCAACTTATCCTAAAATTTCACTTGAAAAACTATTGAAAACAAAGATTTCCCTTAATAAAATTGACTCCCTTGCATCTATAGTGGTGCAACTGTTAGGCTCGCCACTACTAGTACAGTACTTATAGTGGCGAGCCTCAGAAAAAATTAATGGATAGCACCACTCATTCATTTATTCATTTATTTAGTTTACATCTAAACAGATAACACTGTTTCGACAATTTGACGCCACAATACACAGTTCGAGGCCGCATCTCTCCATCCTCGAGTACGCCCCACGCTCGCCAAGTCGTTTTGCACCTGGTCTGCCAGATCGAAAGCGAACACCATCTTTGCAGGGTTGCTGTCCGGCATTCTTGCAACATGTCCTACCCATCGTACCCTTCCGGCTTTAGCTACCTTCTGGATACTGGTTCACCGTAAAGTTGGGCGAGCAAGTCCTCCTCGAGCATTGTCCATGTTTCATGTCCGTAAAGGACAACCGGTCTTATTAGCGTCTTGTACATGACACATTTGGTGCGGTGGCGAATCTTTTTTGACCGCAGTTTCTTCTGGAGCCCGTAGTAGGCCCGACTTCCACAGATGATGCGCCTTCGTATTTCACGACTAACATTGTTATCAGCCGTTAGCAAGGATCCGAGATAGACGAATTCCTCGACAACCTCGTACGTTTCCCCGTAGGGACGTTCCGATGTTTCCGATATATCGGAATATCGATATTTTTGTTTCGATATTTTGCTTTCAATGTATCGGCTAAATCGATATCCACGCGAACTACTAATAAAATATATATCCAAATAAACTTTATGTGTGGTCTCGAATTAGCAATTATTTAATTTATGTGTGGTTCTATATCAATTATATTAGGGTGGAGCTATTGCAAAAATTTATAACGGCGACACATATATCTTATATAGAGGTAAGGTTAAAAAAACAATAGAATGGATTTGATTCGCCTTACATTAAAAAGAGACAAAGTTTTTTTCTCAGTAGCGTGGATGGTGTGAATTGACATGTCCGCCGTCACCGCAAACAGTTTTGGCAACATGCCTCCACCAAAAATGTTGCATTAGTGCGAAATCTGTCACACCTTTATTAAAAAAATCCTTAATTAAGAAAATCAGAAGAATTAGGGTGAAATGGGAAGAATTTCCTGACGAAATATAAAAGAATGGATTTTTGAAAATTCAAAAATAATCCTGCTGAAATTTTGTTTCGGAAATACAGAAGAAATGTAAATAAAAGAATAAAAAATATGTGGCAATTAAAGACAATTTCCTTCAGAAGAAGAAGTTGAATTATCGTATCGATTCAAATATCGATATTTTGAAGTACTTCTCGGAACGTCCCTGATCCATGTCTATCGTAACACTGCTTCCCAGGCGGGCCCTGTCACGCTCGGTTCCGCCCACAAGCATGTACTTTGTCTTTGACGCATTCACCACCAGTCCAACTTTTGTTGCTTCACGTTTCAGGCGGTGTACAGTTCTGTCACCTTTCCAAATGTTCGACTGACAATGACCATATCATCTGCGAAACAAATAAATTGACTGGATCTGTTGAAAATCGTACCCCGGCTGTTACACCTGGCTCTCCGCATGACACCTTCTAGCGCAATGTTGAACAACAGACAGGAAAGCCCATCACCTTATCTTAGTCCCGGCGCGATTCGAACGAACTGGAGTGTTCGCCCAAAATCTTCACACAGTTTTGCACACCATCCACCGTTGCTTTGATCAGTCTGGGAAGCTGTTCTCGTCCATATTTTTCCATAGCTCTACACTGTCTATACTGTCGTATGCCGCCTTGAGCTCAATGAACAGATGGTGCGTTGGGACCTGCCAGAAAGATTTGCGTACAGTGAAGATCTGGTCCGTTGTCTGGCGGCTGTCAACGAAGCCGGCTTGATAACTTCCTACGAACTCATTCACTAATGGTGACAGACGACGGAAGATGATCTGGGATATCACTACGTAGGCGGCATTAAGGATGGTGATCGCTGGAAAGTTCTCACACTCCAGCTTGTCGCCTTTCTTGTAGATGGGGCATATAGTCCCTTCCTTCCACTCCTTCGGTAGCTGTTCAGTTTCCCAGATTCTGACTATCAGTTTGTGCAGGCAAGTGGCCAGCTTTTCCAGGCCCATCTCGATGAGCTCAGCTCCGATACCATCCTTTCCAGCAGCTTTATTGGTCTTTAGCTGTTGGATCGCATCCTTAACTTCCCTCAAGGTGTAGATGTAGGCTGGTTGGCTTGCATCGTCCGCTGAACTGACGTAGTCATTTCCTCCGCTGCCTGTGCTCTCAGCGTTATTTAAATGTTCCTCGTAGTGCTGCTTCCTCCTTTTGATAACCACACGTTTGTCCGTCAAGATGCTCATATCTTTATCCCTGCACATTTCGGCTCGCGGCACAAAGCCTTTGCGGGATGCGTTGAGCTTCTGATAGAACTTGCGTGTTTCTTGAGAACGGCACAGCTGTTCCATCTCCTCGCACTCCGCTTCTTCCAGGCGGCGTTTCTTCTCATGAAAAAGGCGGGTCTGCTGTCTCCGCTTCCGTTTATAACGTTCCACTTTTTTAGGAAACAACGCGCAAAGTGTCCTACTACACCATAATTTCGACATTTCTCCATTTTTGACGGACAGTTTGGATCGCTTGATGAGTGTTGGTTATCACATCGGGTGCATCTTGTACGAGCATGGATCTTTTCTCCGGTGTTGACTTTTAGAATGGATTCATTAATTAGATCAGTTTTTAGTTCAGTAGGATCTATTTTCGGTTTCGTTACGGTATCCCAGGTAGCAAGCTGCAGATCAACAGATTCGTGTGTGCAGGATTCTGAAAAGTTATTTTCAGAATAGGGTGCTGATATACGACACGGATGCTGGTCAAAAGTCGATCGTAGTGTCTGCGGGTGTTCCACAGGGATCGATCCTCGGACCGGTTCTGTGGAATATTATGTACGACGGAGTATGACGCTTAAGTCTCCCGGCCGGTGTGAAAATAGAAGGCTTCGCGGATGACGTATGCTAGAGGTAACAGGAGACACTGAAGGCTTCATACGCGATTGGCTCAACTCGAGACGGCTGTCCCTTGCATATCACAAGACGGAAGTCATGGTGGCGCATAACCGCCATGGGTTGCAGCAAGCGAGGATAAGAGTAGGGACCTGCACAGTTAACTCCGTGAGGTCTCTTAAGCACCTGAGCGTGATGATCGACGATAAGCTCAATTTCACGAGCCACGTCGATTATGCATGCCAGCGGGCTTCATTGGTGATAAGATCTTTATCACGAATGATGTCCAACAGATCGGCGGTGCATAGTCATACATACTCTCGACATACTCCTAGAGGAAGATGTGGAGTGCTACAACGAAAGGGACTCGGTGCTAGTGCGACGTGTCAAGAGAGCAGCCTCGGTGTTCAAATGGCAAGAGCATGGAATACCGCAGTCAAAAGTCGTTGGACCCACAGACTGATTCCGGATGTGTCCAACTGGGTAGATAGAAAACATGGTCAAGTCAATTTCCACCTAACACAGGTGTTATCTGAACATGGTTGCTTTAAAAAATTCCTACACAGGTTTGACTTCGCAGATTCTGCGGAGTGTACAGAATGTGTAGGTGAGGTAGAGTCGGCAGAGCATGTGATGTTCGCAAGCCTTCGATTCGAGGTAGAACGCAATGCCATGCTGCTTGTTAGCGGTATGGATACAACCCCGGACAACTTCGTCGAGAGGATGTGCCGGGAGGAAGTCATAGGGAATGCGGCGAACACAGCTTCTCAACAGATTATGTCGAAACTGCGTCTGGTGGCGTCTTGAACAAAACCAACGAATGCAGTAAGGGCACCTGTGATGCAGTGAACACTTTGCTTACCCCGACAACCAACATGTCGCGGGTGGGCTGCGGGGACCTCCGTATGTGGATATAGAGGTCATTGCGGTTCATGCGCGGTGGTTGTTGTCGGGGTGCACGTCTCCAACGTGAGATTATGATACGGACCGCTAGGTTACTATCATAGCTTGCGATCGACGGGTGGTGAGGTTACCACCCTTCAAGTCGATGTGTATTAACGTCAAGTGCGTTAGCATAGGCGTGAGCGTTCTCAATATTAACCCCTCATGTATTGCTTAAATGCGGGCCGGGGTACGGACTGACGAAAGGGTTTTGGTTTTAGTGGGTCGGGTAAGAGTTAAATGACATACCCATCCCCACACTACCTGAGTTAACCTCCTCAGGTGTCTGGAAGCAGATTTCCGTAAATCCTTGCTCAAAAAAAACTCGTGTGTGTGCCCTAAGGTCAACACCAAGATGAATACAGTAGTAGGTGCTCCAACCTGCCAAGTTTGTGGGAGAGAAGACGGCGGGGAAGAAAAAATCATTTTCAGTGCAAAACGAAAACAAACCGGCTGGGTCTCCCATACTAAAATCCAAGATGGCTGAATCGTGAATTTGGCAGATTGGAACACCTAGTGGTCTATTCATCTTGGTCAACACTTGATCGAGCGTATAATCTTTTTCCGCAGTTGAACACTTTTTGTTGTAGCAATCACCTGGTCTACTAGCATGCTATCAGTTTGGCCAAAATCGCAGTAGGTCGCTTGTTTTTCAGTTGAAAAGTGAGAGTGTCTAGTTTCTCGATTGAAACCGATAACATTTGACGAAACTTCCGTCTTTCATACGCTTTCGACATTCGTGAGACGAAATATTCGTCAAGCATTTGCGTCACTAACTTGATATCGGTTTCCCAAAACATGATCTTCATTGATTTGAATTTTTGATACGATATTGCGGACATCCGGTCCGCCGTACCACTTCAAGGATTTGAATTTTTCTTCGTGCTCATCTACGTCCTTCCACACCAAATACGCATCGAAATGCTCTCGCCATTTCTTTCACCGTAACGCAGTCGAGCGTTCTGCATCTTAGACAAACAGCGGAATGAGATGGTTCACCTATTTCAGGAATGTTTTGGATTTTAGATGCCTCCCAGAGAAAGGGAATCATAGACTTCAATCACTATTCTGATACAACGGAGCTACCCACACAAGTTATTCGTAGGACTTTCAAGTTTTCCTCCTGCTCAACCATTCTTGGTATTTTGACACAGAGCGTTACCATTGGTTTAGGAAGGGCTGATTAAAGTAAGAGCATCAAGGAATGACCTCTTCAACTTCAATGATCACAGCCACTCTCCTACAACCATGGCCCGTGAGATTTTGTCAATCTCACATGAACACGGTGTGTTTATGAGGAAACATTATTTTTCCAAAATTAGTATATCTGAAACACCCACCACGTAAAAGTAGATGCTCTCCTCTTTCATATAGTGGGTCAACTAAAATGTTGTATCTAGGGATCTAGAATTTTTTTTCTTTATTTTTAGTGCATACTCCATAGAAATCTCGAGTGATAGCCAATTCAACCCCCAAAAAAAGGAATGGAAAAATGAACCCCGATAGAACATTTTATAAATGCACTTGCATGTAAGAGGAAAACCTATACTTTCGTGTAGTAAGTGTTCTAGAGATACTGATTTTTTGAAAATAAGCCTCTTCGGACAAACACGCCGTGTGAATAGTGAATAGTTTATTTACAATTACATTTAGTCATAGACCAGCAAAAAAGGCGCTGCCGCGAACTATATTGTTAACCGAATTTCTAGTCCTTCGGATATGCAGTAATTTGGTGAGATTGTTTCGATTTGTTTGTACTCTGATTTTATTTTAACGTTTTTGTGAACCATATAAGTGATGTCTTGGTAGTCAACGGATGTGTTTTCGGCCCCAGAAAATTTTTCTCCCTTTAAAAAAAAAGTTTCTCCCGCACCTATTAAAGCTCTCAAGCCATTGATTGAATCTTCATTCGTTTTTGCTGAAGAAGCACCTGAAGCATCCAGAAGTCGTTGATCGCAGTTGATCGTTATTCCAACAAGAAACGTTGATGGGCGACAAATCTGTTTTTCATCTGTGTTGTCCAGGAAGAGGATTTCGTGCGATACTGTCTGATCATCAAATACAGCTTATTTAGTGCCGTTTCCGTGGCGTGCCTACGTCGAGGAAATGAGAAAGTTGTCGGTGGTTTGATGTTTCAACAATAAATCCATTAATCAAACTAACCAAACCATCAAAACAATATGAGTAGGAACAAGCAGGTAGAATTCGCCAAACTTACATGCATGGGGACACGTTTGACCTATCAAAATTCTGCTTTGGTATCGATGAACTGGTGAATGACCATGAGAACGTTATTTCGTATGGCGGAATTTCACCAAGGAGTAAACTAAAAATGCTAGACTCAAGATGAAAATGAACGAACTGGATTTTTTGATGGATGGATCAAACAGAACTGTGGCAGCGATAGCGACAGCCTTGAAATTAACAGCCAGCCGAACTTCCTCAACTACGAACACCACGAAAATCTCCAGATCAGCCATGTTGAGAATTGCGGCCACTACTGTTGTTGACGTCTTGGATATCCTGGTGCGCCCTTTCCAGACTGGATCTATTTTGATAGTGGATAAACTCAACTGGTGAGCACGTTCCAATTCTTTCCTTTCTTTTTTGAATTGCTTTATAAATGTAAAAACTTGGAAATGGAACACTAAATACGTACAGGGAATCGTTTGCTGCTATTGCCGCGGATATTGTGGGAGTCCCAGATATCCGGTTCACGCTTTACTTAGCAACGGTGGCTCTTCTCGACCTTCTATTCCCAGAGTAGTTAGTACGAATAAGGGCGTCCTTGTGAAGTTTTGCTGTACCTGTTATGAACGACTAGTACATCCCGTTCCCTGCACTATCTGAAGAAACCTTTCTTGCTTCAGAAGTGAATCCTTTTTGTAGTGCTAGTCTTCGTAACAAAAAGGGCACTATTATGGACCATGAGATATGATCAAATTATTCGTAGTACTACTTGATCAACACCCCCAGATGGGTGAGGGATAGAGGATGACGCACACACACACAATTATATTTAGTCATAGCTCTTTATATAACAATGGCTACTGGGATCCTACAGCACTTACCATCGTTACCCATTATGAGTTCTCGGTTTCATGGATGAGATGATGGTGGGATGAGTGGACATCTGGCTATTTGGAGAGAAGTATGTTGGACAGCATTGTTTGTTACACTGACGGCACGTGTCTACTCGCGTGAGCTGAGATTGGAACAGTCTTAACCACTGGGTAGACACTGCACTGTCTTTGAAGCGGAAATATTTGCCATTATTTATGTGTGGAGTGCAATCAGCACTGCAACAACACATTATGGGCCAAGTAAAATACTTCTGTTCAGATAGTCACGCAGCTAGTAAAGCTCTCGCTTCTGCCAACTTAAGATCGACGTTAGCAATCGCAGTTAATACGTTACACTGGAGCATCACAAGACTTTATTGGTCCTGCCTGAGCCAGCTATCCCAATTGGGTGAAGCATTTGATTGGTTCTTGGGCTTCCACTCAGCACAAACGGTATTGGAGTAGTTTGGATTCATGTCGACAAACAAAATTGTGTATCCGAGAGCCATCTCCGGTAGTAGCAAACTATTTAGTCCAAATCTAACTGCAGTGTCATATTCAAGGCCTTAATGACAGGTCACTCACGTTTATAGAGATTTTGCCAATTTTCGCACAAACCGTTCAACAATTACCCCTGAGTCAAATAATCTCTAAAGTCGGGCAAATAAACGCGACCGGTGGTCTCTCTATGAGAGTGGCGCTTAAGCCACCAAATTATAAAAACCTTGAGGATATTCACTGAACGGTTACAGTGCCCCTGGAGCCGACGTTCTGATACATGATATCTGCCTAAAACCGAGCAAATGCCTGAATTGAATGAAGCAAACACATCTTATTACGCTTTCTACCAGACAAAGGCATCCTCTGAAAGAAGGAATCATACCTTTCCGTGGGGAGCGGGCCATTTGGCATAAAGTCATGTGGCATAACGCCATTTGGCATGAGGTCATTTGGCATAAAGACCATTTGGCATAATTAAGAACAGCGACCAAAGTGAGGGTCATTTGGCATAACGGACATATGGCATTTTTTTTGTGTTCATGAAATTAGTTACTAAACTAAGTGGTGCTGAAAAAAAACCGAAATGGTGAATGTAACACAGCTCGATAATAATATTTAAAAGACATAATCCTTTCGAAGAAAGCATGCATTAGCCGAGTATGAAGCAATGATAAATGTTATATCTCCATTGGAAATAAAGGATCCATCGGGATGCGTTTGCCCGGGTTAAGGCAATGGTGGATGTGATCCCTTCTTTAATAGTAGACGATTGCTTGGATTAAGGCAAAGGTGGATGTGATCCCTTCTTTAAAAGTAGGCGCTTGCCCGGATTAGGGAAATGGTGGATGCAATTTCTTTTTTAAAAGTAGGTGATTGCTCGGATTAAGGCAATGGTGGATGTGATCTTTTCTTTAAAAAGGCGTTTATCCGGCATTAGGCGATAGTGGATATATGACCCCTTCTTTAAGTAGGTGCTCGCCCGGATTAAGAAAATGGTTGATGTGATCCCTTCATTAAACCAGGCGCTTTCTCGGATTAAAGCAAGTGTAGATGTGATCACTTTTTGCCCGGATTAGGGCAATGGTGGATGTGATTCCTTCTTTAAAATTAGGCGTTTGTCTGGATTAAGGCAATAGTGGATGTGATAGCTTATTTAAAATTAGGCATTTTCCTGGATTAAAGCAATGATGGATGTGATACTTTTTTCAAAAGTAGGCGTTTGCCCACAATTAGGTGATAATGGATTTGATCCCTTTTTTAAGTAAAGGTGATTCCTTTTGTGGAAATAGAAGTTTGTCCAGAATACGGCAATGGTAGATGTGATTCGTCCTTTGGATGTAGGCGTTTTCCTGAATAAGGTAGTGAATTTTGGCCCGGGGTAAGGTAATGGTGGAAGTGATTCCTTCTTTGAATGTAGACATTTGCCCGGATTGAGACAATCTTGTATTTAATCCATTCTTCAAGAGTAGCTGTTTAACGTAATCAAGCAAGAAGAATCCAGATTCCAGGGGTTTTTCTGGAATAAGACAATGACGGATGTGATCCCTTTCTCGGAAGTAGTTCTGCCGCTTCGTTTGTCCGTCCAGCGGAAAATGTCTATCGTCAGTCTAAATCTATCAGAACATTTTCTCGATCTACTCTAAATATGTGAAACAATACAACAAATAACCCTTTCCCTTTAACAGTTCCACATTATGCCATATGTACTGTTACGTTTGAAAAGTATGTTGTTAAGCTGCACTGTAAAAATATTCATGAAAAAAAAATGCAGTAGACAAATACTGTTGAGAATAGTTGTCGTTGCCCTGCTCTGAAGACGCACCCCTGAGAAATCATCATAATCAATGACAACTGTCACGTCAATGACGTCCGTCGCAATGCACACTTCAACGAGCAAGCATCGAACGGATTCCAGCGCACGCCAATTTTATTCGATTGCTCGTCGCCATCGCGGAAAAAATGTTTCGCCGCGAGTGGGAACGGAAGTGGCCACTAGTGGCAAAGTTTCTGCCAGCGGAGGGAGATTTATTGCCCGGTGCATTTCGGTCAGGTCCGGTGCGTTTCGGTGAGGCGAAAAAAAAATCCGTGCCTATAGAGGTGACGAACGCCAGCACCCCAACAACGGTCACGACGGGGACGCTAACGGCATCTTTTTGAAGACGCCAACCACATTGTCGAGGCAAAAGTGCGGAAAAGAGCTGCAGGTGTGTTATCGGAAGCGAAAGAGAGGGCCAATCACTCTGTCCTCGATCACACGACGACCACGAACACGCGAGCCGGAGCACCTGGTGCAAACCACGAACAGGTTGATCCGGTGAGTACAAAGTCACTAGGAAGGATCAAACACCGGAGGAACTAACTGGTGCGTTTTTAGGTACAGAAATTGGAACCTTCCGTCAGCGGCTCATTGAGCGATCATCCAACAAACCGTGAAGTGGACTGCATCCTAAGCTCAACTCGCAAAACCCCTTCGTGGTGAGTAACAACAAATCCCAATAATAAAAGAGTGAGTGATGACTCTAATTGATGTCAATATAGGTGGGCTGGACGCCAGCGAAAACCGCGCAAAGCCGATTGAGGAGTGGCCGACTGGGAGGCAAACGACGATTGTTTGCGAACAAAGACGTCACGCCAATCAACAGAAAAAACCCCTTCCGAGGGTAAGTTCGATGTGATGAAGCTCCGTTTGAGCAGTGGCTAACCTGTCCATATCGACAGGTTTTTTTTTCTTTCTTGACTTCCATCGATTGTAGATTCATCTTCGCTACTGGCGATACGCGACGGCTCCGTTGAGCTCACATCAAAGCCATCAGTACGGGCCACTGCAGCGGGGAAAGCAGATAGGACCCTTTGGAAGATAAGAGCGCTTGCAGTTGGCCACTGCTGCGTTTCGGACACGATTGGTGGGTGGCTTGAGATCGACAGCAGCTGGATGCTAAAACTCGAACTCATCAAGGACATCACGAGCAGCAGGCAAGCCTGTGTGGCATGAAGTCGATAGGATCACCATGGCGTGGTGACCGACAGAAGGGGGCGCCCCGATAGGTTCCGTGAGTAGAATCTAAGCGGATCATTTAGACAATAAATTCGAATGCAGGAGAGACAGGGATCCCAGTTAGAAGAAAGATTGAAAAATGGGTGAATAAAGCTCCAATTCATGTAAAATTTCAAGATTTGTGGTTGTTTTCGATTTGTTGGTGCTGTAGCCCTCCCGTATTTGTGAGACCCCTTCTGACCTTGGTTTTGCTCTACCGCTACCGGGAAACTCGCAATAGTACGTTACGCCAAATGACCCTCTTTTTTGTTGCAGTTCAAAATTATGCCAAATGTCCGTTATGCCAAATGACCGTTATGCCAAATGGCCTTTATGCCAAATGACCTTATGCCAAATGGCGTTATGCCAAATGACTTTATGGCAAATGACCCAGACCCCTTTCCGTGCCTTAAAGCGAGGAAAAGGCAGATATAAAACACAACATCGCTTCTTTGATGTAGAAGCGACAATAATAACAGAAAATTGAAAATATTTTACATTAGTTCCGAAATTGGTGATTTCACAATTATTATGCCAAAAGACCTTTATGCCAAACGGCATTATGGCAAATGACCTACCACCAGAATTTTGCTTGCCTTACCCCTTTTTGTCTAACTCTTGTACAACAATATGGGTGCTCCTCTAAACAGCTTTTGGGGTGAAATGATAGCCTGTTTTGGAGATTTGGTCGCCGGAGTTTTGAACACTATTTGAATTGTTCAAAACTTACTATGAAAAGCGGCCCTGTTATTGATAATTCTGAATACTGGTCATTGTAGTTACACGCGAATCATGTTTTTTGTAAGATTTGCTAATGATAGTTGTGTAAGGATAGAAATGAAAATATCCAGAGATGTTTTCTTTGGGTTGTGAGTTTCTCATATTTTCATTAATTTGATTGCATGGTCTACCATCAGTTTTGATAGTAAGTCAAATGAGTAAATATGACAAAGTAATGAGTTTATAGATGCATTATGTACAATTAAACATCATTATTGATTTATTGGCATTTATCGGTGAGTACAACATCTAAAGCTCAAAGTAAGAGGGAGCGCAACAATGAAGAACAGTATGGATAGGTGTCACAAGCGAGCGACGAGTATGAAGCGAACAGAAATTGAAATTTTAGTAGAGGGCCAGTTGTGAGAACAGCATTGTTGAAATCGCTGTTATTCTGCCTAACGTCCACCCAGGAACGGCTTGGGTAGTAGCATGGTGACTACTCTTACCAAGACAGGCAAAATAACAGCGATTTCAACCTACTATTATGCTGTTCGGCGCATGAGAACAGTTCTAGCGATCGGTGGCTTGTTCGGAGATTCATACGAAAGTCGCGCTACTTTGCTTCACGCCTCATCCCGCAGCTCTTACTTTGCCCAAGATGATCTTATTCGAACCGCATTTCAATTTTGCCATTCCTTTTTGCCAATTCGTATTCTAATTGGGAAAGTTTTTTAATCACCGTACATGACTCAATCATTATTGATTTATTGGCATTTATCGGTGAGTACAACATCTAAAGCTCAAAGTAAGAGGGAGCGCAACAATGAAGAACAGTATGGATAGGTGTCACAAGCGAGCGACGAGTATGAAGCGAACAGAAATTGAAATTTTAGTAGAGGGCCAGTTGTGAGAACAGCATTGTTGAAATCGCTGTTATTCTGCCTAACGTCCACCCAGGAACGGCTTGGGTAGTAGCATGGTGACTACTCTTACCAAGACAGGCAAAATAACAGCGATTTCAACCTACTATTATGCTGTTCGGCGCATGAGAACAGTTCTAGCGATCGGTGGCTTGTTCGGAGATTCATACGAAAGTCGCGCTACTTTGCTTCACGCCTCATCCCGCAGCTCTTACTTTGCCCAAGATGATCTTATTCGAACCGCATTTCAATTTTGCCATTCCTTTTTGCCAATTCGTATTCTAATTGGGAAAGTTTTTAGTCACCGTACATGACTCAATCATTATTGATTTATTGGCATTTATCGGTGAGTACAACATCTATAGCTCAAAGTAAGAGGGAGCGCAACAATGAAGAACAGTATGGATAGGTGTCACAAGCGAGCAACGAGTATGAAGTGAACAGAAATTGAAATTTTAGTAGTAGGCCAGTTGTGAGAACAGCATTGTTGAAATCGCTGTTATTCTGCCTAACGTCCACCCAGGAACGGCTTGGGTAGTAGCATGGTGACTACTCTTACCAAGACAGGCAAAATAACAGCGATTTCAACCTACTATTATGCTGTTCGGCGCATGAGAACAGTTCTAGCGATCGGTGGCTTGTTCCGGAGATTCATACGAAAGTCGCGCTACTTTGCTTCACGCCTCATCCCGCAGCTCTTACTTTGCCCAAGATGATCTTATTCGAACCGCATTTCAATTTTGCCATTCCTTTTGCCAATTCGTATTCTAATTGGGAAAGTTTTTTGATCACCGTACATGACTCAATCATTATTGATTTATTGGCATTTATCGGTGAGTACAACATCTAAAGCTCAAAGTAAGAGGGAGCGCAACAATGAAGAACAGTATGGATAGGTGTCACAAGCGAGCGACGAGTATGAAGCGAACAGAAATTGAAATTTTAGTAGAGGGCCAGTTGTGAGAACAGCATTGTTGAAATCGCTGTTATTCTGCCTAATCAGGAACGGCTTGGGTAGTAGCATGGTGACTACTCTTACCAAGACAGGCAAAATAACAGCGATTTCAACCTACTATTATGCTGTTCGGCGCATGAGAACAGTTCTAGCGATCGGTGGCTTGTTCGGAGATTCATACGAAAGTCGCGCTACTTTGCTTCACGCCTCATCCCGCAGCTCTTACTTTTGCCCAAGATGATCTTATTCGAACCGCATTTCAATTTTGCCATTCCTTTTTTGCCAATTCGTATTCTAATTGGGAAAGTTTTTTGATCACCGTACATGACTCAATCATTATTGATTTATTGGCATTTATCGGTGAGTACAACATCTAAAGCTCAAAGTAAGAGGGAGCGCAACAATGAAGAACAGTATGGATAGGTGGTCACAAGCGAGCGACGAGTATGAAGCGAACAGAAATTGAAATTTTAGTAGAGGGCCAGTTGTGAGAACAGCATTGTTGAAATCGCTGTTATTCTGCCTAACGTCCACCAGGAACGGCAGGTAGTAGCATGGTGACTACTCTTACCAAGACAGGCAAAATAACAGCGATTTCAACCTACTATTATGCTGTTCGGCGCATGAGAACAGTTCTAGCGATCGGTGGCTTGTTCGGAGATTCATACGAAAGTCGCGCTACTTTGCTTCCCGCAGCTCTTAATTTGCCCAAGATGATCTTATTCGAACCGCATTTCAATTTTGCCATTCCTTTTTGCCAATTCGTATTCCTAATTGGGAAAGTTTTTAATCACCGTACATGACTCAATCATTATTGATTTATTGGCATTTATCGGTGAGTACATCATCTAAAGCTCAAAGGGAGCGCAACAATGAAGAACAGTATGGATAGGTGTCACAAGCGAGCGACGAGTTTGAAGCGAACAGAAATTGAAATTTTAGTAGAGGGCCAGTTCTGAGAACAGCATTGTTGAAATCGCTGTTATTCTGCCCAGGAACGGCTTGGGTAGTAGCATGGTGACTACTCTTACCAAGACAGGCAAAATAACAGCGATTTCAACCTACTATTATGCTGTTCGGCGCATGAGAACAGTTCTAGCGATCGGTGGTTTATTCGGAGATTCATATGAAAGTCGCGCTACTTTGCTTCACACCTCATCCCGCAGCTCTTACTATGCCCAAGATGATCTTATTCGAACCTCTTTTTATTTTGCTATTCCTTTTTGCCAATTCGTTCTCTAATTGGGAAAGTTTTTTGATCACCGTACATGACTCCATCATTATTGATTTATTGGCATTTATCGGTGAGTACAACGTCTAAAGCTCAAAGTAAGAGTTAACTTTCCCAATTAGAATACGAATTGGCAAAAAGGAATGGCAAAATTGAAATGCGGTTCGAATAAGATCATCTTGGGCAAAGTAAGAGCTGCGGGATGAGGCGTGAAGCAAAGTAGCGCGACTTTCGTATGAATCTCCGAACAAGCCACCGATCGCTAGAACTGTTCTCATGCGCCGAACAGCATAATAGTAGGTTGAAATCGCTGTTATTTTGCCTGTCTTGGTAAGAGTAGTCACCATGCTACTACCCAAGCCGTTCCTGGGTGGACGTTAGGCAGAATAACAGCGATTTCAACAATGCTGTTCTCACAACTGGCCCTCTACTAAAATTTCAATTTCTGTTCGCTTCATACTCGTCGCTCGCTTGTGACACCTATCCATACTGTTCTTCATTGTTGCGCTCCCTCTTACTTTGAGCTTTAGATGTTGTACTCACCGATAAATGCCAATAAATCAATAATGATTGAGTCATGTACGGTGATTAAAAAACTTTCCCAATAACAATTAAACATCGTTGAATAAAGAATAATTAAGTAAAAGAATTCATGTGTTGTTTGTTAGCATGATTTCACTTCGAGTTCGAAAACAAAAACGGATTACAGAACGGCTCACTATAGCATCAAGTCTAAGCATACACGAACGTGAAAAAATAAATGCCGCTACCCTCGCGTTTCATGTCCTTAATTCCGCTATGAAAGACTCCCCATTACAAATCAGCTCACATCGTCGTCGTTCTGCTCATCACCTGTTAGTCTGTATCATCGTCACTCATCAGTTATTCACCACCTTCCGTATCGTCATCATCCATAGTTTATCACGTCTCTCTTTACTTTCCACGGCTTACGGTGAAACATCGACAAAAAAGTCAAATATTTGCATTTCGTTACCACCGAAGATTTTCCAGCTCAACGCCACAGCAGCAGCGGCAACCTTCCCTGTATCGCAAAAGTTTCAACTCTGCTGGCTACCATGCTACTTTACACTTTTCATCTGACATTGCGGTCCGGTTCTCCATCGTCAACGAGTGTCACAAGTCTAGTAGTATGAAAAGATAATGAAGTATATAAAGGCACAGCTCAACATTCAGCTATCTGAAATTGATTTAATATTTTTGTACTGCCTGATGACTTCCAAAGAATAATTCAATTAGTTGGATTGTCTGAGCTTAACCAAATCCAACGGTGCATTTTGCATTATTGTCCCCTGGCTGCTATCCTTTACCCACAGTTTGTAGTTAAAATCCATCCTGCGTCTCCATTAGCAGAGGTGTGATTTTGATGTGTAACATTTCACTCGAGCAACACACTTGTCGTAAACGAGTTGCTTAACGTCATATGCAATTTTAGAGCTGCTGTAACTAAATTGCGTCGGGATTGTGCTGCTTGGTAACCACAAGCTCGTCAAAATTGCATGAAACGACTTACATCGTTCAACGTCATTCACAAATCACGTTACATCAGGACGATGGTAAAATTTCAAACTACGATTTATGTACATAATCATCGGACACTATTCTTATTGTTTAATGTTTTATTCAAAACTTTTGCAACTTTCATACGTTATACATCCCCCACTTTACTAAAGACGATATAATTTGTGGATGTACCCAAAAGAGAAGGAGGTACTCAAATGTTGTCGTTCCGTAAAAGAATCCTCTAGTAAAATTCGAAACAGCTAACAAGAACTCAACAACTATCATTCTCCACATGACGGAGATCCAGTGGAGTAAATCCTGTCGTGTGCGATAAACTTCTTCTGCGCTCTGTTCTGTGTCAACAGAGGAGGATATAGAAATCCGAGAATCGACAACGTGACCGCGACTAGCGTTCGGTACTTGTTTCCGTTGAATTTTGTTTTGCTTTCGTTTATTCTCTTGTAGAAAACTTGAGCGGGAAAGCTGAGATGCACATGCAGCGCATCAAGTTTGTCAATCCGTTGAAAATGTGAACTAAAGCTGAAGAGTGTATTTGAAGCGTAGATTTTAAATTGATGATTTCGATTTCATTCAGTTTTTAAAAATGTGCAGCCATTCGAAAACGTAGTCCCATGTCAAAATCATTCAACAAAATCCACGTGCCAAGATAGCTTATGATAAGGATATGAACGCAGTAATCCGGTTGTAAAACCTCAAACCAAACAGGTCATAATTTTCAAATTATTACCCTCATTACGATCGGTAAGAACTCGTTCCGCTTTGATATGTAGAGTCTGCGGTTACCCACTTTACTTTTGCTCCCACCCGACACATCAGCTTACGCATCAGAGACGATGAAAAGTCTCTACCCATCGCATAACCATATTCGAGAAACCTCAGTAGTGTAATCCTGTCGCCTTCTATCCAAATGAGTGAGCTTTTTGGATCTTTAACGACACTTTTTGCTTGGCGCCTCGCCGGAACGTAGCGAGCGATGTACAGCGAAAGAGGATGGTGGTGACGGTTTTTGGTGCGAGCTACGAGATGGGAGATGAACCAATTTAAAAGTTTGATATGTTGGTACTTTAATTTTCTCGGGGGCGATTCGATTTTCGCCAGACAAGCAAAGATGACACCGTTTTTCGGAAGCATGTTACTAAATTGTTATGTCGTTCGAATAATTGGAATTTATGGAGTTTAGCAGGAGTTCGAAAGATCAAGCAGCGTAAAGTTTAAGTACCAGGTTAATCAGTAATAAGATTAGATGGTTCAAGGCTAAATCATAAGTACTAGAACTGAAATGGGGCGTTCCTTAGCCGTGTGGTAAGATGCGCGGCTTCAAAGCAAAACCATGCGTTCGATTCCCGGTCCGGTCTAGGAAATCTTCGGATTGGAGATTTTCTCGACTTCCCTGGACATAAAAGTATCAAAAGTGTTCGCCTCATGATATATAAATGCAAAAATAGCAACATGGCTTAGAAACCTCACGGTTAATAACTGTGGAAGTGCTTAGACATTATCAAGCTGCGAGGTGGCAATGTCCCAGTGGGGAGATGCAATGCCAATAAGAAAAAGAAGAACAATTAAGTTCGGACCATGGCTGCACGTCGCCAACCACACAGTTTGTGGAGGGTCTGCAAATTGTCTTCCATCAGATCGATCCACCTTATTTGCTTCGCACCAGAACAGTCGTAAATAGTTTCCAAATAAAGAAGTACCAGTGATACTAGCAAGAAGTTTGGAATTATTTATTGGCGTTCAACATCCGAGAATTTAGCTACGATCCGGAGGATGGTTTAGTATTCGACCTGTTGTATTAGAAGTTAGGAAATCTATTCCTGAAGAATGACGTAAATCTGCATGAGCATGAGCATGATTGACCGTCCACGATTGCTACTCCGTTATTGCCAGGTCAGCTGTAATTACACAGAGAACAAACAGATGAAGTTTGGGAGTAACATCATCTTCAATATGTACCTGGTTACCTGGTTAACTGGTTACCCAAAATAAGCAATATCAGCGCCGGCCGTGTCCGAATGCAGGTCAATTGGGGAATAGGTAGGACATTGTTGACGTGATACATGCTTTGATTGAAGCCGACGAGTCATCTGCACTTCCGCGAGAAATCACTGGGATGTTGGATTAATACAATGCAGGCTCGGTCGCTTCTGCATACTGAGAATTGTGTTACTCCAACCGAATCGACGCGCACTAATGAAGCACGATTTATCAACTTATATTTATTCCGTGGATTATCTTGCGACGAAGAAAAAATCTCACAAACCGACGCGCACTTCAACACGATCTCTACATTTTGTATTGCAACGGTTACTCCTAGATCTTACCCTCACCCACCTTCAGCATATCCCAAAGATTCTTGGACTTCTAAATAATACTTAAGGGATTTCTAAGGGATTTACCTAATAATACCTGTGTGGCATTGGACAGGCCTAGCATGCATGTGTAAAATGACAGATCCGGTCAGTCATCGTGAGTATACACATTCGCGGCCGGTCGATCCCATCTCCCTCGCGAGTGCAGCAGTACAAACATGATGGGTGACAAATATGCGCGATGTTGAATTGCACATTTGGCGATCCTGCCAGGAGTCCCAGCAAACCAGCAATCGTATAAGAATGTACAAATTAAATTATATATATTCACAGATCAGATCGTAATCATATATAGATCCAGCAGAAGTTGTGAAAAATTGTAGAAAGGTTACATATAATGCAAATGTACAATCTAATTACAATCTATGTCATAAGTTGTAAATATGTAAATTTAAACTCAAAACGGAATCATATATCGCAAATATTTGAAAAATTGCATATATGTGCATCTGAAGTTACAATGTCGTTAAGATTTGATTGTAAAGTCCTCTGTTATAATGATTTCAAATATACTTACAACAACTGTGTTGATCCTTGAATGTTCAATAAAATATTCTTTTTCAAGAATATTAAAAAGAACGCATTTGTCATTGTCATTAAATACAATTCGAAGACAAATATCAAAAGCGGTAGTTGTTTTATACATATACATTCTTCAACATTAAACAATCGGTAATCACCCAGTCAATGTCTGTGAAATAGAACTACATGAAAATGATCATTCAGTTATTTCTGTACTATTGGCCAGAATTCTAAGGGAACCTTTTCGCACCCATTCTCCATGAACTATGTTTTTTCCGTACATCTGTACTAGCTATGTATAACTAAACCTTCAAAGGTAGATTCTTAATAAATACTTACTGTTATTTGTCATTAGGCATAGTAAACAGCCTGGTGTTGTTTTTAAGTACTCACTAAATGGATAGAAATTTGGCAACCAGAAAGAGAGTACTATTTGTCGTTTTATTCCATATTTTGTTCTCAACAATAAATTCACAACATCACTGCGATCTATAGAACACTTAAGAAATACAATAAACACGATTTTAGGGAAAACAAACTTTGAGGGCAATTTTGTTATATTGACAACGTTGTATTTCTCCTCTTAGAGATGATAATATTATGATGATATTATACACGTCAATATGAAATTATATATGTGTTCAATTAAATCCCATATACTGGTTTATGCAATCATTGTCGACAATGTTGTATAAGATGTAATGGAATGTCTTTTCCAGATTGTATTCGCAGACGCAATATTATCATTAGGTATAAATGATTGATTAACAACTGCGTACACATGAAGGAACCAGGTAGCTTCTGGACTATGAACTAGCAGGTCAAAGGATCGAAACTGGAAGCTGGAGGCTAATATTTATAACATAAATATATACATTAACTAATAATCAACTAACAGCATGTCACATAATGATTACGTTTCGACCTAAGAAATATTTTTGTTGCAAATACAATATGTTTTTTATGATAATATAATGTATGTATTATGATGTATGTTTTAACTGTTTTTACTATTCTAGATTTAAAGTTGTAACAGTCCAATTATGCAACTTTATAACTGAACATATGCGATCTCTGATAAAAACCAACATGATTGTATATTGATTAAATTGAAATCGGAATACATCGTATATCTTGTTATGCCATAACACTGATTTGTACGTATATGGCCTCCACTTTTGTTCACATAGAAGGAATCTATGCATTTTATACAATCAAATTGCATCATATAAGAGTACATTAAACAGAACTGAAAGTTAGTTATGTGAACCAATTTGCTGGCTGGGGTGCATAAACATATTTCGCATGAAGTCACCCATCATGTTTATAGAAGTGTGTGAAAAAAAAACAATTTCGGACGTAGCCGAAAAAGTGAAGGCAGCGGAGCTTTTTGCATCGGTAAGAAGAGTAACGATTATGTTTTAGTTTTTTGTAAACACTCTTTATTACTATATCAAACGGAAAAGGGAACGCAAAAAGATATGTTTGTTTGCCAGTCTCTTTCAATTTGTTAAGAGAAGTAGTTTATTAGATACGATCTGACCGATTTGATTTGATTGTTAATGAATTAATCAAGTGTGTGATTGGTGATAAACTTAAATACACCAATAAGAACTTCTGATTTTTATTTTCAAAACAAGTTCATTTTGAAACTAAATGTTATAATGTTTAAATGTTTTTTTTTATTACAATAGTTTGAATTATCAAGAACACGTATTCATACAGTTCTTTGAATGTGAAATGGATTGGAAAGTGTTACAGAAATTTTCTACTTTGTTGATGGCTAGTGTTGGCTATGAGGTTGGCTATGGTTGGCTATCCTTGGGAAAAATTGAAGGTGCAATTTGGGATGTGACTTGGGAAGAGAAAATGTAATGTCATCTGCATTCAGCCAAACGCTACCACGAACTATCAGATGCATCTAGCATCTTGAATACAATATTTTGAATTACCTTTGATTTTCGAAAAATTCTCCCTTTTGAAGAGTATTCGAACAAAGCCGTGATGTCTGATATTATATAGTTATGAATGTGTTTTACTCCGATATGAAAACCATGGTGAAACATAAAAACACTTTCGCGAATTGGTAACACTTATAGCGCTATGAAAGGTCGATCAACTATAATAAGAAGAAGAATAAAAGACAAAACTATGAAAAGGAAGAATAGTTTGCACATGCGTTGTCTCGGGGAGCGACAGAGTTCAATAAAGAAAGCTTGATTGGTATAGCTGAGGATGAATCACAGTACTGCGCGGTGAATGTTCGCATTCAAGTGTTTCTTCATATGCGTTGGTGGGACGCCCGAAAGAAGAATGGTGTTATTATGGATCGGAATGGTAACAATTTTGTGTGGTGGGACGCCCGCATTCAAGTGTTTCTTCCTCTGCGTTGGTGGGAGCTCGCAAAAAGAATGGTGTTATTGTGGATCGGAATAATCACAATTCTGCGTGTTGGGACACCCGCATTTAAGTGTTTCTTCCTCTGCGTTGGTGGAACACACGCAAGAAGAACGGTGTTATTGTGGATCGGAAAGATCACAATTCTGCGCGGTGAATGTTCGCATTCAAGTGTTTCTTCCTCTGCGTTGGTGGAACACACGCAAGAAGAACGGTGTTATTGTGGATCGGAAAGATCACAATTCTGCGTGGTGGGACGCCCGCATTCAAGTGTTTCTTCCTCTGCGTTGGTGGGACGCCCGCAAGAAGAATGGTGTTATTGTGGATCGGAGTGATCACAATTCTGCGTGGTGGGACGCCCGTATTCAAGTGTTTCTTCCTCTGCGTTGGTGGGACGCCCGCAAGAAGAATGGTGTTATTGTGGATCGGAGTGATCACAATTCTGCGTGGTGGGACGCCCGCATTCAAGTGTTTCTTCCTCTGCGTTGGTGGGACGCCCGCAAGAAGAACGGTGTTATTATTGATCAGAGTGATCACAGTTCAGCCAAGTTTGGTGTTGTGGATCCGAAATGTCACAGGTACACAAGAGGATTGATTTAACTGATATAAGATATTCGGCCATGATTTGGAGCTGTTCATCGACCTTTTTTTTAGTTACGGTATCTGGTTTTTGTTGCTAGTTGTTTCACAAATGTGAATGCACAGTATATTGGACATGGGCTCGAAAAAGAAGTAGTGGTAGCGATTTGAAGTACAAGTGAAATGTTACTTCACGAGTTGTGAGTAGAATTGAGAGTCGAGACGCCCACTGCATGGTAGTTCCTTCAGAGTGGTTTCCCATATTGATGTGAGCCACCATTTAAGTGTGTTCTTCGATTATGAAATGAGATGCACGCAATACAATGGAGTGCCGGGAATGATTGTTTGCTGCAAGATGCTTTTGTATCATGATGAGAGAGTAACAGGATGATACATAATATGTCGTAGGTTTTAATTTTTTCATGCAGAAGAAAAGGGTCAATACATTTTTTTTGAGAAGGGGGGAGATGTGTGGCATTGGACAGGCCTAGCATGCATGTGTCAAATGACAGATCCGGTCAGTCATCGTGAGTATACACATTCGCGGCCGGTCGATCCCATCTCCCTCGCGAGTGCAGCAGTACAAACATGATGGGTGACAAATATGCGCGATGTTGAATTGCACAATACCTAAGGGATTTATTCCAAAACAAGTACCAATTTCTACGAGACGAGCCAGCCTAGGGCTGGAAGTCTCTCTAATAAAAATAAAGAAAGTGCCAAGTACCGTTCTTATTTTTCCCAACAAATTGATTTGAAATTTATTTAAAAAAAAAACTGATTTACTCCACAGTAGCAGTCTGCTCACAAATTCTTCTAATTCACAAGTGAAACTGATTGCTGTTTAAGGAGAAGGACTTTTGTAGTAGTTCATTCCACGAGGTTCTTTAATCAGAAATTCTTCATGGAAGATTCGTTGTTAATTGCACAAAAGACTTTTTTGTTATTCTATGGTGAAAATATGACATTTAACCTGTTGGTAAGTCGGTTGGAGATCGCCATAGATCAGCGGTTCTCAACCTGGGGTACATGTACCCCTGGGGGTACCTTCGCTGGCCCTAGGGGGTACCTCGAACAAAAATCCGTAATGGCGGACGTATTACAAATCCAATCGAAACTCATTTATAAAGTTTTGATACTTGTGTATTTTTTTATATCATAACTTTGTCTTAAACTTGTAAATAATTTGCTTGGCGATCAATAAATCAAAGTCAATTGAATCCTGCCTTCAACAACCAGCACAGTGAATGAAACGTTGCGGAACAAAAGATCAGAACGACAAAACTTCGATTTACCAATTTAAAAAAAATGCAAATCAATGCAATCTATCTGATCGAAATAAAATGTTGAATAATATGTTAAGAATATGCTTCTGAATTAAAACTAGAGTCTAAAGGTTCGGAAGCCTCCATTTGAAAGGCATGAAGGCTTTTTTCAAATAGCTTGGTTGCCACGTTGGAAAAGGATGGGAAGCATTCTTCTACGTTTCTTAAGCCATATTCCAAGTAGCTAGGAAGCATTCACAAATAAAAATATGTGGTTTTTGATGTATTTCCATGCACATATTTGGAGCATGGAAATTAGTGTAACAATCAATCGATCTTACTGTTCATTAAAATCGAAATAAATTTAAATTGTTCTTGCTTGTTAAATTCAGTCAAACTTAATTGAATATCGAATGCAATTTTACAAGTTGTTGAATTTTCAAAACTATTTGCTATGTTCTTCCAATCAGCTCGGAAGCCTCTTTGAAAAGATCCATAAATTACGTAACGCAAAAATTGGGCATTTTCAACCCTCGCTCCCCCCTATGTCACACTTTTTATATGAAACATCGCCACACTTTGACCAACCCCCCTCCCCCACGAAGCGTTACGTAATTTGTGGACGATCCCTTTTCAAGCAATTCGGAAGACTTCTTTTAAGAGGTTTGGCAGCCTTCTTTCAAAAGGTTCAAAAGCCTTTTTTCAAAAGGTTCAGAAGTTTTTTTCAAGAGGCTCGGAAGCATTCTTTCAAGAGGCCCCGAAGCCTCCTTTCAAGAGGCCTGAAACCTCCTTTCAAGAGACACGTAAGCCTCTTTTCAAGAGGCCCGGAAGCTTCCTTCTAAGACGCCCGGAAGCCTCTTTCCAAAGCCCAGAAGCCTTCTTTCAAGCGTCTTGGAAGCCGCCTTCAAAGGGCTCGGATGCCCTATTTTTAAGAGGTTCAATAGCTTTTTTCAAAAAGGCCCGGAAGCCTCCTTTCAAGAGGCCCGGAAGCCTCCTTTCAAGACGCCCGGAAGCCTCCTTTCAAGACGCCCGGAAGCCTCCTTTCAAAAGGCCCGGAAGCCTCCTTTCAAGAGGCCCAGAGGCCTCCTTTCAAGAGGCCCGGAAGCCTCCTTTCAAGAGGCCAGAAGCCTCCTTTCAAGAGGCCCAGGCCTCCATTCAAGAGGCCCAAAAGCCTCCATTCAAGAGGCACAGAAGCCTCCTTTCAAGAGGCACGGAAGCCTCCTTTCAAGAGGCCCAGAAGCCTCCTTTCAAGAGGCCCGGAAGCCTCCATTCAAGAGGCTCAGGCCTCCTTTCAAGAGGCTCAGAAGCCTCCTTTCAAGAGGCTCAGAGCCTCCTTTCAAGAGGCTCAGAGCCTCCTTTCAAGAGGCTCAGAAGCCTCCTTTCAAGAGGCTCAGAAGCCTCCTTTCAAGAGGCTCAGGCCTCCTTTCAAGAGGCTCAAGCCTCCTTTCAAGAGGTTCAGAAGCCTCCTTTCAAGAGGCTCAGAGCCTCCTTTCAAGAGGCTCAGAAGCCTCCTTTCAAGAGGCTCAGAAGCCTCCTTTCAAGAGGCTCAGAAGCCTCCTTTCAAGAGGCTCAGAAGCCTCCTTTCAAGAGGCTCAAGCCTCCTTTCAAGAGGCTCAGGCCTCCTTTCAAGAGGCAGAAGCCTCCTTTTAAGAGGCCCGGAAGCCTCCTTTCAAGAGGCCCGGAAGCCTCCTTTCAAGAGGCCCGGAAGCCTCCTTTCAAGAGGCCCGGAAGCCCGGAAGGATTCAGAAACCTCCCTTCAAGAGGCTCGGAAGCCTACTTTCGTGATATTTTAATATGATATTTCAATAAATGATATAATTTGAATTGGAAAATTTCACGGAATAATGAAAATGTCAGCCCAACTTATGGAGAGCCATATATCCCGTTTGTTATCAAGGTCCATTTTTCATGGATCTCGTGAGTCACGTTCATTTTCATTTACAGCAAAAATAGGGGGTACCTCAATTAATGCGAAAGTTTGAAGGGGTACCTCTCAAGAAAAAGGTTGAGAACCGCTGCTTTAATGTAATGTGAATTGCATGGATCTCACCAAATTGATGTTCTTAAATCTTCCGCGTCACATACTTTCACATCGTAGTTATCTTTTTTCCGGATGGAAACGTTCAGTCGTAGAAGTTATGGTTCACTCAGCTAGATTTTTGAACAGCATTGAGTTATGTTCAATTTTGCAATAACTAATTTTTGTTCACAGCACACGCGCATGACTCTGGACATCATTAAACGAAAACCACACTAACGTCCATATAATTTTTCATCCCTGACATATTCTGAGGAATTGCCTATGAACTGAAATTTGAAATTCCACGATTTGACAGCGAGTGAAAACACAGGACGAAAATTTCAACACGTTCGTTTTGACTTTGACGCATGGCACACTACTCTTCTGTATCAGAAGATAGAAAATCTTTTCTTGAAGAATGACGTTAATCTGGACGATTTAGTCTACTCTTCAGAAGTCTAAGCATTAGTGAACACATTTCGTTACAGATAACACTGAATCAACAATGTGACGCCACAAGTCACGGTTCGAGGCCGCATCTATCCATCCTTGTTTGTGCCCACACTCGCCAGGTCATTCTGCACCTGGTCTGTCCTCCTCGCTCGCTGTGTTCCACGCCTTCATGTACCTGCCGGGTCTGAAGCGATCACCATCTTTGCAGGGTTGTTGCTCGGCATTCTTGCAATATGCCCTGCCCTTCCAGCTTTAGCTACCTTCTTGATACTGGGTTCGCAGTAGAGTTTGACGACCTAGTGGTTCACCCTTCGCCGACACACACCGAGCTCTAGCACATCGCCAAAGAAATGCCGGTCTTATGAACGTTTTGTACATGACCCATTTGGTGCGCGTGCGAATCTTTTTTGACCGTAGTTTCTTCTGTAGCACGTAGTAGACTCGACTTCAACAGATGTTGCGCCTTCGTATTCCACGACTAATATTATTATCAGCCGTTAGTAAGGATCCAAGGTAGACGAATTCATCGACCACCTCGAAAGTATCTCCGTCTACCCTAACACTGCTTCCCAAGCGGGCCCTGACGCGCTCCGATCCACGTGTTTCTTCCTGGATTGGAGGACCATACGTTGTGTTTTTGATTTTAGTTCTCTGGGCGACGATTGAAGAAAACTACTGCTTGATCGAGACATCTGATTTATTGCCTCCGAGAGGCAGCGTGCCAGCTCGAAGGTTACGATAACGAATACTGTTCACTAGATGGATTGAGGACTCTTAGTACGAAAAGACAATTTTATAATATCATAATTACTGGGGTCCTGTGGACAAACATTCAAATTTAAAATCCAATCGGATTTACAGCGCGCCAACTGCAACGCACATAACACAAGGAGTTGGTACGAGAACAATGAAAACAAATAACACATTTGAATAGCAAACACACACGCACTCCAACAGCAGCCACCACGATGTATGCCATTCGTGATCGATCATATATAGCATGTACTTTGTCTTCGATGCATTCACCACCAGTCCAACTTACGGTGGTTCACGTTTCAGGCGGATTTACAGTTTTGTCATCTTTGCGGTTATTCGGCTGACAATATCCAATATCCATGTCATCCGCGAATCAAACAAATTAACTGGAACTATTTAAAATCGAACCCCACTGGACACCTTCTAGTGCAGCGGTTCTCAACCTGGGGTACATGTACCCCTGGGGGTACATTCACTTTCCCAAGGGGGCAAGTTTTGATAATTGTGTAATTTTTTATTCCAAAACATCGCATTGTATATGATATGCATGACGAATAGTAAGTCAAAACCTATTTTATCCTGCCATAACAACCAAAAGAAAACCTACGATTATTCAAATGGATGATTCAACTCAGCCATGAGTGTTCAGGTGTTGAGTTTGATGTGTTTCATATTACGATTAATTTGGCTCGTTCATGAATTTTGAGATTTTGAGTTTTTACCAACACTGGTTATAAGAGGTTTGGAAACCTCCTTTTAAGCAGCTCGTAAGCTTCCTTTCGAGATGTTCTGAAGCCTCTTTTCAAGAAACGCGGAAGCTTCTTTTTCAAGAGGCTCAGAAGCCTCTTTCAAGCGGCTTGGATGCCTCTTCTCAAAAGACTCAGAAACCTCCTTTCTAGAAGCTTGAAAGCCTCCTTTCAAGAGGCTCGGAAGTTTCCTTTCAAGAGGCTCGGAAGCCTTTTTGAAACGGCTTGGAAGCCTCCTTTCAAGTGGCTAGAAAGCTCGGAAGCTCCTCACAAGCGGCTTGGAAGCTTCCTTTCAATCAACTCGGAAACCTCAGCAGGCTTTGAAGACTCCTTTCGAGACACTCGAAAGACTCCTTTCAAGAAGCTCGGAAGCTTCCTTTCAAGACGCTCGAAAGTTTCTTTTCGTGAGGTTTGAAAGTTTTCTTTAAAGGACTCGGAAGCCTCCTTTCAAGTGGCTCCAAACCTCTTTTTAAAGGCTCGCAATCCTTCTTTCAAGAGCCTTGGAAGTGTCCTTGCAAAATGCTCAGAAGCTTCCTTCTAAGAGCCTCGGAAACCTCTGTTCAAAATATTCGAAAGCCTCCCTTCAAGAGATTCGGAAGCATTCTTTCAAGAGCCTCTACTTGCACACCATCCACCGTTGCTTTGATCAGTCTGGTAAGCTTCCCGACGGACGATTATTTTCCTATAATTTTCCATAGCTCTACGCGGTCTATACTGTCGTATGTCGCCTTGAAATCGATAAACATATGATGCGTTGGGACCTGATATTCACGGCATTTTTGAAGGATTTGCCATACAGTAAAGATCTGGTCCGTTAACGAACGACCGGCAACGAAGTCGGCTTGATAACTTCCCACGAAATCATTTACTATTGGTGATAGACTATGGAAGATGATCTGGGATATAACTTTGTAAGCGAAATTAAGGATAGTGATCGCTCGAAAGTTCACACACTCCAGCTTGTCGCCTTTCTTGTAGATGGGCCATATGACCCCTTCCTCTCACTCCTCCGGTAGCTGTTCAGTTTCCCAGATTTTGACTATCAGTTTCTCAGCGCCATGCAAATGTTCCTCGTAGTGCTCCTTCCACCTTTCGATCACCACACGTTCGTCCGTTAAAATGCTCCCATTCTTATCCCTGAACATCTCGGCTCGCGGCACGAAGCCTTTACGGGATGTGTTGAGCTTCAGGTAGAACTTGTGTGTTTCTTGAGAACGGCACAGCTGTTCCATCTCCTCGCACTCCGCTTCTTCTAGGCGGCGTTTCTTTTCCTGGCAGGTCTTCTATCTCCGCTTCCGTCTATAACGTTCCAGGTTCTGCCGGGTACTTTGCTGCAACGCGACCGCCAGTTAATTCGTCGAATTAATCGTTCCGACGACTTCGTCCCACATACCCGACGTTGTTCTCCGTTGCGTCGTTAATGGCTGCTTTGACTGTATTCCAGCAGTCTTCAAGAGGGGCCCCATCGAGCTCACCCTCTTCCGGCAACGCTGCCTCGAGATGCTGCGCGTATGCAGTGGCTACATCAGGTTGCTTCAGTCGCTCTAGGTCGTACCGCGGCTTGATTGTTGATGACGGATAGATTTAGGCGCAGTTCAACCATCACCAGATAGTGGTCAGAGTCGATGTTAGCGTCACATTTGTCCTAACGTCGATAATGTCGGTGAAGTCATGGTCGATCTGTGATTTTGTCTGCAGTGGTGATCTCCAGGTGTACCGATACGGAAGGCTGTGTGGAAAGTGAGTGCTACTACGAATGGCCATATTCTTGGCCGGTGAGCGCTAAACTTCTCAATAGTCGGTCTAAACTCCTCCTCTTGGCCAAACTGAGCGTTCAAATCTCCTATGATGATTTTGACGTCGTGGATTGGGCAGCTGTCGTACCCACGTTCCAACTGCGCGTAGAATGCGTCCTTATCATCATCAGTGCTTCCGGAGTGTGGGCTATGGACGATGATTATGCTGAAGTGGAAGAACTGGCCTCAACCTGCACATTCTCTCAATGATCGGCCACCACCCGATCACGCGCCTTTGCATATCGGCCATCACTATGAAAGCTGTTCCCAGCTTGTGTGTGTTGCCGTAGCTCTGGTAGATGGTATGATCGCACCATTGATCCCTTCCAACAAACCTCCTGCAGCGCTACGATGCCGAATCCACGGTCCTTGAGCACATCGGCGAGTATGCGTGTGCTCCCGATGAAGTTGAGAGATTTGCAGTTCCACGAACCGAGTTTCCAATCGCTAGTCCCTTTTCGTCGCAGTGGTCTTCGCCGATGGTTCCGTTCCGTACTCTCATGTTGATTGTTCATTATGTATATTTTTTTAAAGGCTGGCTTGCAGGGCCTGACACCAAACCCCCTAAAACACCCGAATTTTTTTTTTCCAAGAGGGGGGGGACCCTTGGGAAAAATGGGGAAAAACAATGTTTTTTCAAATAACTCCGGAACGCAATGGCCGATTGGTCCAATTTTCAATAGCGAAAAATTAGGAAGGATTCTGCTTCTGATGCTATCTGTTGCAAGCAAATCGGATAAAGCTAAGTACAAAAAAGTGTGACTCACATTTTTTTGTACACACACACAATACATACACACATACAGAAATCACCTCAATTCGTCGAGCTGAGTGATTGGTATATAACACTATGGGTCTCCGAGCCTTCTATCAAAAGTTCAATTTTGGAGTGATCCTATAGCCTTCACGTATGCTTTCGCGTATAGAAAGGCAAAAAGCGTGAGAAGGAAACGGTAAACTATGCCGTTGGCGTCCACTTTTGGTCATTTTACCCTATTTTAATTAACTAATGTCGACACTTTGACAATAATCAATTATTTAATTATTAACCTATATGCATCGTTATCAGAAAACAGCGGACAAGATCTAGTGTGTGGCACAAAGTAGCAAAACCATGCGTCTCCATTCATTCATTTATATGTGTACAAACGTTCAGTGGTGAATATTTCCTAGCTTAAAGTTTTTCGTCTCAATTCATAGAGGGACAATAATGCGAACGAAAACGAACAGCTTTCACCACTATCGAAAAGGATGGTGAATATGCGTCTACACTGACAAGTTTAAACTTGTGGTGAAAGTACGGAATTGAATGGTTTTCACCATGTTTACTGAATAGAGTGAAACTTTTCCATTTTCCTTACTCTACGACACGCGGATACCCAAGCAAAATGTTTATCAGGCTTTGTGCATGGTGTGTGCAGGTGGGTGGCAAACCGCCATGTTTTGCAGCCAACACCTCAGTGTAAAATTCATGATAGTATGTGTTTTGTTTACAAGCATGTCACTTGATTCTCATTAGGATACAGAACTGTAAGTGGGATACGGTCACGTAATGTTGGCTGCAAAACAAACCTATTGTGTGAGATAGGGATGCCACCGGGCTGGGTGTGTGCATAAATTTTAAAAGAACATCAGCCTACGAACTGAGGTATCGGGGTGCTTTTTCAAAAAATTATGGCTAAACTTCATTATACTGATATTAAGCGATGGAACCAAGATTTTTTTATGTACAGGTTATCCGACTTCGTCAGTAGATGGGAATAACCAGCGCGGGGGGTGGGGGAACATACATTTTCAGTGCAAAACGTAAACAAACGAGCATAAATTCCATACAAAAATCCAAGATGGCTGAGTTGGGGATATTGACAAGTCGGATAACCTGTACTTAAAAAATCTTTTTTTTTCGAATAAGCAGTTAATTCTTAAGATTGTTGAATTTCTAACCCCACAAACTAAAAATTGTTTGACTGAAAATTTGCTATAACGTTCTAGAGGTATTTTAATTCTCATATTCTATATCATGCCATGTCAAATTTCCATGATTCTACTTTTTCTCGAGACTTTTCCAGATGGTAGCACTGATGAAGGAACCGCCCCATTAAGAAAAGTTGAGGTCATGACAATGATCAAAAGTATACGAAAATTAGAAAATGTGTAAAAACTGTAAAGATCTTAAATCTCAATTCCTTAAATCTGCAAAGATCAGAAATTTTTTCATAAGACGAACAATACCCAGTAGAGTAGTGAATAATGCTTTGCTAATCGAAGAGTTTCCACGACTGGAGTGGTAATAGAACCCTGATAGAACCCTCACCTCATAGAACGACATCCTACACTCACTCACTCAAGTTCCCTGAGCACTCTAGGGGTTTTTTTTTAACAAGGGAGAATGCATTTACACACTAACCCAGTACACGTGCATTGTAGTTGCCAAACTACCACACGGAAGTGTACTGGAGTGTCGGACTCGACCATACCGGTAATACCGACTAAACTCCCTTGGGCTCCACCATCGTTTCCCCAAGGAACTACCTCCCAGTACTACTTCTGGGGGATGGCTGTACTAAACGTACTCGCTCGTTCTCGCTCACACAGGCACCCGTCCCGTGCGAGACTGACTTGGGTGCTCGCTCTATCGCACCTTCAAACACACCCTACATACTCTGTTGCACCTCTGTCATGCCGTGCGGGTCTAACTTGTGTGCCCACCCTTCTCATGCCATGTGGGTCTAACTTGTATGCCCACCTAAACCCTTGATTCATGCTCATACACTCCATGCTTGCACACACGCTAACGCTCCTAGGGGTCTGACTTGTGTGCCCACCCTTCTCATGCCGTGCGGGACTAACTTTTGTGCCCACCCTTCTGATGCCGTGTGGGACTAACTTGTATGCCCACCTTTATCGTACCATGTGAGACTGCTCACCTCTTTCATTCGGTTCCCGCTGACACATACTACTCGAGTCATTCGACCTAACACTCCCTCTGGCATCCCTTGTGGGACTCTTCGCTTAGGTTCCCACTTTTGACATACCATGTGAGTCTGACTCACCTCATTCATGCCATATGAGACTAGCTCAACACGACTCAACTCATTCCTTTCGTACCATGTGAGACTGACTTGGATGCTCCCCCACACTCCTCTGCCACGCCGCGGGGTATCAGTAGTCGTAGGAACCAACATTCCTGCGCTACTCCCAGCGCGGCGTGTGCAGTCCATACATACACCTGTTCATTCACACTTCTGCCATGCTTCGAGGTGACGATCTCGGTTGCCACCCACTGCGCCAATACCTCTGCATGGGCAGACCATTCACACCCTTCTCCGCGTTCGGCACTTTCGCTCTAACTAACCAATCACAAGTTAGTCATGCTTGTCGATTGTTGCTCGGCGCGCCAGATTCTCTGCAAGCTGCAGGTAATCTGAGTGGTTGCAGTCGAGACAGCGTTCCACTTCTCCACCGCTTGACACATCCTTTGGATAAGATTATCCGGAGTTGTGTCCCGGCCGCAAACGTCTAGCATTGCTCTTCTTTCGACGTCGAAACGAGGACATACGAACAGTATGTGCTCTGCAGTTTCGTCAACACCTGGGCAGTCAGGGCAGACGGGGACCTCCGCGTGCCCAAACCTGTGGTGGTACTGTCGGAAACAGCCATGGCCTGACAGGAATTGTGTCAGATGGAAGTGAACCTCCCCATGGGGTCTCCCCACCCAGCTTGATATGTTAGGAATCAGCCGGTGGGTCCACCTACCTTTTGAGGAGTTATCCCACTCGCGCTGCCATCTGGCAACCGAAGTCACCCTGGTACGCTCGCGGGCTCCTCTGGTGCCACGTAGGTCAAAACACTCCTCGTCCTCCCGGATGACCAGCCCGACTGGCATCATACTCGCTATCACGCAGGATGCGTCGCGCGATACCGTGCGGTAGGCCGATATCACCCTGAGACACATCAAGCGGTAGGTGCTCTCCAGTTTCTCCAGGTAACTGGTTACCCCCAGTGCTTTTGCCCAGGACGGGCCGCCGTACCTAAGGATAGATGCGGCAACGCCTGCCAGTAGCCTACGTCTACTGGCGCACACCTTGGAGCTGTTGGACATCATCCTCGATAATGCCGCCACAGCAGTCGAAGCCTTCTTGCACGCATATTCGACATGGCTACCGAAGGTAAGCTTGTCGTCTATGATGACCCCAAGAATCTTCAGACTCCGCTTTGAAGTGATCGCGACGTCTCCCACGTGTACAACTGCATGTTGTGCCGACTTACGGTTGCTGACGATAACCACCTCCGTCTTATGTTGAGCGAGCTCAAGGCCTCTCGCACTCATCCAGTCCGCCACAGTGCTGATCGCGTGTTCTGCGGTTAGCTCTACTTCGGGAATTGACTCCCCGTAGACCTCTAGGGCTACATTGTCAGCAAAGCCGACGATCTTCACACCAAGAGGGAACTTTAGCTTCAGAACCCCGTCATACATCAGGTTCCATAGTACCGGGCCCAGGATTGACCCTTGCGGGACTCCTGCGGTAATAGGAACACTTTTATGACCGGCATCGGTCTCGTATAGCATCACACGGTTCTGGAAGTAGCTTTCCAAGATCCGGTACAGTCCCACCGGCAGGCTAAGCCGGTGTAACGAGAGCGCGATGGCATCCCAGCTTGCGCTGTTGAATGCGTTCTTCACGTCCAGTGTCACCAACGCACAGTATCGAATTCCTCGCCTTTTCCGTTGGATCGCTACCTCTGCAGTCTTGAGGACTGAATTGATAGCGACCACCGTGGACTTACCCTTCCGAAAACCAAACTGGTTACTCGACAGGCCATCCGTACCCTCTGCGTACGGGGTGAGCCTGTTGAGGATGATCCTCTCGAGCAGTTTACCCGTCGTGTCGATCTGGCAAATTGGTCTATACGCCGATGGGTCACCCGGAGGCTTCCCGGCCTTCGGCAGCAGTACCAACTTCTGCCTTTTCCATCTCTCAGGGAAACAACACTCATCCAGGCATCTCTGCATAGCTAGTCTGAACATGTTCGGGTTCGCTATGATCGCTGCCTTAAGTGTACTGTTTGGAACTCCATCGGGGCCTGGAGCTTTGTTCATCGCAAGGGTGTTAGCCACTGCGAGTAACTCTTCGTTCGTCACCGGAGCCACCATTTCGGCCACACTCCCAGCGCCTTGCAGCGCAGGAGGAGGCCAGGGACTTGTGGCTCGGGACGGGAAGAGTACTTCGATAATCCTCGCCAATCGGTCCGGTAACCGTTCGGGGGGTGAAGAGCCCCCTTTGGTCTTGGCCATCACGATCCTATAGGCGTCACCCCACGGATTCGCATTGGCACCCTCGCACAGGTTGTCGAAGAACGCTCTCTTGCTGCTCTTGATGGCCTTGTTAAGGGCCAGTCTCGCAGCTTGAAACACTTCCCGGCGGACCGCTCTTTCCTCCTCAGTGCGGGCTCGTTGCGTCCTACGTCTAGCCTTGAGGCAGGCTGATCGTAGGGCTGCAATTTCGGCACTCCACCAGTATACCGGGCGTCTGCCATTTCTTGGCAGGGCTTTCCTCGGCATAGTAGCGTCGCACGCGCGTGATAGGACAGCTATCAGCGCATCCCCGCTTAGACTGTCGGTGTTGGCCTCCAGTCCCAGGGCCGCGGTGAAAACTTCGCTGTCGAAGTGATCGGACTTCCACCCACGGACCTGACAAGGATCACCCGCCCTCGGACGCTGCACACCATAATTGATCTTGAAGCGAATTGCTAGGTGATCACTATGGGTGTAGCCCTCGTCTACCCTCCAGTCCAGGTCCGAGACCAGACTAGGGCTGACAAACGTTACATCTATCCATGACTCGACCCCATTCCTACGGAATGTGCTACTGGCTCCGTCATTGACAAGCACTGCGTCGAGTTTTGCAAGTGCCTCGAGTAACGCTTGTCCCCTCTGATTGGTGCAGCGGCTGCCCCATTCCACTGCCCAAGCATTAAAGTCTCCCGCTATAACGAACGGGCTCCGACCTACTAGGTCGGCCGATAGCCTGTCGATCATCTGGTTGAACTGTTCCATTGGCCACCTTGGTGGGGCGTAGCAGCTACAATAGAACACCCCGTTGATCTTGGCTATCGCGACACCCTCCGCGGAGGAGTGTACAACCTCTTGAACAGGGTACCTGCCCGTTGTGCAAATTGCCGCCGACTCTAGACCCGTCCGCCACCCAGTTGCCGTTGCCGGCAGGGACGTTGTACGGGTCGGACAGGAGGGCGACATCGATCCTCGACTCCGAGACCGCCTGCCACAGGAGCTGCTGGGCAGGTGCACAGTGATTCAGATTCAGCTGTGTTACTTGCACGGCTTTTTCCGATTGGCTTCTCCGAAGGGACACGCAGGCCCGCCCATAGCATGGTTCCGGGCCTGCTTCTTACTGGCGCAGATAAGACACCTAGGTGCCTTGTCGCATTCCTGTGCTTTGTGTCCCTCCTCGCCGCAGCGACGACACATCTTGCTTAGGTCTGGGCCCTTGCAGTCATAAGACTTGTACCCGGACTCAAGGCACCGGTAGCACCTGTCCACTGAAGGTGGCTGGAGCACGCTTACTGGGCATACTGACCAGCCGATCTTCAGCTTCCCTTTCTCAATGACCTTTTTGGCGTCAGCCACCGGTAGTCTGAGATAGGCTACCTGCGTACCAAAGAATCCCCCTCTTAGACGTACAGAGGACCGCTCAACCTCTGTGCCGCACTGCTCTTTGACGGCAGAGACGACGTCTTCCGCGGTCGTGACCTCATCCAGCTGCTTACACTGGAGGGTCACTTCCGCACCCAACGACCTGACCTGAGCGCCGTCACCCAAGACCTCCTGGGCAAGCTTTTTGTAAGCCACCCCGCTGGATTGCGCGCCACGCTTCAGTACCAAGATCATTTCACCGTTCTTGGTACGTCTAATGCTGCGCACGTCCTGGCCCAGGGCCGATAGGCTATCGGCCGCTCGCAGCGATTTAAGGACATCGGCGTATTTGTCCTTGTCGGTTTTCACCACCTCTGTCTCTCACTTTCTTCGTAGGTCGAGGGGTGTTCGACTTCCGCGCCCTACTGACCAGTTGCCAAGGATTCGCATCCCCTTCGGCGGGTACCGATGGCTGGCTGGGGCCAGCTTGTGGCTCAGCAACTTGTGCCTGTCTAGTGCCTTTCGCCTTCTTGGGCACACGCCCTTCAGGCTCCGGTGCACCATCCAGGCGACGCTTCGCCTTAATGGTAGCGCGTTTGGGTCGCTTCGTACTTGGCGTTTTCTTGCCCTCACTGGCCGTAAGGGCGGTCGCCTCTTTCACCGCAGTAACACCGCTAGGGGAGGAGAGGGCCTTGGTCTGCGTACCTTTGGCTACCTTCTCTGCTGCCGCTACACGCCTGATATAAGCGACCTGTTCTTGTCTTGCGACACGAACAGCTCGCCGGAGCACCAACAGGCTCTGCTTAAGCTCCTTGTTGGTGTTCTGCCTGCCGCTTACGAACTCGATGATCTCATCGAGTTGCTCGGCCACCACCCGTATCCCTGGTAGTGGCTCGTCAGGCGTGCAGGCAGGGCTACTCCCCACCACCACTGGAGACTCTTCGGTACTGCCAATAGCAGCAGCCGTCACTCCAATCGCCCCCTCTTTAATAGGGGACCTCACTAGACCCCTTTTGGCAAAGGGGTCCGTCACCTCCAACTCCAAAGACTGATTTCGTTCAATGCTCATTGCTGTATGGGTCCCCTTGCGGCTGCCGCCGAATCCTACTGGAGTAGTCGCCTTTAGTGATCCCATGGTTATCTATGCCTGCCTTGCGGCAAGCAGGAGGCCATGCGAGGGTTGACACTTGCGTGTTCAGAGCCAGATCAGCGCAAGTCAGGAAAGGGCATCTGAGCCTACTCCCACCCAGTAGGCAAAACTGGATGGCAGGATTGGGCAGCGTGCTACAAGGCCCGCCACGGTTTTATGGGACGGAAGACAGCCTAGCCATTAGCCCACTCGCCGGCGAGTCGGTGTCACCCGGCCCTACTAAGAGAGTAGAATGTCAGACTGCCAGCCCTCACTTCACAATACAGCAATATCCAAATACAAAACCAGTACACGCAACCAGTATGCCATAATCAGGGTCTTACTGATATCAACCCTGATGTGCCAGTAGCACTCCCTGGGCTTGTGCTTTTGAAGCGGCACACAGTCGCTTTGATAGAGTCTGATTACGGGCACTTGTGGTTTTTTGGGAGGGATTTTAGCAGAGCCCACTGCTAAATCCCACCACGCCCTAGGCAGTTCTCCCTGACTCACAGACAGCTGGGGAGGGGTCGTCAAGCCCTTGGACATGGTCCATGCTGTCCCTGCTGTCCCTGCTGCCCCCTGAGCACTCTAGGGTTTAGGGGACGTAAAACGTATTCATCCTGGGCGGCAGCCCGCGTTAGTCTTGGACCTTGGCACTGGTTAGATTCCTGTTATTTCTTTATCAAGGCTACGCCGCCACGAGCCCCTGGGTCTGCCTCTGCTATAATATCTTTCCGGATTCCAGTCCTGCCCTTAGCTTGCAGATTTCATCTTCGCTCTTTCGTAATGTGTGGCCGACCAACCTTCTTTTACGTTTGCGCTTTTCTGTTCAAATCTGTTTCAGATCGCCGTTGGAGCTCTCAGCATTCGAAATCCAGTTGTGAGACCACCAGACCCGAATTATAAAACTTAGACATCAGTTGATGAACACTTGCAGTTTCTTCGTGATATCTGCTGATCAACATCACTCACTGGCATATGAGAACATTGAGATTACGATGAGGAACAGTAGTGGAGATAGAATGCATCCTTGCCTCACTGCAGCAACTGCCCGGTTGGGGTCAGACGGTTGTTGCTGCAGTTTGGAGTCAGACTGCACGTGAAAGCTTCGTACTTTTTTTTTCTCCGTTGCGTCTAAGAACACCCACAGATTTTCGTGGTTCAGATAATTGAAAACTTTTTGCAATTCGTTGGAATTCGTTGTCCTGTCCCTAGGATGATATGGAGCGCGACAATATGGTCCACACATGATCTTCTAGGTTGGAATCCTGTCTGATGCCGCTAGGGCCTGATTGTAAAACATTTATTATTTCAAAAAATGATTCAAAACTCTAAAGATTTTAGGGTATTTTTATTAAATCAAATAGTTAGCATCATACTGTACGCAAAAAAGCGTGTTTTATTTAGAATCGTCTAAATTGGTTTTGAAAGCGGCATCTTCTGAAACATTTTCTGCACAAGATTTTCCCCCAAATCACTCATAGAAATAAAAGCATCAGAATGTGGAGCTTAGTCTAAGTAGATTTTAAATGAAAACCTACTAAGATGTCAATAATTCATGTCTTTTCCTTTTCAATTGATGGCAACTCACGCTTTCATTTGATTGAGCATTAGGCCTTACCAGTTTGAAAATACAATTTTTGTTGTATTTTCCATAATTTGTGCAAGCACCATTAATAACACACATTAAGTTGAAATAATAATATGTTCCTGCAATTTTTCATTTTTCCGACCACCTGTAATTCGAATCACCCTTTCCCAATTCATTCAATAAAGTCTCGCAATTGACAAGAAATTTGATGGCAATCTAAAGGAGCTAGTGAATATTTTTACGTTTCAACGTTCATATGAATGAGACGAAATTTATCAGAAAGCTTGGTTTATATACAAAAGCATTGATGCTAACTTAACTTAACAACCGCGCATTTAACATCCGTTGAAGTACCTAATGATTACTAAGCACTAAGAATGAAATGTTCCAGTTGTAAACCTTAATGCTATGTATTAGTTTGCTATTTAGATTATATCTGCCCTGTGAAACAACAACGTCACAAACCCCAATTCGAGTTTGTTTCATAAATTTAAAATATGCTATTTCCTCAATCCAGGCGACAACCCATTAACAATGGTTCCAATCGATCAACTTTACGAACCGGCAATGAAAAAAAGAATAGCTTATAACAAGCCACACATCATCCTTCCAAACCAACCAAAATTTCCCCTCATCCTTTTGTGGATGGAAACTGACTGGATTCGTCATGGTTACAGATGAGTCGGAATTTAAAAGCCATTCTACCGCCCATCACTGTTGCAGTTGTCCGAAGAACTTCCATTCGCTCTACACTCTATGTAGTCGGGCGAGGATGTTGGAAGTGAAAACACAGATAAACATCTTCCCGAAACGACCGAAGGGAAATCCATATCTTTTATGTTGCAAATCAGATAATGGATGGCTACGGATTTTTTTTTCGGAATTTTAAAAGTTTTATTGCCCAAAATCAAACAAACAAGTGAAATGCGATTTTTTTTCCACGGCGAGGTCGTTTGATTTATGATGAATGTTTAATAGGGTTTCGCCATTTGACGGTCATGGTGAAACGTATCGATTATGATCACTGGAAAGGATTTTAAAAACCTTTTAATGGAGTTGGAAAAGATTTTAGGGGAAAGGCGAAGCGAAGCGATGCAGCCGGATTATGGTAAGTGGAACGGTTGACCTTCTCCCTCCCGGAATCGAGCCGGGGTAGAAAATTTCGGCATTAGGAAGTGCGTGCGTCCGTCTCGATTGTCAGCGAGGCGCATTATTAGTTCCAGTTTAGCTGTTTATTACAATGAAAACATACAAATATTGGTAGTCGTATCGCTCCATAAAAGAGCGGGCACACGCCGCTATTGATTCGGCATAAAACGCCGCCACGCGTCGCTAAATTACGCTATTTATTCGACTTCGCCTTTCGGAATGGACTCTATTCGAAACCGTTGAGTGTTACACGGTTTAGTCCGTGGCCAGAATTCATCATCCAGACAATGGAAGACCGCATGTCGTACGTACAGAATGCGAGGATAAATATTTATTATTATTGTGCTTTATTTCGCATCCTTTCTCTCTATGTGCGCCTTTTGTGCCAACGTTTCTGTGGCTTTTCAATATATGGCGACCCGTTGCAAACCATGGCCGATATTCAAATTGTCATCGTGCTCAACTTCCTATACGCAAGTCCCTCTATAGTGAGTGAGGGTGTACTGACTGCGTACATAATTCGAGCTTACTGCTGCCGCTGAATGGGTGATCTTGAACCACAACGATAGGAACGCGAACGTGCCGACGCTAAAGTGTCTCCGGATTCTGTTAATCGGTTCCACGTCTAACCCCAGTAGGTATGAATGGGAATAACCAAAGCGTATCAACCGTGGCAAATCGCCTAATAGCACATCATCGTTGCCGTTGAGTTGATGCCACGCGTTGCCACATCGCGTCTCGATTGGCACCAAAGAAGTTAATATTTGCCAACAGCTACATTGATAGTCGAAATTTGGAATAACTTCCCTTGTATTACATGCAACATTTCAATGCAGGAATAAATTGGAAATTATGTACAGAATCAAGAGTTTCTTTTTAAATGTTCAGAAGAAATGTTCGGTTTGGAAGCAAGGATGTTAGAGTGAAAGTGAAATTCTAAATTATAACAAAACATTTCTAAATCTTAAAGGCTCCCCCAGACCTAAGCGATTTCATCGCCGCGATTCTATCGTTAGGTCGCTGCAGGCAATGTTCTATTTACGCTTCCATACCAACGGCGACAGAATCGCTGTCGCCAAGCAATAGAATCGCGTCGCGACTGTCGCGTCGCGTGTGTTTGGGGGAGCCTTAACCCTTCTTGTCAATATGGAAGTTATCGTCAACCCAACGATGATCGTATATGGTACCTTTCGCGATGACGATGGTATTTACCAAGCTCGGACCAAGTTCCAGCGCGTTCCACAGGTGCACATTCCCTGCTGACGCCGCATATGCATCCGCACCTGACGAGGGCAACGGAAACAATAAATTAGGTTATTGTAAATTATTATTAAGCATTAAAGTTCAGTTCGTAATTGTCATCCATCGAATCAGCAGCTTTTTGACGTAGGATTACGTCCGTCGGGAAGATAGAGACTGTAGATTCCCAGCCCCCTGAAACGGCTGTCATCTGCATACAATATGATTGAAGCCAAAAACTTGGTGCTAGCTGTCAAGTTGTGGCTTTAAGCACGGAACACAGTGACACATGCGACAATATCGCTCGAGGAGAGATTTAATTCGAATAAAAAATTAAAAAAAAAACAGTTTTTTTTTATTTTGAGCTCGATTTTAGGCTGTTGTTAAAAGAAAAAGCGCACCATCTAAAATATGGTTCATTGCATTTATTGCAATTTTCTCTATAGCTGATTCGTTCATTTCAGATACACATGTTTCGCTATAGCGCAAAAATTATCAGCACTGTATTTGTCACAACAACAAATACCAAATATTCTATATAATAAAAATGAAATGGTCTGTGTTCGTATCCGCATAACTCGAAAACGGCTGAATGGATTATCTTCATTCCTTTAGCAGAAACGTTCGTTATAGTTTCCGACGGGTTTATATGATATTTCCTTATTCGAAAATCACGAATAAAGTTGAGAAAATCATCAACAACTAAAATTAAGATTCGTATAGGAATTTTGCTTGGGCAGTTCACAGCGCATATTTCGCCTACTATGCAGGACAACGTCTGCTGGGTCGACTAGTCTTATATATAAAAATGAAATGGTCTGTGTTCGTATCCGCATAACTCGAAAACGGCTGGATGGATTTTTTTCATTTCTTCAGCAGAAACATTCGTTATAGTTTCCGACGGGTTTATATGATGTTTCCTAATGCGAAAATTACGAGTTAAGTTGAGCAAACCGTGAATAACTAAAATTGTGATTCCTATGCGAACTTTGCATGGGCAGTTCGGAATGCACATTCTCGCCTACTATGCAGGACAACGTCTGCCGGGTCAACTAGTACTTAATAAAAATGAAATGGTCTGTGTTCGTATCCGCATAACTCGAAAACGGTTGGATGGATTTTCTTCATTCCTTCAGCAGATATGTTCGTTCAGTTTCCGACGGGTTTATATGATATTTCCTCAAGAGAAAAATCTCGAATAGGGTTGAGTAAATCGTGAAAAACTAAACTTAAGATTCGTATGGAATTTTGCATGGGCAGTTCTCAGCGCGCATTTTCGCCTAAATACTATGCAGGACAACGTCTGCCGGATCGACTAGTCTATATTAATAAAAATGAAAATGAAATGGTCTGTGTTCGTATCCGCATAACTCGAAAACGGCTGGATGGATTTTCTTCATTCCTTCAGCAGATATGTTCGATATCGTTTCCGACGGGTTTATATAATATTTCTTCACGCGAAAATTACGAGTTAGGTTGAGAAAACTGAAATTAAGATTTGTATAGGAATTTCGCTTGAATAGTTCAGAACGTGCATTTCCACCTACTATGCAGGACAACGTCTGCCGGGTCGACTAGTTATTAATAATAACAAATTTGTTAAGTCTGCCTGATACCCATGTTGATAGTTTGATAGATGTCTGAAGATATTTGAAAAATATTTGGCATTGTGATAAAGAGTGGGCCTTCAATTTCTAATGCATCGTTCTGTTAAAAACCCATTTTTTTTCAAGTAGAAAAAATAAGACTGCAAACCAATTAACTGATTGATCAGTAGTGATTTATTTTTCCTCCAAATTTTAGAACACTATTCTCGTTGGAATCTGAAGCAAAATAAAACAAAAACCGAAGACGGCTAATAACAAGACACACAGCTGTCAAATTCTTGCATATACAGTGTAAATCATGTACACTTGCGCCCCCAAACGACTCCCAGTAACATTAACATGATTGTGTGCGTGATAAACCCAAGCTACATCATATGTGTTCGTTTCCGTTTGATGCAAGAAGAAACGTCAAAACCATTTCTTTTTGCATTGAACATTCCGAACCACGAGCGGTTTCTTTCTGGAAAAATATCTTTTGCATATGGATGGTGGCAAACGGTATTTGCGATGATCCGGTGCAACGATATTGTCGGCGTAGCACCAAGTTAGAATTCGGAAGTCGGGACTTCCGAACCGAACTTTCTTCCGAAGTTTTATTTGTCAAACTAATTGATGCGTTGTTTAGCGCATCTTTAGGCGAATCCAGCGCACTACTTCCGAAGTTGGGAAAGTTGCCTGTATCTGGAGAAAAATCCAACTTCGGTATAAAAAGCGGTATAAATTTATTCCGGATAGACAATAAATCGACGAAATTGAATGGCTGAAACCGACACAACAATTTTTATGTGAACTTTATTAATTAGGTGAGGTACACCGTACTGTATCGTAAAGTAAACTCAGAAAGGAACCTAGAAAAAAAATGCAAAGCACTATGAACCAACTAATTTTGTCCCTATTTGATTTGCGTTCAATTATTTTCCGCTATTTACAAAAGAGGATGATGTCGATTACCTTCAAGTGCACGAGCTTCTTTTATGTGGATAAATTATGAAAACCTGGGGGGTGCTGAAAATAATTTGTCTTTTTTGAATTTATTATCCACTGGCAGCAGATCTCGCAACAGCTAGGAATCCGAACGTGCACATTATTTTCACTAATAATAGTGCTAGTTGTCGTCTGATTGTTTTTCAATTTCAAGCAATTTCCCGATGAAAACAAATCCTATCCTGCTGGAAAGAGAAAGATGATTAGCCGTTAGCAAGCTCTCTAGTCCTCGCGCTGTTGAAACAAATTCACACACACAAACACTTCATCGTAGTGTTTCCGTGACCCGATGAGGGCGCTTCGAAAGTGTAGACTGAAAAAGAGAGGGAGCTGTGTGTCTTGTTATTAGCTGTCTTCGCAAAAACGCTGGTATCTCCAGCAGTGTTCTGTTCACGTTTGAATTTTGTTTGAATAAATAAAATAATTATTTATTTTGCTGCTCAGAAATGCGGCGTAATTGCAAAATACATTGATCCGAATTCCATAGTTAAAATAACGCGTTCAATCGCCAAAACATACAAAATTTGAATCTCGTGATTCAATCTGCAGAAAATAGAACAAAGCTGTGCAACAGTTTTGAGCTTTTGAATCTGAAATTAAATTAATCTAGGGCAGCTGCTGGGAGAATGCATGTTTCAGATTCATATTAAATTTAAATGCAGTAGAGCAATTTGAATCACTACTAATCTGATTTAATTCTTAGGTCGATTCTTAAGGATTCTTAAGATTAACTATTAATCGTAACATTTTAATCGAATTCAAATGTTACACATTTAAAAAATGAGCAGTATGGTTAGGTTTCTCGTCAGCTAAAATGGTTCAGCTTAAAGCAAAATTTTATCCAATATCCGCTTATATCTTTCAAATAACACGTGTAATACAAGTCAAAATCACATAATTTCATATATGAAAGTCTTATTTATGTGAAGGAAGTTTGAAATGGGCATCGGATGTTTATAAATCTCTAAGATTTTCAACTAGGGGCCATCCACAAAGTACGTCACGCTCCTAGGGGGGAGAGGGGGTTCCGAACAGCGTGACAACTCATACAAAAATTTTAGAGGTTTAATATAAAAAGTGTGACGAAGGGGGGAGGGGGGGTTGAAAATAGCCAAATTTTGCGTGACGTACTTTATGGATCTTCCCCTAGGTATCTGAAATGAAAATATTCTTCACACTTAACTCATTTCACCGTATTCGGTAAATTTTACCGAAATCTCAGCAGCAGAACTGTTCGGTAATTTATTTTACAGATTTTTTGTAATTTTTTCCATTGCTCAACTGTCAAAATCACCGAAAATCAGTTAAATTATTTACCGAACAGTTCTGCTGTTGAGATTTCGGTAAAATTTTACCGAATTCGGCGATTTATTTTAAGTGTGTTCGTTTTGGACAGTGCAACATATTTTGGACCCCCAAATGTACACATTTTGGACAACTATTGAATGGGATCGCAGTATGCATTGACGGCAACAAGTTGGAAAATTTTCGCGAGTGTCATTTTTTTGCTTTGAATAATAATGAATTATTGCCAGTAGCTGATTTTCTACTCGCCGCTTCCACATCCAGGCGCTATCGTATATGCGCAAATAGCCAGCATGAGTTAACCGCCAGAAATTTGTATGGCGAAAGACATCTAACGCTGGTTTTCTCAAAATGAATTATTGGCAGTGGCTGATTTTCTACTCGCCGCAGCCACATCCAGGCGCTATAGTATATGTACAAAATAGCCAGCAAGAGTTAACCGCCAGAAATTTGTATGGCGAAAGACATCTAACGCTGGTTTTCTCAAAATTAGGAACTTTTCATCTACGCCTACCAAATATTTTTTCGATTAAAGTGCTTAATTTTGAGAAATCGAACCTAGATGCCTTTCGCCATACTGATTTCAGAAAATTAACTCCTACTGTGCCGCTGTAAGCACACTCAAAGCAGTCGATTCATTAGGAACTTTTCATGAAAAACTATTTGGTACCGGTTATGTAGGAAGGTGTCCGCTACTACGCCTACCAAATATTTTTTCGATGAAGGGGCTTAATTTTGAGTAATCGAACCTTAGATGCTTTTCGCCATACTGATTTCAGAAAGTTAACTCCTAGTGTGCCGCTGTAATTACGCTCAAAGCAGGCGATTCATTGTCAGATAATTGTTAGGTTATTGCCCTTATAGAGGCGGTTTTATAGTAATCTTGTTGAGAAGCTATAGTGATCTTCCTTGTACGGTTTACCACGTCTCCGTTGGCAGAGTTGCCGTAACGTTGTAAAGTGAAAGTGCTACACATCGGAGAAAGAATATGCAGAAATGGAGACTTGAGAGCAGGGATTGAACTTATCATTTGATTGTCGTTTGGTGGCCAATAGCTCATTCCGGACGCGGAGTTCCGTTATTTTCGTTATTTTCGTTCTACAACGGGGCCCTCCTTAGCCGTGCGGTATGACGCGCGGCTACAAAGCAAGACCATGCTGAGGGTGGCTGGGTTCGATTCCCGGTGCCGGTCTAGGCAATTTTCGGATTGGAAATTGTCTCGACTTCCCTGGGCATAAAAGTATCATCGTGTTAGCCTCATGATATACGAATGCAAAAATGGTAACCTGGCTTAGAAACCTCGCAGTTAATAACTGTGGAAGTGCTTAATGAACACTAAGCTGCGAGGCGGCTCTGTCCCAGTGTGGGGATGTAATGCCAATAAGAAGAAGAAGTCGTTCTACAACTTTGTCTAAAGGTAGCCGTACAACACTTTTCGGAGTTCCGCCTCTGGGGTGGGTTGTTGGCCGAATACTAAATGATAACGAAGCTCAATCCCTGCTTGAAGGTCGTGTTTGCGAAAAAATGTACCGGACAAACGGATATTATCTCCACCAGACAAGAAGTAGAGAGAGGGATATCAAAAAACAAGCTGTGTTATAGAATCTTGTTTCGGGCAGTTGTGGAAAGTTTCGAGCATCACATTTGTGCAAGCCGAGTTTGGCGTCATCTTGAGCTAAGTGACACATGTTATGATTTTTTTTTGTGTTTAGTGTTTTGTGTAATGTGTATGTAATTTAATTGTAATTTGCACTAAAAAGGTTGAAAACGCTTTTGCTCCTTTGGCGGAATCAACATTTATTTTTCGTGGACATGATTTTCTATTAGATACTTTTGTTGATAAAATTAAGGCCAGAATAGCTGATGTGCATATTTAAAAGCAAGTTATTTTTTTTTCTCGAAATTTCACGTTACAGATTGTTCATTTCAATCAAATTTACAATAGATTCTCTATGGATCGATATTCTATAATTTTACACCAGTTACTGTAAAGCAGATCCTGTCAAACAAAAACATAATTCTGAGTTATCGAAACTTCCATCGACTCTCTAAGCATTTTCTTTTACATCTGCAGACTTTTCCTTAATTTTCATACAAAAATGAATAAAATGAAACTTATAAAATGCTCATAAATTTGTTCACTATTCATGCTATATTTACACGAATAACATGGAAACTATGAGATGGAAAACCGGAGCAGTATCCTAGTGAAGACACGCAGCATCGCCATCAAAATCAACGAAATTCACTAATTTACACTACATTTTTCTACACTAGTTTTCCACTACGCACTAAATGAAAGCAATATCTATTGCTGGAGAGAAGAATTCGAAAAAGAAACTCTAAAAATTTTGATTTTTTTTCTTTTGTCGTCTTGTCGAAGATTTATAATTGCTAAAACAGTAATATTCCGATGTCATCACCCCCTGACGAAGTTTGGGGTGATGAAAAAAAAATGTAACAGAATCGAAAAAAAATATTTTCATTTTTAATTTGTTACAAAAATATGAATCAGTTTATGCATTGGAAAAGCAATGAATGTATCCTCAAACCGAACAAAAAATCACCTCGGCCAACACACGTTTAGCCGCACCGTGCTGCCAAAAAGCCAGGAGCTTTTTTTTAAGTATGGAAATAATCCTTCATCGTTAAAATACATATTCATTTTAATCAAAACGCTCATGTTATTATCTATGATACTGCCATCCGTCATTTTATTTCATCTTTTCAGAAATCAAGAAGTCTATTTTTCGATCTTTGAATCAGAATGAAGAATATTCCGAACTATCGGTTTTCCATCTCTGAAGACAGCATAAATCCAAAACAAGCTGGTGTTGAAGAAAGGTCCTCCTTCATCCAGGACATGCGAATTAAAACTTGGTGAGAGAATTCCATTATATATTATATATTAACCAAATTATATTGAAACCATATGATTTACCAAAAGAACCATCAAGGCACCCGATTGAAGCGATTTGGATAGGAAGAGTGGAATCGCCAACTTCCTATTGTTAACATCTCGTGGATAAAGGGCGGGCTCTTCTCCCCATCTATTGGGTCAATCTGGGAAACGAGGGCTAGGCTATATTGTTGTATGTACTAACTTTCTTCTGGAAGGAGATTCTCGATTCATCCCGTGGATTCGCATAAGTGTCTCTGCTTATGGAACCACCCCACCCATTTTTGGCCCTTCATACAGGAGTTTGATGAAATACAAACAATAATATAATCATGATCAAATCGTTTGTCAGATATGGCCAGTGCTATCGGCAGGTGCCTTGCTACAATAGATGGTAGTATCATCATCATCATCATCATCATCATCAAATGTACACATTTTGGACACCCCCTATTAGTCTGTTCAAAAATGAATTTTCAATTTGCACAGGTCAAAAAATTCAATTTGTTTATCTTTCGATTGACATGCATCAATCAGAAGATTGCAGTGATTTAAATTTGCATAAAGACCATGCGGGATTCAGCAGCGGTATTAATTTTAGTTCAGATATCAAGAAAATGTCGACAGGTGGGTCCAAAATATGTAGGGGTCCAAATCAAGTTGGTTGCCCTAATTTTTCGCCTTGATGTTTGTTTTCATTCGGATTCTGATAAACTTATTTCTCGAAGGACCTTAGCCGGCCTTGTAAACATACTGTGAAAGTGTGAAACAATATAAAATTTCCGGTTTAGGCATACCTAAATTATCATAATCGGATGATAATTGACAGAGTTACAATATGTTTATTCAATTCCTCTCAAAAAAATTTTGAAACCTAGTAAATGTGGTCATGTACAGCATCTTATGAGCGCTAATGGCCGCTTATTTTAATCTCTTTTAGTGAAATGTCTAGAAGTATTGTGTATCCGGAATAAATTTATACCGCTTTTTATACCGAAGTTGGATTCTTATCCAGATACAGGCAACTTTCCCAACTTCGGAAGTAGTGCGCTGGATTCCCCTAAAGATGCGCTAAACAACGCATCCATTAGTTTGACAGATAAAACTTCGGAAGAAAGTTCGGTTCGGAAGTCCGGACTTCCGAATTCTAAGTTGGTGCTACGCCGACAATAATTTGATTAAAAACGGAAAGCAGTACGGGGTTGGACTTTTCTCATACTGTGTATGTATTGCGTTTATTAGGCAGTAGAAGGAAAGTCTAGCCCCGTACTGATAACCGTTTTTAATTAAATTGTTCCTAAAGCAATTATTTTCAAATATTATCCTTCGACTTCTTCTTCTTCGTGCAACCTTTATTCGCCAATAATGATAAATTCATTAGGATGATGATGATCGCTGCGATGACAAACGATACACGACATACGTCAAATAGATTGCACTTTACCAGAACATGATAAATTGTGGCGGCTATCGAAATTAATTTATTGTTTTTTTTTTCGGCGATGATTTCGGCTGATTTTGATGATAATTATATTGTGGCAGCTATTACCGCACGTAAAATGCTGGATAAATAACGAAAACAGAACAATATAACTTAAGTTATTGAAATTTAAAATTTTCAGATCGAAAATCATTTTACGATACATAATTAAATACCCACCCGAAATGTACGGTACAATATGAACGGAGCTTTAAATTTCAAGAACAGCACTAGCGCCACACCAACAAACGGTGGCTTCAAGAACTACACGGAGATTTGAGATTACACATTTTATGTTTCAAAATCACCCACCTTTAATAGCTATATGAAGCTGTCAAAAAGGTGGGTAATTTCAAATTTTCCAAAATGTGTGAAAAGCACCCATCTTGGACTTGCGTTATGTAGTCCCGAATGTGGGTATTTTTCACCATATTATGGCTGAAAATAAAATTAGAAATTTTGATCAAAGTCAAGACATTGCCGCGGCATATCAAGTGCATTTTTGCTACAACTTCTACAATTTCGTAAGCTTTTTCGAAAACCTAGTATTTTGTATTGTAATTGATGAATTGTAGAGGAAAAATAAAAAAAAATGTTCGGATAAATAAATATGTTTTATCGTTAGTTTCCAGGTTTTCATTTTATTAATATTTATTTTTATTCTCTTCGATTTTTTTTTTTCAAATGGGTACTTTTCACCCATCTACTGAATTTTTAGATTTCTGAAGGTGGGTAAAAATTATACATCCATTTTGACGTACAAGTCGTCTACCCACTTATGAGTACAGCTGCTCTACCCACCTTGTGGGTTAGTCCACTTATCTTAAAGGTGGGTGAAAAAACACCCACTTCTGAGTAGTTCTAATCCTCCGTGTAGTGCTTGTTTCACGGGGTTGTAGATTCCATGAGACCGTCACGAAAAGTGGTCAGGAAGTGTGGGCTAATATCTCGGCCGTCGTACCAATCGATTTCGGATAATTTGGTATCAATCTATCGACCAACAGTGCCAAGCACTGTTGAAAATCGATGAACCATCCAATCCTGTATGTGCATCGCAAGCCTACCTGGATACCTGGTGGGCTACAGCGTCGATACACCTATGCCTGGCGTATTGTAGAGCTTCATAATCGCCGGTCTTAGGCGATGTTCCTCCAGTTTCCCCGAACGTCCGATTCCACCGCGTGCAGTCAGCGTGCTCGTGACCTTCCACGAAGTCGCCGACCCTTATCTGGTACTCTGTTGAATATTGTTTTCGATATTCTTTCTTCCGACATTCGCACTAAGTGACCATCCCTCTGAAGTCTGCCGTATACGCAGCACTTTACATACGCGACAGGATTTTGTACGCAGGTTCAGAAGGGTGATCCCTCTGTAATAGGCACACTCTAGTTTGTGCCCTTTCTTATAGATTGGGCATATGAGGCCATCCAACCAGCCGGCAGGCAGTTCTTCATGCTCCCATATTTTCTGGATAATATGGTGGATTGATTTATGCAGCTGCTCACTTCCATGTTTGAGAATCTCGACCGGGATCTCGTCCTTCCCAGCAACTTTACTGTTTTTCAGCTCGTTTAGAGCCTCGTCTAAAAAGCAGGCCAAGTTCCAGTTAGAATGTAGAGCCATTGAAAAAAAGAGAACGTATCCATTCCAGATGGAAATAAAAATCCCAACAAACCAGACTACATCGTTAGACCATTTGATCTCATGCGAACAAAGTTTGTTTATCAAATTCTTTTCACGCGACATTACGGCCGGAAAAGCGACAAGCGGAAATGGCTTTCAATTTTCGTTCCAACCCACGCATGGAGTCGCATCACACGCACGAGACCGGAGGAAACCGTGCGACATTCGGGCATCGTCGTATATATGCAAACATGCTGCAGGGACAGCCAAATAAAGCGAAACCAGTTTCGATAATATTTCCGGTCTGAGATGGTGAAGCGAATTTCCTCTTGCTGTGGCATGCATAGAAAACATCCTCTATTATTGGTATGCTCACTGCGGCAGCAATGTCGTTTTTGCTGTGCGCCCTAAATGTGGCATAACTGGAGAAAATTTTCCTATTTCCGATCGTTCTCTTTGTCGATCCGGATCCGGGAAGGGAGCCTGATTTATGGCGTTGGAATTTTCTCGATATAAACAGGCAATTTGTTTGCCTATTGTTGGTTAACTTTGGTCGTTTGTGGACATAAGAAAGAGATAAACAAAATACATTTAGGTTGGTTGAAGCTAGATTTGAATTTTATGCATGATGATAAGGAATAGGCACAGATAGAATCGACCATGGAAACAAATCAATATCAAGCAAGTTCGATATTATGCAATGATAAGGAGACGCCAATATAATTTTTAAACTTAGATGTACAAATTTTCATGACAGAATTAGAGGCGAATGTATAGATTAGAAAGATTCGTGAGGATACGACAGGCATGAGGAATTCTATAGGGGGAGATCCCCCAGCGCCGAACTCCTCTCAATACCGGACACGTCTAAAAACAACACTTGCAAAGATTCCTACATCAACTCATGTAGAACAAAAGAAATCTATTGAAAAGTCCTATACCAGCATGGAATATCAGATCCTCAGTTGCAAACTTTGTACAAAATTTGAAATTGAACAAAAAAGTTAAAAAAAATCATGTTTCGCCTTATTTTAGAAGGTTTGACTCATCAATATTAAAATCAATCGAATGCATTCTGATTATATAAAAATAGTCAATATTAGTCATATATTAATCAATATTAGTTATATATTAATAGAAGCTCAGAAAAGCAAAATAAAGTTTTTATAATGCATCCGAAAAAATCCCTTGTTCTTTTTGCAAAGTTGTACCGAAAGGCTATCATTGCACTCCGAAAACGAACTTTTGATAGGAGTTCCGGAGACACATAGTGTTATATTTATACCAATCGATTCAGCTCGACGAGCTGAACAAACGTCTGTATGTCCGTGTGTTTTTTTTTCTTCCTAAGCAATGGAGGGGGAATCTGCTCAACAGACATCCTGGGTTGTCCAGGAAGTGCGGGGTTAGGGATCACCTCCAACAGCAAACCGTTTCCATTGCCGCCAAGCCCATAGTCCCTTCGGTACAACCCGAAAGTAATGCTTCAAAGGGAGGCCAGTGCACAACGCACCCTCGAGGTTAGCTGCGTGTCCTTGCAGCACCGAACATCGTAACTCGCTTTTTTAGAAGAACACCATGGTATCGTGCAGGCGCATTGCCGGCTCTCCAGGTGGCCTTATCACGCCCTATGTCCTCGGAAGGTGGGAAGGGTCGACTTTGCGCTTGGTATCAAGAATGATGATGCCGCGTGTACCCCAAATTGACCTCTCTGCGACAGGGTCTATTCGCCAACACACAGAGGGACCTGCCGACGCGGTGCCTACGCCTGCCCCAGCCTTGACGAGGACCCCTTTCCGTCCTCGGGCTCGGAACCCGCCCGGTTGACCGACGCCGCGAAAGCGACGATACCATGTTGTTCTTCGCGCGGCCACTTGTTCGATAATAGGATCGAGTTCGACCACAGAGCATGACCGCCGGTATGACCCATGAAGCCTACTCCGATCCCTTGGACCACATCTTGTTTGCGCCTGAACTAGCCATCCTTGAGTCCACGCGCCACCTTCTGTGCAGCTCCGAGACGATTTGGACGATAGCCGATAAAACGGCTTTCCAGCCAACTTCATCTTTACCTATCCTCCAAACTAGGTTGTCCGGAGCAGTGCCCAGACCACATGTGGCAAGCATGTGGTCACGCATTACGCGAAAACGTGGGCACACGAACAACGCGTGTTCCGCCGTTTCCTATAAACCTGCGTACACTGGACACTCGGGCGAGGCCGAGCAAGCCAGCTGCGTTACCTGTACTGTGATTTTGCAACACGCTTAAACGTCGGGCACTTCGAGCCCCCCAGGGGGTGCTTGCTGGGCACAGCTTTGCTGGAACAAAACAGACAATTGGGGGGGGTCGTGCAGCATTGTGCTATATGTCCCTCCAATCCACAGCGTCAATCCATTGCTTGTGCCCCGGTTCCAGGCACTTGAAGCAGACTTCGGGTTGCTCGTATATGCCCACAGGGCATACCGACCATCCCACCTTGACGCTCCCTAACTTGACTACCTTGGAGGCGTCCGCTGCAGATAGCCGAACCAATGCTACCTGCGTCCCTGCCGGACCTTTCCGTAGCCGAACGGCTGCGGTGGACGTCTCCACTTCACACTGTCGCCGCAGTGCCGTGACGAGCTCTTCGACTTCGGTGATCTCGTCCAGGTCTTTAACCCTTAGATTCACCTCCGTCGTGAGTGCCCTCACCTTGACCGTCTCGCCTAGGACTTCCTCCGCCAACTTCTTGTAGGCGGCGCCCTTTTGCGAGACACCCCGCTTCAGCTCGAGGATCATCTCGCCGAACGTCGGCGCCGAGTTCACCGAGCTTGACGTCACTCCTCATCGCCTCCAAGACGTCCGAGTACTTGTCCTCGTCCGTCGTGATGACTAGGGCATCGCCCCTGGAGTGATTGGCGCCTACCCTAGACTTCTTGCTACCCTCATTCGCCTGGGCCTTCTTTTCGGCCCTCGACGTCTTCGGTTTCCTCTTGTTCTTGACCAGGGTCCAGGAGGCGTCATCCCCCTCTATTTCCCTGGTCTGGTGTGGCTGAGAACTTTCAGCCTGCCGTAACCCCTTATCACCGTCTTTCCTGAGTGGACGGACCTTTCCAGGTCCTTCCTCCCCCGGTTTTGGAGGTACCTGACCGGGGTTCAGCTTCCCAGCCCCACTACCCTTGTTCGGGGTAGTAACCCTCCGCGTTTTGGAGGTCCCCTGGAGACTGTCTCCCCCGTTTTTGTGTCTGCTCCGTTGGAGCAGTCACCCCCGACGTACCCGCAAATACTTGAGCCTCAGTCTGGGTAGACTTTGGCACCACCGTCTTTGCTGGCACGCCTTCGGTCGATTCGACCTTGCCCGAGTCCGCGAGTCCTTGGGCCTCTGTCTGGGTAGACCTCGACTCCACCGATTTCACGGGTTTACACTTGGCCGTCCCGACCGCCCTCTCCAGCTTGGCGTCCAGCATCGACTTTCGAAGTTTCTGCAAACTCCTCTTGAGGTCCTTGCTGATATTATGCTTCGATGACGCAAAGTCGATGATGGCGTCCAGCTGTTCCGTCGCCACCTCGAAGGCCGAAAGCCCATCGCGTTTGCGGTTCATCGCCTCCACAAGCCATGGGCCGTCAATAACCCCTACCGGCGTTTTTTTTAGCCGAGAGGAAGGTTGAGTGACCCACGCTGGCACTGCGCACTGAGCTGCCGACTATTGTCTCTGGCCTCCTAGGCGGAGACCTGAACAACCCACCTCTTGCGAAGGGGTTGTCGCCTACACTACTACCACTAATTGAAGAATTGATTTGGTTTTCCATTTTGGTCCCACGAGTTGCTCGGGAAAAGAGGTCCACCACGCCAGAGCCCAGCATGACGCGGTAAAGGACAATTACTGTGGAGGGTGCCCAAGTACCCCACAGGCTCCGTTAAAGGCCTAGCTTATTATTTCACCCCCCTGGCCATGCATCCCCTCAGCACGGGTCGCTTGATGCCTTGGGATTAGAGGTTAGGGACGATGGTCCCGGTCTAACTCGCAGTGGCCATGGGGAGGGGTCGTCAAGCCCTTGGACAAAGTCCCTGCTGCCCCTCCCCCCCGCGCGTATGTGTGTGTGTGAGTGTGTGTGTGTGTGTGTGTGTGTGTGTGTGTGTGTGTGTGTGTGTGAGTGTGTGTGTGTGTGTGTGTGTGTTTTTTTACAAGGGTTAAAGGCCATCAAAAATCGGCGCGACAGACGCGCCGAGCATCCACACTATGCTCGAAGGCGAGCAGGGATGGGCTCCTCCCGACCTGCTAAAAATGTGCCTCCCGGATAAACCGGGTCCCTTATCCTCCTTGCCTCGATCCCCCCGGGACCACGGGATGCTGCGCATACTTCGGGGGGTGGGGGTGGTGGGCTGTGCTCATGCACTTCTTCTAAAATTCCGGCCCCTAGCTTAGGCTAGTTCGCCGACTGGCTTGCTGAGATCCACTGCTACGTTGTCTCGATCCCTCGGCGGCCACAAACTTCCTCACTCGAATCCTCCTCCTGACTTCCCCCGGCGTCGAGGGTGGTCCACCAGTTCCGGTGAAGGAAACTTCCGCACTGATGGTGCCCCGACTACCGGCGGCTATCGCAGGGGACGCTTTCGCGCATTGCGCCGTCTTCGTCTTCGGGTTGCAGAGGTGGTCCGACAGCTCCGGTGGTGGATAACGTCCGCACTGGCGGTGCCCTACATACCCGAAGCACATCCTTCTTCTTTCTTCTTTCTTCAGCAGGTTGGCAATTCGAGTGCCGAGGTCGGTCCAACGATTCCGGTTGGCAGAAGACTTCCGGTTCGCTGGCGCCCCGACGACCCGAGACCAAACACTGCTCACTGTGCTGGATTTTGCTCCCCGACGCTTACTTGCTGGTCCCTTCTCCATCGACGCTGCAGCTCTGACATTATTTGTGTCACGACTCTGGTTACCGCATGCCACGTACCTTCATCGCGACACATTCGCTCTGCGATGTTGTCCGCCCTTATGGCAGGCATTCTCCTACGTGCCTCCGCAAACCTCGGGCAGTCGAATATCACGTGCTCTGGAATCTCCTCTACGTTGATACACGCCGGGCAGAATGGCGATGACGCATGGCCACACCGGTGCAAATATTGGCGGAAACAACCGTGTCCGGACAGGAACTGTGTGAGGTAAAAGTTCACCTCACCATGCTCCCTGTTCACCCACGTCGACACATTGGGGATGAGCCGATGTGTTTGTGTGTGTGTGTGTGTGTGTGTGTGTGTTTTTTTTTTTTTTTTCCTAAACAATGGAGGGGGAATCTGCTCAACAGACATCCTGGGTTGACCAGGAAGTGCTGGGTTAGGGGCCACCTCCAATGAGGGAGGCAGGACTGCATCCCCGACCAGCTAAACCGTTTCCATTGCCGCCAAGCCCATCGTCCCTTCGGTACAACCAGAAAGTAATGCTTCAAAGGGGGGCCAGTGCATAACGCACCCTCGAGGTTAGCTGCGTGTCCTTGCAGCATCGTGTGTGTGTGTGTGTGTGTGTGTGTGTGTGTGTGTGTGTGTGTGTGTGTGTGTGTGTGTGTGTGTGTGTGTGTGTGTGTGTGTGTGTGTGTGTGTGTGTGTGTGTGTGTGTGTGTGTGTGTGTGTGTGTGTGTGTGTGTGTGTGTGTGTGTGTGTCTGTGCGCACCCACGTACCAAAATATAGCAAAAGTGTCACTCATTTTTGGGGCACTTATTCTCAACCGATTTGCTTGCAACAAGTTGCATTCGACGCAGAATCTTGTCCCATGGTTCGGAAAATTGGCCAGATCGGACTATGGGCTTGGAAATTATGGCCAAAATACTTTTTTTTACAAAAAATAAATAAAAATTTGTCACTCATTTTTCGGGCACTTATCTTTAATCGATTTGCATTCGACGTGAAATCCTGTCCCATTATTTCCTATTGAAAAAACGAACACTGGGTAATGTCTGTGACATAACCGCTAAGTGGAGGTAGGACTTGACTTGACCATGCCTTTAAGATTCATAATATGTCCGAATTTCTCACATCAACTATTTTGGATAAATAATCGGCCTCATCAAACCGACACAGAAATCAAATCTACCTCGAACAAGAATCATCAAAAACAATTCAGGAAGTATCTGTCCGGTCACGGAATATTAGCCTCGACAGTGGCAACCTTCCCACTGAATGACTGCCTGAAATAAGCCACAAGTTGGCCCATCAGGGGATGTAGGGCCTCCTGATCCGCGCGATAGCGACTGAAGGAGAACATTATTTTTAACTCTTAGAGCCTTGAAAAAGGCTGTTTGCTTCGGCTAAGTCCAAAAAGTAAGAAAACGATCTTTTCAAATAACCGCGAATTTCTAGTGGTGGTATAAAAAAGACTGAATGCTCTGCGAGCGAATGCACTTTTCTTTTATACCTTATTTTGTATCTTCTCTGCTTCCCAATTGGTGGGCCAATCAGCCAGTGTCTTGTATCCCGCTTCTTTGTCAGCCCATCATCATCAACGCGTTCGAGAAGGGCTTCTTCTTTTTTACGCTTGTTGCTCGCTGCTGGCGTCTATTTCCTAACGGGACTTTTCGCTTGATACAGGCCAATAAGCCGGGCAAACGAGCATAGAATAGCAGTTCAGGTGAGAAGTACGTGTTCTTTTCTGAGACAACATTGTTAGTAGTAGATGGAAGGAAACACCCGGACATGGGATTTCGGGTGATAAGATTTAGAATTGGTAACATGGGACGATCATTCAGTCACGTTCGCTTTGTGTGCGGTCAGTATCTGGTCAGTATCAAACAAACGTTTATCTAGATATTTCTTGATCAATGCCAAAAAATCCAACATTTGATGAAAAATCGATTGATATTTTATTAATGTTTGAGCTGTTATCGGTGTTTTTTTTTAATCCAAATATCCAAGTATTATGTGAGAGATTTGGACATCTTATGGCATTTTTAGGCATGGTCAAGCGAAGTCCTTCGTCCACTTCGCGGTTAAATCAGAAAAATTATCCACTGTTAAGCCTCAAACGCAATACAACGGAACGGCGACGGAAATGGCAAATTTGACAGAAAATATATGGGCTAACTGTCAAATTTTCCGTTTCCGTTGTATTGCGTTTGAGGCTTTTGTTTTGACGCTATTTATGAAAATCACGCATAAAATTTTATCACTAGAATATTGGATTTGTCACCCAAGTACAATTTCTATCCCGAAGGGTATTGAAAGTTTTGATATTGATCTCTATTATTGGCTCTCTGAAGAACCGTTTGTTTTATGGACATACATGCTGCATCCAGAGTTTCTTAATTCTCGTGTATACATGGATGAGACAGTGTGCCATGAGCTACAAAAGCTCACGTAGCACCGATTCAGTGCGACGAGAGAAGCTAGCGCGCATGAAATAACTAAGTGAGCGTGTCTCAATGTACACATCTCATGCGCTAGAAATGCATAGCTGGCGTTACTTAGGCGACGATATTATTGAATGAAAATTTCCCGCCTAAGCTGTTTTACGCATCTCCGCTGTTGTTTGCAAAGGTTTGCCATGGCAAACAGCGCATGAGCTGATCGCATTGAGATGTCTCAATGCGACTCACCAATGTTAATGTGAGGTACACAAGCTTTGTGAGACTCGCGCGCGCTAAATTTTATGTGCGCGTAGCAGTCGTTGCTCAATCTCATCCTTTTTTGTACGCGTGCATGATGTCTGGCTGCATCATGTTGCTTTTCTTCAGCCTGTCTCGGCTCATCACCGATGCCGGCCGGTCTCGACTCTGCTGCTGCTGCCGGTATCTGCTCAGCATTGCTGCTTTGTCGGGTCTGTAGGGTGGACTGCTGCTGAACTGGCTAGGTTTCGGCTGATGATGGTGGCTTCGATGGTGTCGAGCCGAAAAAGCGGTCGGTGCAGACTTCAATCGATGGTGCGGTTGCTTCGCTTGTCCCGGTCAGAATGAAAGGAAAAAATCGCGTTGCGATATTTTATGGCTTCTCGGCAGACCCAGCGGCTGCTCATTCGCTGGTGTCTGCACCAATGAGAACGTGGTAATGGAATGATGCAAGAGTTATGCGGTACCCATATTTATAGGTTCCCTTGATCTCAATGTTTTTCATTGAAAACAGTTTCATGCCCTACATGAAAGGCATACTTGAAATCTGTCGATTGAGGGGCTTACCGCAGAAATTCGTCCATTGAGACGAACGCTATTAACGTTTAAAATCTTTCAACACAGCGTAACGCGGTCGATTTGAATATTTTGGAATGACACCCGGTATAGTAAAGAGAGACGTAAGTCCTACGTCAAAAATTGGACAGATCGGACCATGGGCTCGGAAGTTATAGACAAAACACAATTTTTTATTTGCACGAGAAAGACACCATCGCCGCTAGGTGGATTAATCAGGGTTTCTAGTCATTCTATAACAAACGATATCTGCTACGATTTATCGATATTATTGGATGTCGAAATATCGAATATCGTATCGATAAATTGGAGCCGATAAATATCGATAATATCGAATTTATCGATATCAGCACACCCCTAAGCAATGCAAAAATAAAAATACTGACTAAAAATACTGACAATTATCGGCCCATATCGACTCTCTCAGTTTTCACTAAAATTTTAGAAAAGCTATTGATCACTCGTATCGTAAACTTTCTAGAACGTTATAACATACTTTACAGTATGCAATACGGGTTTCGCAACGGAAGCAGCACAACTATAGCTATAACGGAACTTGTTGATAAAGTTCTGGAAGAAACAGATTCTAAGAAATATGTAGGGGCATTATTCTTAGACTTAAAAAAAGCCTTCGATACCTTGAACCATAACATATTATTGCGTAAGCTAGAATGTTATGGAATTAGGGGGGTTGCGAATAGTATAATCCGGAGTTACCTCGAAAACAGAACTCAATTCGTGTCATATGAAGGTCAGACAAGTGCTCTTAAACAAATAACTACTGGTGTTCCCCAAGGGAGCAATATTGGACCCTTACTTTTTATCGTATATATTAATGATATAACGAAAATTGGACTTATGGGTACTCCCAGGCTCTTTGCAGACGACACCGCTTTATTCTATTCGAATGTTGATCCAAGATCAATCATTTCAAGTATGAGTGCAGACCTGCAAACCCTTCAGAACTACTTTTCCAACAACCTGCTTTCGCTTAACTTGCAGAAAACCAAATACATGATCTTTCGGTCTCCTAGAAAATCACTTCCAATTCTACCAGAATTAATGATGGGGATGTTATAATTGAAAATGTAGATACATTTAAATACCTTGGGATCCTCCTTGATAGTACCTTATCCTGGGAACATCATATCAAAAAAGTAGCTGGAAAAGTTTCGACCATGTGTGGAGTTCTAAGACGTATTAGCAGTTTCGTCCCGCGAAAAGTTTTGCTTATGCTCTATTTTGCTCACATTCATTCTCATTTGAATTATTTGATAATAGTTTGGGGAAGAGCCAGTAAATCCAAATTAAAAAGCTACAAACACTACAAAATCGTTGTATTAAAATAATTTATAATTTACCTCTGCTATACTCATCCATTGGACTTTATAATGATTTTCCTCATAAAATACTGCCGATACAAAGGTATGTGCGAGGAGCAAACATTACTCATGGTTCATAACATACTACATAACCCAACTAGTATCCATAATATAACTTTAGATGTGGTATCTGGACATCGTATTACAAGACAGAACAGTCATTTAGCTAGGCCTCGTGCATATTCAAGCTTTGGTCAGAAACGGTTTACTTTTATAGGTCCTGCAAAGTACAACAACTTACCCAGAGATTTACGATTGATTAACAATCGTTTAACCTTTAAATCCAACATAAAATGTCTCTTAAGAAGTAGTTTACACCAACTCATAATATGATTACTATTAAACCTTTTTATATATATTTTTTTTGTATCCGTCACCAACATTAAACCTTAAAGATTAAATATTTATAGTTTCTAATTTAAGTTAATATTTTGTTTATTTGCTTTCAATTTGTGCTTCTTTAAAAGGATGCTTAATCCACTAGAAGCACTTGTTTTGATTTATGTAGTCATTGTTCTCTCTTTTTTGCATTAATTTTGTATTAAATTGTTCTCAGTCAATATTGAATTAATTTAGTTTTAGCTTTTTGTTTGATCGCGTTTATTTTTTATGGCTGAGAACTGAGTGTCCACTACGCTCATTTAGAGCTTTTTGGTGTGGGGAAGAACGGAGGATCACTCTAAAAAAAAAAAAAATATAAGCGAACAATAAAAATAAGATAGAATGTATATTAGGGTTGCTCAAATTAGTATGGGAACAACTTTTTTAAATTTTTTTGATGGGCCGCCCTCTTATTCGGTTCTATTTGATGCCCTGATGCTCACGGGCAGCAGGGACTATGTCCAAGGGCTTGACGATCCCTCCCCAGGCCATCTGCGAGTTGTGGGGCTTGCCTAGGATGTGGTGGGGTTTGACAGTGGGCCCTGTTAAACCTCTATAAAAAGCTGCATGTATCCGCAAGTAGGCCCCACCAAAGCGACCGTGTGCCGCTCAAAGCGCACAAGCCCAAGTCCTGGTGTTAGGTGGGACGCTAAACAGCCCTGACACGACGGCCCTCCGACGAGACAGGTGGTTTGCGCAGGCCCAAATAAGCCGCCTAGAAAACCAATCATTACGAACAATATAAGAGATAATGCGACTCGATATAATCGGCAAAGACCTAGGCGACGAATACAGGATCACGATTGGAAGCTTGGAACATGGAATTGCAAGTCGCTAGGTTTCGCAGGTTGCGACAGGATGATCTATGATGAATTACATCCCCGCAACTTCGACGTCGTGGCGCTGCAGGAGATTTGCTGGACAGGACAGAAAGTGTGGAAAGCGGGCATCGAGCGGCTACCTTCTACCAAAGCTGTGGCACCACCAACGAGCTGGGAACCGGCTTCATAGTGCTGGGTAAGATGCGCCAACGCGTGATTGGGTGGCAGCCAATCAACGCAAGGATGTGCAAGCTGAGGATTAAAGGCCGTTTCTTCAACTATAGCATCATCAACGTGCACTGCCCACACGAAGGGAGACCCGACGACGAGAAAGAAGCGTTCCATGCACAGCTGGAGCAAACATACGATGGATGCCCACTGCGGGACGTCATCGGTGACATGAACGCACAGGTAGGAAGGGAGGGAATAGACCGGTCATCGGACCGGATTGTCTGCACACCGTATCGAATGACAACGGCCAACGATGCATAAACTTCGCAGCCTCCCGCGGAATGGTAGTCCGAAGCACCTTCTTTCCCCGCAAAAATATCCACAAGGCCACATGGAGATCACCTAACCAAGAAACGGAAAACCAAAACGACCACGTTCTAATCGACGGTAAATTCTTCTCCGACATCACGAACGTCCGCACTTACCGCAGTGCGAATATTGAATCCGACCACTACCTCGTTGCAGTATGCCTGCGCTCAAAACTCTCGACGGTGTACAACACGCGTCGAAGTCGGACGCCGCGGCTTAACATTGGGCGGCTACAAGATGGTAGACTAGCCCAAGAATACGCGCAGCAGCTGGAAGTGGCACTTCCAACGGAAGAGCAGCTAGGCGCAGCGTCTCTTGAAGATGGCTGGAGAGATATTCGATCCGCCATTGGTAGCACCGCAACCGCTGCACTTGGCACGGTGCCCCGGATCAGAGAAACGACTGGGATGACGAGTGTGAGCCGTTAGTGGAAGGGAAGAATGCAGCATGGGCGAGATTGCTGCAACACCGCACGCGGGCGAACGAGGCACGATATAAACAGGCGCGGAACAGACAAAACTCGATTTTCCGGAGGAAAAAGAGCCAGCAGGAAGATCGAGACCGTGAAGAAACGGAGCAACTGTACCGCGCTAATAACACACGAAAGTTCTATGAGAAGTTAAACCGTTCACGTAAGGGCCACGTGCCACAGCCTGATATGTGTAAGGACATAAACGGGAACCTTCTTACGAACGAGCGTGAGGTGATCCAAAGGTGGCGGCAGCACTACGAAGAACACCTGAATGGCGATGTGGCAGACGAAGATGGCGGTATGGTGATGGACCTGGGAGAACGTGCGCAGGACATAATTCTACCGGCTCCGGATCTCCAGGAAATCCAGGAGGAGATTGGCCGGCTGAAGAACAACAAAGCCCCTGGGGTTGACCAACTACCAGGAGAGCTATTTAAACACGGTGGTGAGGCACTGGCTAGAGCGCTGCACTGGGTCATTACCAAGATTTGGGAGGAGGAAGTTTTGCCGCAGGAGTGGATGGAAGGTGTCGTGTGTCCCATCTACAAAAAGGGCGATAAGCTGGATTGTAGCAACCAGAGCATAAAATATTCACTTTCATGAAGCAACTTCAGTCCGAATTTTGACAAACATCGCATGAATATTCAAAACATAGAATGACATAGTCAGACGACTACTCCACCAACTCATTCATTCGGCTGTCACGGAGTGTGCTTACTATATGCAGAAAAAAGCATAATTAGCATTGTTTATGTTGATGTTCACCGTTGAAAGTGCCTCGCGGATGAAAATCGGATGCAGCTCTATGTAATAAATTACTTTACTCATTTGAAACGTGTTCAGATTTCAGATAATTTATCAATTTGTAAAATGTGCATAAATATTCAATGACTAATATTCAACTGAATATTGACAGTCCAGAGCCGACTATGAATGTGTTTGGAAGTGAGCTGACAAGTGAAGAAAGGTGGACTTCACCAAAAAATGTCGATTATTTTACACTCTGGTAGCAACTACCGCGCAATCACATTGCTGAACGCCGCCTACAAGGTACTCTCCCAAATTTTATGCCGTCGACTAGCACCAACTGCAAGGGAGTTCGTGGGGCAGTACCAGGCGGGTTTTATGGGCGAACGCTCCACCACGGACCAGGTGTTCGCCATTCGCCAAGTACTGCAGAAATGCCGCGAATACAACGTGCCCACACATTATCTATTCATCGACTTCAAAGCCGCATATGATACAATCGATCGGGACCAGCTATGGCAGCTAATGCACGAACACGGTTTTCCGGATAAACTGACACGGTTGATCAAAGCGACGATGGATCGGGTGATGTGCGTAGTTCGAGTTTCAGGGCATTCTCGAGTCCCTTCGAAACCCGCAGAGGGTTACGGCAAGGTGATGGTCTTTCGTGTTTGCTATTCAACATCGCTTTGGAAGGGGTAATACGAAGAGCAGGGATTAACACGAGTGGTACAATTTTCAATAAGTCCGTCCAGCTATTTGGTTTCGCCGACGACATAGATATTATGGCACGTAACTTTGAGAAGATGGAGGAAGCCTACATCAGACTGAAGAGGGAAGCTAAGCGGATCGGATTAGTCATCAACACGTCGAAGACGAAGTACATGATATGCAGAGGTTCAAGAGAAGACAATGTGAGCCACCCACCGCGAGTTTGCATCGGTGGTGACGAAATCGAGGTGGTAGAAGAATTTGTGTACTTGGGCTCACTGGTGACTGCCGAAAATGACACCAGCAGAGAAATTCGGAGACGCATAGTGGCTGGAAGTCGTACGTACTTTGGACTCCGCAAGACGCTCCGATCGAATAGAGTTCGCCGCCGTACCAAACTGACAATCTACAAAACGCTAATTAGACCGGTAGTCCTCTACGGACACGAGACCTGGACGATGCTCGTGGAGGACCAACGCGCACTTGGAGTTTTCGAAAGGAAAGTGCTGCGTACCATCTATGGTGGGGTGCAGATGGCGGACGGTACGTGGAGGAGGCGAATGAACCACGAATTGCATCAGCTGTTGGGAGAACCATCCATCGTTCTCACCGCGAAAATCGGACGACTGCGATGGGCCGGGCACGTAGCCAGAATGTCGGACAGTAACCCGGTGAAAATGGTTCTCGACAACGATCCGACGGGCACAAGAAGGCGAGGTGCGCAGCGGGCAAGGTGGATCGATCAGGTGGAAGATGACTTGCGGACCCTCCGTAGACTGCGTGGTTGGCGACGTGTAGCCATGGACCGAGCCGAATGGAGAAGACTCTTATATACCGCACAGGCCACTTCGGCCTTAGTCTGATTAAATAATAATAATAATGCTCTGGACAAAATTTCAGCCAAATCGGTCAACGTTTGGGCGGTGCTAAACTCGTTGGAAGTTTATATGCAAAAATGTATGCAGAAACATCCAAAAACAGTGAATTGCAGTTGGACGGCACAACTTACGATGAAGCACTATGATACTCATTCAGATCTTGAAGAATTTAATACAGAATGTTATGCAGAAAACCACGAGAAGATTACAGTTTGCCCGGCTAAGTTATTAGCATTTTTCTGAAGTGGGGTTTGAGCAAATTTCGTTTCTTTTACCTTTGAAAAGAAATAAATTTACCCCTACAACACTCCAGTAAAATGCTAATATCTTCGCGTAATAAACTTTAATCTTCTCGCGGTTTTCAAGCATAACATTCTGTATTTTATTTTACAAGAACTGAATGAGTATCATGGTTCTTGATCGTAAATTGTGCCGACCAACTGCAAATCACTGTTTTTGGATGTTTCTGCATACATTTTTCCATATAAACTTCCAACGACCTTAGCACCGCCCAAACGTTGACCGATTTGGCTAAAATTTTGTCCAGAGCATCAGGGCATCAAATAGAACCGAACAAGAAGGCGGCCCATCAAAAAATTTAAAAAAGTGTTTTTTGAGCCACCCTAAGGATTTTTACAACCCTGAAAAATCTACAATAAACGTACAATAGATTATTATGTTTATTTACCATACAATCTAATGTATTCCAATGGATTATGTCATACAAGGCAATAAATTTTTATCCGGTAGCAAACATAAAACAAAACCTTCAAGATGACACGCACACATCGCAATAGAATATGGTTCAATGATATACCTTCGATATCCATTATAGCTCTTTAATAACTGTGTGCGTCAACGAAAAAAAACTGAAAAATCTACATTCCGTAGCAGTCGGTATAATTTACTTTATACAAGTTCCATTCAATCCATTCTATGCCTCGCATTTTGCTGCAATTTTATATCCATTGGCCCTCTGTGCCGTCCAATATTTGCGATAGTATCAAACGTGCGCAGTCGCAGGGCAACGTGATGGAATTTTGAAGTTTCTCGATGCACGTGCGTTTGTTTTGATTCCTCTCATTCGTCAAGTGTTTATCAACGGTGGTAGCGCATGCACGGTTTCTCGCGGTTGTTCTCGTTAATATTTCGAATTTTGAAGTGTGTTTCCTGTTGAAATCAGGACCTCGTTAGCTCTGGAACATGGATTTAATGCTAAGCAATTTTATCACAGATGACGGACCAGTGGTGGAGAAGGTAAGTTGTATTGATGTTGATCAAAACATATCTTCGATCATACAATCGTTTGTTTTTTAGCGGAAGAAAAAATCCGCCGGAATCGATGGCGGTGGAGAAAAGTTTTCAATGGTTTTCAATACAAGTCAACCTGTGAAGGCGGTTGTGGCTAGGAAAAAGTCATCTATTGCGCTAAGACCGAGTAGCCAAAAGGGTGAAGTAGTTAAGAACACGTCTATTTCGTTAAATTCTCCAGTGGAGGCTTCACCCGTGGAAAAAATCCCGGCCCTTCCAGAGAAAAAAACAGATTCTCTCCAGCACAGAAAGCCTAAAGAATCATATGGTATGAAACACACAAGTCCAAATAAACCTAAAGTGAAACAAGATGAAACGAATCAAAAGTTTTCCCTGACACACAAATTCGCCGAAGTCAAAAAGCACCGTAAATCGAACATGTTCGATCGAATGAAGAACGATATGCCAAAGGTAGAACTGCCGGAAGTGCATCCACTGACTGAGAAGGTATTCAGTGATGTGACGATCGATTCACTGACTATTCACCCGCATTCAAAGAAAAACATCTCCGACTTGTTGCATTTCAAACATCTGACGGTGGTTCAGAATCTGTCGATTCCGAAAATCTTGGATGGGAAAGATGTGCTGATTCGGGCGCAAACGGGTTCCGGAAAGACGTTGGCCTACGCTCTACCCCTGGTGGAGCGATTGCATTCGCAGGAAGTAAAAGTTTCGCGATCAGATGGTATTCTAGCGGTGGTGATTGTCCCAACGAGGGAATTGGCTTTGCAGACATATGAGTTGTTTCTTAAGTTACTGAAGCCTTACACGTGGATCGTGTCCGGGTATTTAAGTGGTGGCGAAAAAAGGAAAGCGGAAAAGGCTCGATTGAGAGCTGGTTTGAATATTCTGATATCAACGCCGGGCCGTTTTTGCGATCACTTGAAGAATACGGAATCTATGAAGATGAACGCGGTCAGGTATCTGATTCTGGATGAGGCGGATCGTTTGCTGGAGCTGGGATACGAAAAAGACGTCAAACAGATTGTGGAATCCATTAAGGAAAATCGAAACGATGCTGACTGCTCAATCCAGACGGTTCTACTATCAGCAACATTGACCCATTCCGTCAAGGAACTGGCGGGATTGACTTTGAAGGATCCGGATTATGTCGACACAAGTGATATCGCTGTAGAGCGCCGGTTTGACAGTGTTGATTTTGAAAGCATGGAGGAACGAATAACCATTCCAGCCACGGTTTGTCAAAGCTACATCGTTATTCCTCCGAAGCTTCGACTTGTTACCCTTAGCGGAGTCATTGCGTACGAATTCAACCGACAAGCCAAAAAATGTCTCGTATTTATGGCCACACAGGATTTGGTGGACTTCCACTACAACGTCATGGTGGAAGTTCTTACCCAGAAGAAGCCTGATTCGGACGATGAGAAAGATTCCGATGACGACGAAGATTCAAATGATTCAGAATCAGAAAAGGAAAGTACTTCCATCTATCCGATTCTGCTTCCCAAAGTATCTTTCTTTAAGTTACACGGAAAAATGACGCAAATCGAACGAAGTTCGGTATTCAAAGAATTCCGCGCTGCCAAATCAGCAGTCCTGTTATGTACGGATGTAGTCGCCCGCGGGATAGACGTCCCCAGCGTGGATCTTGTAGTTCAGTACCACTCGCCGCAGATCCTGGCTGATTATGTGCACCGGGTGGGTCGAACAGCCCGAGCAGGCCAGTCCGGAAAAGCCCTGCTTTTCATCGAACCGTCCGAAATTGAATTCATAAAATATCTGGCCGCAAAGCAAATCAAACTCGCCGAGGAAAGGGTGGATCCTATATTCGGTCGTATTGGTGTGCTGATTAACAGCACCCCGGGGCGGAAGAACAAAAACAAGGAACAAGCGGCTATCGAGCTGCAGCAGCGGTTCGAAAAGCTCGTCGCAGCCGAAAAGGAGCTCTTCGGTGGCGCTTGTAAAGGTAAGTGCATTATTCGATGGCCTAATTGTTATTGGAATGTTCGTAACGAATGAGAGCTGGATAGCTTCCTGGTGTGGACCGACCTTAATTACAACACACCAGGCAGAAGCGCCCCGAAAATTGTTAGATTTAATTAGGGTTATTTATTTTGTCCTCCCACATTTAGTTTTCACGTTGTCTTATGGCCGTTGTGAACATGGTAACGGCAAACGATAAAGGATATCAGATTGCAGACTCATGAGCGGATTCGTTCCTATTATATAATGCGTGTTTCCTCGCACGATGCATATATGAACGATGCGTGTCATTACGTATGAAGTGAAACGCTGGGACCAATGCTGGCTTCGCATTCGAGTCATTGCATTAGACCCAATGTAATCCATTTTACAGTGGAAATTAAGTCCTTCTAATAGAAACGCACTGAAAGTTTTTGTAGAAGAAAGAAGCCAAAGACAGTTATGGAAAAATTTTATATTACGGTACACTTAACGATTGCGAAAATCGGGGACCGTCACGAAAATATGATAGACTTTAAACTTTATTATCTCAGCCGTTTCACGATGGATTTTCAATTTTTTTGGACCATTCGATCAAGGATGAGTCAACGCTTCTTTGTACGTATTTGAAAATGCTAATTTTAAATTATTTATTATTGATAAAATGTTTAGAAATAGATAAACCAACCAATCACGTACATGCATGCAAAATTTAAATGTCAATTTGAGAACGGTTTTTTACGAACAGATCGTAAGTTTCAGTTATAATTCGTTGAAAAATGACGACAAAGATATACTTTTTCCCATTGTAATAATTATTTTGAATCTCATGTGTTAGATTATGGCCTTTCTTGTATATTTGGTTTTTGGATTTTTGACCAAATTGCTTGGTCAATCTTATATTCATTTTTGTTGTATTTTCTCCCGCTTGCAAGGCAGTGGCAAATAACATTCTCCGAATGGCCCATTGTCTGCGGAATCCCGATCAAAATGGTTCGCGCGCGCCGGAAAGCAGCTTTCTTATATCTAATGAAGTAATTCCATTAGCCCCGCCCCTTCATTAATCGTTATGAGTGCACATTAGGGTGGCTCAAAAAACACTTTTTCAAATTTTTTGATGGGCCACCCTCTTATTCGGTTCTATTTGATGCCCTGATGCTCTGGACAAAATTTCAGCCAAATCGGTCAACGTTTGGGCGGTGCTAAACTCGTTGGAAGTTTATATGGAAAAATGTATGCAGAAACATCCAAAAACAGTGATTTACAGTTGGACCGCACAATTTATGATCAAGAACAATGATCCTCATTCAGTTCTTGTAGAATTAAATACAGAATGTTATGCTGAAAACCGCGAGAAGATTAGAGTTTATTAAGCAAAGATATTAGCATTTTACTGGGGTGCCGTAGGGGTGAATTTAATTCTTTTCAAAGGTAAAAGAAACGAAATTTGCTTAAACCCCACTACAGAGAAATGCAAAAAACTTAGCCGGGCAAACTCTAATCTTCTCGCGGTTTTCTGCATAACATTCTGTATTAAATTCTTCAAGATCTGAATGATTATCATAGTTCTTCATCGTAAGTTGTGCCGTCATCGTACTGCAATTCATTGTTTTTGGATGTTTCTGCATACATTTTTCCATATAAACTTCCAACGAGTTTAGCACCGCCCAAACGTTGACCGATTTGGCTGAAATTTTGTCCAGAGCATCAGGGCATCAAATAAAACCGAATAAGAGGGCGGCCCATCAAAAAAATTGAAAAAGTTTTCCCCATACTAATTTGAGTCACCCTAGTGCACATTATATTTACACCTATATCAGATTACAAAGAGGCGGGGATAACGAGCTTAATTTATTGAATACAAGAAAGCTGCTTTTCGGAGCGCGCAAGCCATTTTGATCGGGATTCCGCGAAGAGCGGTTATACAAAATTTGATGCAGCGGCGCGGACACAGAAGCACGAAGGCGTGGGTAGCAGTGGCAATGCTGAAAATTTATACCAAAAGGTGGAGGCTTAGCGAAAAATCATCGAGTGGCTGTCGAACAATTTCAATGCAAGGTCATTCTATCCCCGACAACCGATCTGATCGGACGTACGCGGTTCTTTGTTCTTATCGATTCGTAATTTTTCGGTGCGAACTTGCGTTTTTCCACCCCGCAATGGGTGACGCGGTGGCCGATACGGCTACGAACAAAGGCGCCAAGAAGAAGGTGCTTGCGAACAATATTTTTTCTACACTGGACGACGATGATGCTTGTGCGGCCCAGTTCTGCCGAACAAGCTATTACGGGGTGTGCTTTATAATCGCGCGTGCGTCTCCGTTCGTTGCCCACGAGTGAAGAGGCAAAGTCATGGCCTGCTATTTACTAGTTAGTGTTGGCCACCAAACCGTTATACGATATTTGCATATCTGTCATCAATGCACTCTTAAAGTGGATTGCCCAACTCCTAATATATCTCACCCTCGCATTCCCCTTCTTCTCTCACTAAAAAAGAGAAAAAAAACCATTGACTTAGGATTTTCATAAACAACTATTTACATCGCCTTTGTTTTTTTTTTTCTAATTTTACAATCCAGTATCCAATATCCGTACTCAATTCCTATATTCAAAATCATCCTAATTCAAATTGGAATTCAAATATTTCAATATGATTTTCCAATCTAATACTCAAATCCAATGTATGAACCCGAAAAGCAAATCCAATATTCCTATTCCATGAACAAAGTTTTATTCCCAGTTTTATTATTTATATTGGAATAATAAAATCAAACATTCATATAAAATGATCAAGTTTTTTTTTTCATTCTCCTCATCTTCCATGGCTCTGCATTACAACTAGTTCTCGGTTTACTATTTATGTGTTCTTTAGCATTTCCACAGTAATTAATTGAAAGTTTTATTTATGCCTGCCATTGCATGGTTATGTATTTTGTTCTTCCAATTGAAAAACCAATACCAAAAACAATCCAAGTTCAATATTTCAATTCAAAGTCCACATACAAATACGCAAATACATATTTACTAAGCAAATTAATCCAGCCTTTTTTAACATTCTGAAAATGTCAACTGTTTCAGATTCATGATCCTCCAGCTGTATTCCTTCTAATTTTTTTGCAAATATTTTCAGCATTGCAATCCAAAACCAATAGAATTCGATCCGGTAGTCTATATCCAATACAATTTGATGGCCTTCCAATGGGAAAATCAAAACAATATCGTTGGTTCGCCAAACATACTATGCCCTTTAAGCTCAAGCCAATAAGTCCGACAACACCTCCGAAATTCAAATTTGAATAGTTGTGTTCTGCTGATCCGCATTAACGTTGCTTTGACGCGAACAATCCGCCCCTCTTTTACACCACCTTCACCATCAAAAGCTGCAACAATCCGATACTCTTGCAGAGCACCTTCGACAACACAAGCAGAAAACCGATAGGAAAACAAATCATTTATTCCGAAAAAAATCATGTTTAGTCGAAACCGATAAGAACAACAAATCATTCAATCTGGCACCTTCAATATTACAAGTGGAAACCGATGAGAAAACGAATCATTTGCTTCGGCACTACTCCAGAATTCTTTCGACATTTTAACTCGTTTAAGTCAAACCAATAAGAAAACAAATAACTTTTTTTTTCGGCGTTTTTCCAGAGCGTCTGTGACGTCACAAGTCAAAACATTCAATCCAGTGCAATCCATAACATTCAACAGCAGCTTCCACATCACATTGCGAAACCGATGAGAAAACAAATCATTTATGCCTTCAACTTTTTTTTAAAGTAAAAACCGTTGAGAAACAACACATTTGTCAATCCAGCGTCTTCGACATCAGAAGTCGAAACCGATGTGCAAATCATTTTATCCGACGCTCTTCCAGAGCGTCTTCGACACTACAAGTCCAAACCGATGAGCAAATCATTCATTCCGACGCTTCCCACAGCATCTTCGACATCACAAGTCGAATCCGATAGACAAATCATTCAATTCGACACTCTTCTAGAGCGTCTTCGACATCACAAGTCGAAACCGATGTGCAAATCATTTAATCTTCCAGAGCGTCTTCGACACTACAAGTCGAAACCGATGAGCAAATCATTTTATCCGACACTCTACCAGAGCGTCTTCGACACTACAAGTCGAAACCGATGAGCAAATCTATCAATCCGACGCTCTTCCATAGCGTCTTCGACATCACAAGTCGAAACCGATGTGCAAATCATTCAATCCGACGCTCTTCCATAGCGTCTTCGACATCACAAGTCGAAACCGATGTGCAAATCATTCAATCCGAAGCTCTTCCAGAGCGTCTTCGACATCACAGGTCGAAACCGATGTGCAAATCATTTAATTCGACGCTCTTCCAGAGCGTCTTCGACACTACAAGTCGAAACCGATGAGCAAATTTATCAATCCGACGCTCTTCCAGAGCGTCTTCGACATCACAAGTCGAAACCGATGTGCAAATCATTCAATCCGACACTCTTCCATAGCGTCTTCGACATCACAAGTCGAAACCGATGTGCAAATCATTTAATTCGACGCTCTTCCAGAGCGTCTTCGACACTACAAGTCGAAACCGATGAGCAAATTTATCAATCCGACGCTCTTCCAGAGCGTCTTCGACATCACAAGCCGAAACCGATGTGCAAATAATTTAATCCGACGCTCTTCCAGAGCGTCTCCGACATCACAGGTCGAAACCGATGTGCAAATCATTTAATTCGAAGCTCTACCAGAGCGTCTTCGACACTACAAGTCGAAACCGATAAAAAATGTCCCAATCACGCCCACAGTCGAATCACAAGTCGAAACCGATGTGCAAATCATTCAATCCGAAGCTCTTCCATAGCGTCTTCGACATCACAAGTCGAAACCGATGTGCAAACCATTCAATCCGACGCTCTTCCAGAGCGTCTTCGACATCACAGGTCGAAACCGATGTGCAAATCATTTAATTCGACGCTCTTCCAGAGCGTCTTCGACACTACAAGTCGAAACCGATGAGCAAATTTATCAATCCGACGCTCTTCCAGAGCGTCTTCGACATCACAAGTCGAAACCGATGTGCAAATCATTCAATCCGACGCTCTTCCAGAGCGTCTTCGACATCACAAGTCGAAACCGATGTGCAAATCATTTAATTCGACGCTCTTCCAGAGCGTCTTCGACACTACAAGTCGAAACCGATGAGCAAATTTATCAATCCGACGCTCTTCCAGAGCGTCTTCGACATCACAAGCCGAAACCGATGTGCAAATCATTCAATCCGACGGTCTTCCAGAGCGTCTCCGACATCACAGGTCGAAACCGATGTGCAAATCATTTAATTCGACGCTCTACCAGAGCGTCTTCGACACTACAAGTCGAAACCGATAAAAAATGTCCCAATCACGCCCACAGGATACTTACAAAACAATTATTTTCAACCAGGAACAACCTGGCAGGATCGCCAAATGTGCGGCCCAGTTCTGCCGAACGAGCTATTACGGGGTGTGCTGTCTAATCGCGCGTGCGTCTCCGTTCGTTGCCCACGAGTGAAGAGGCAAAGTCATGGCCTGCTATTTACTAGTTAGTGTTGGCCACCAAACCGTTATACGATATTTGCATATCTGTCATCAATGCACTCTTAAAGTGGATTGCCCAACTCCTAATATATCTCACCCTCGCAATGCTGGTAATCCACTAGCCAAAAAACAGAAGAAGCAGCATGAAAAGCAGCCGGATCGGAAAGAGAAATGACCACCGATTTTCATCAAGGGCGACTCTGTGACTTTGCGAACAATGTTTCGCGAACGAATTGCGAAAGGTACCCTAAAATACACGAGCTATGCTCCGACGGAGTGAAAATTATAACGGAATCGAAAGCCCAGTTCCAAAGGGTGCTTGATGTCATGGACAAGGAGAAATATGAGTATTTTACTCATGATATCCCTAGTGACAAGCCATTCAAGGTAGTGCTACGTGGCCTTGACAATATGCCAATCGATGAACTGGAGAAACAACTAAAGGAATGCGGACTGCTACCCAGTGGAGTCTTTAAGATCGCAAGGAAAGATAAATCGCGGAAATATCGTGACCAGCTTTATCTGGTGCACCTAAAGGGGAGATCCACCCTGGATTTGCTGTCAGTGAAAGCAATCGACGCCACCGCGGTGGAATGGCAACGGTATAAACCCGTTCACCGCGAAATCACTCAATGCATGAACTGCTGTCATTTTGGACACGGCACCAGAAATTGCCACCTTACGCCTCGCTGTGCTAAATGTGCTGGCAATCATAAAACTGACAACTGTTTCTGGAGCGCGTGGGAGAAAAATCCGGATATGAGGAAAACGGATCAGAAGAGTGCAAATTGTAACGAAAACCATGAAGCTACAGCCAAGGATTGCCCGAAACGAAAGGAGCTCATCGAAATTCGAAAGAAAGCCAGCTCTAAGAACCAGCCCCGGAGTAAACCTCCAGCATTCACCAGTGAAAACTTCCCCGAGCTACCCTGTCGAATGCGAACGACAACTACTGGTACTGCAGCAACGACAAGTGCATCTGCCAATGTATGGCTTCCATCACGTCCTCCGGGATTCCAGCAGCAGCGTTCAGGCGAAGATTGTCCTTCGGAAGATGCCTCGCCATATACACCGGAACAACTCATCCCAATCTTCAGTAAACTTGCGGTCCGTCTACGTGGCTGCAAAACCCGATTCGATCAGATCCTTGCTCTGGGCATGTTCGTCATAGAGAACGGTTGCTAGAGAGGATCTGATCGATGGGTTTACCGGCTAGCCAGTGCTGGTATTCTTAGGTTAGGTAGGTAGGATAAAAAATTAATAAATTAAAACCATCAAACTATACACCAGTCAAGGTGAAACTATTTTATATGTGACATAATCCTACTCTTACGAATGTTCAAAAACATATAAACATTACTTTAGAGATGTAAAACTATTAAGTTAAATCACTCGCAATGTAAATTTATTGTTAAAACAAAACAAGAGAAAAAAATAAAGAGAAATTTTACTACTTCAATGCAAGGTGCCGACAAGCGTTTGGATGCAGTTGGTTAGTGGAAAGGCGCATTTGGAAAAGAAAATTGGTTCATCTCAGGACCAGCATTTTATGGAAGAAGAAGTTTTTCGAGTTGTCTCGTACTCCATCCCAGCAAGCCCGGCCTCACCGGGACGCAAAAACGTCGCGCCGACGATGAAAACGAAGAAAATACAAGCAAACGCGTCCTGAAAAGCAATTGTTTCGCTGTGCTCGCGACGGACAACGTGGAAAAGAAGGAGCGGCTCCAGCCCTTCTATACGAAAGGCTTTCCGAAGAAGCTGTGTTCGGACATAGATTACTACGTCAGGCAAGGCCTGCAGGTCAATCTCCGCCGGTGCGCGGGTGGCTACAAAATAGCCGTCCCCTCCATCAATCACTACCGTGCTGTGGAGACTCTCTTGAATCGTTCAAAGCGATCCTAAGGGGTCTCGACGATATAGATCAGCAAGCTGGAGGAAGAACTGAAGGAAGCTGGTCTCAAGCCGGAAAAGTTCTTCAAGATCAAGCGTCACAACGTGAACAAAAAGTACCGCGACCAGCTGTACCTGCTCCACTTCCCGAAGGTAACAGCGACGATGAAGGAGTTGCACGGCAATCGAGCTCTGTCCAATCACATCATTGATTGGGCCGGTACAAGCCAGTGCATCGCGGAGTTACGCAGTGCGCAAAATGCTTTAATTGAGGGGGTCAAACGCAAAGGGGTGTAAGTGCCAAAAAATTAGTTCGAGAAAAATGAGTGCAAAGTTTTTCAATATTTTTTCGCTTCATACAAACCGTATGGAAGTTCAAAAAATTAAAAATTTTCTTTGAATTTTTACATTCGTACAAACTATACCAACATATTGCCGCAAAGCACAAGAACCGATACATTTTTTGCTGTAGTCAACTCAATTTTGACCAAAATGTCACTTACACCCCTCTGCTTCTAACCCCCTCAATTCTGGCCATGGGGCCAAAAACTGCCATATCCAGTGCCGCTGCTCCAACTGCGGCGGGAATCACGCTTCGGTCAAATGTGCGGTGGAAGACCCCGCGGCGAAATGCGTGAACTGCGTCCAGCACCACTCGTCGGTCCTGCTCGAAGCGAGCTGAATTCATTCAGTTTCGCAAGCAAGCTAACCAGCGAAACCGTCGCCCGAAAAAGCAGCAAGACAACATCGACCTCGGCCCCGACTCCTTCCCGGAGTTACTCCCACCCAAAGGAGCCAAGCCAGCTCAGAAGCAAGCATTCGCCGGCCCGCCCCCAGGATTTTGGGGCAATACCCCGCCGTCGACTACATCTTTTCATGCATAAGATGCTCATGAAAATGATGCAATTCTTCATGCACTGCAAGATTCGCCTTCAAGGTCCTTAATCGGAACATCAACTCGGTGGCGAAAAAACAGCCGGAAGTTATCGACTTCCTGCAAACCGAAAAAGCTGACATCGCGTTCCTGACGGAAACAAATCTCAAGACAACCAAGAACTTCAGTCTTCCGCATCATTCTATCGTCCGACTCGATCGGATCAAAACTTTCTGGCTTCGCACAGTCTGGGTCGTGATATTGTCAGTCCAATGGAAGAACAGGTGTTGTGACAGCAAACACGGCGATCAAACTTTCTGATGAGCAACAGATCACAACGCGTGAGTTTACCATTGATCAAATCCTCAAAAATATGAAAGCTCCTGGGTTTGACGGCATTTTCAACATCGAACTCAAGAATTTAGGACCGAAGGCCATCTCGCTCCTTGTTAAAATGTTTAACCGCTGTCTGGCAATAGGATACTTCCCATCGGTCTGGAAGCGATCCAAAGTAGTCGCGATCAGCAAACTTTTGGAGAAGCTCATCTACTCCAGACTTCTGTCCCATACGGAGTCGAACAACATCCTTCCGGATGGACAGTTTGGCTGTGGTGCAACAGATCCAGAGGGTGACAAACTCCATCAAGAAAGCGAAGGCGATCTCGATAACGTCAGATGCTAGATGTTGAAAAGGCTTTCGACGATGTCTGGCATGACGGTCTGATTCACAAGCTCTGCCAGTACAACTTCCCAGTGTACTTGGTGAAAATCATCTTCGGCTATCTCGACGGTCGATCTTCTCAAGCTTCCGTTGGCTTCGCACTCTCGGGTTTGTATCCGGTTACCGCCGAGTTCCCCCATGGAAGCATACTTGGACCCTTGCTGTACAACTTATACACCTCCGATTTCCTCTTCTTCCGGGAGCAGGCACTCTTTCACTCTTCACCGATGATTCAGCTATCACCTACATAGAACGTGTCATGCGGACGCTCCTATCGCAACTGCAATGCGGTCTCGATACGTACACCAAGTACCTAACGTATTGGAACATACGGGTAAATGGAGCCAGAACACAGACGATAGTGTTCCCTCATCGCAACTCCGATCGTTTGAAACCGTCCACCAAAATCACGTTGCAGAACGTGGAAATCGAATAGGCTGACGAGGTCCGCTACATTGGACTTGGCTTGACAGAAAACTCCTCTTTCGGGCGCACGTTGACGACCGAGTAATGAAAGGAACAGCGATGCTGAAATGCCTCTATCCAATAATCAACCGACGATCCAAAATGACCATCAGCAACAAACTGGCGGTGTTCAAGAACATTGTTGCCGATGTTGGAATATGAGTGTCCAGTCTGGCAAGGATGTGCGAAAACCCATCGGAAGAAGCTTAAGGTCCTTCAGAGTAAATACCTTAAAATGATTTTGAATCTACCCCCACAAACCCGAACCGTAGAAGTACGCCGACTGGCAAATCACTATACCATCGATCAAAGGGTTGTCCATACTTTCCGAGCGTCACCAATTAAGGGCACAACATTCAGAATTCGATTCAATCAGAAATCTAAACCCAAATTTGTAAATAATAGGTTAAGATATGTAGTACAGTGTCAACCCGATTTTGTCACTCCCCGATTGTAAATATTGTAATTGTAAATGTAATGTAATTGTAAACAACACCGCAAACAACAATAATTTTCATAAAATAACTTCCGCCGCCTGTGGTTTATTATAAATCATTTCTGAGTACCAGTCAAAGATTTAAGTCTTTTCGACAAGAAATAACGGGTGCCATTTACACATTTTACCTACTCAAGGCATAAACTGATTCATTATTTGTGAAATATTTAAGTTAAAAATTGAAAATATTTTTTTTCCGATTTGTCACATTTCCTATTTTATCACCCCAAAATTCACCAGGGGTGATAAAATCAGAGATATTATTTTTTTCCAATTTCGTTTATTTGGTAGGCTCAGGCGTGTATAACACTTTACGGAGTCACGTTTCTTTGAGATATGTACAATCGACATAATCTTATTATTAAATTAGTAAGAGAGGAAATAAGCCAACGTACTCGTGGTGACTCGAGGTTAGGTTTACAATGTTTAAGGATGGACGGGGATTAGGATTCGGGAATCAGGGAATCATCATAATCAAGGAATTTCAGCAGCTCATCCGGTCATTTGGCGTCGGGGACGATGTGGTGTGTCGTCGTGCTCGAAGAATGGTTCGAATGGGAGCATCTTCCGGACGGCCAGAGCTACGGCGCTCTACGCGACAGACAGACAGAGACAAACAAAAAAAAAAAACTTTTAAGAAAAAAAAAAAAACAAAAGTATTAGATTTTTATGTCAGAGGAACAAAGAAAACTATAAATGGCTTGCATATATACCACATCACGATCCCCCAAAACACCTCTTATCTCCTGGGAGGGTTATTTACCTCAAGCCACTAGGGTATCCAATAATTGCTCTCTGGAGACGTCGTTTTCCGAGCAGAACCAAACTACGTGATCGATGTCATCATAACCGGCTCCGCACCTACATAAGTTGCTATCGACAAGGTTTATTCTGTACAGATGTGCGTTTAGTGAATAGTGATTAGACATAAGTCTCGACATCACGCGAATGAAGCCTCGACTTAAGTCCTCACCTCTGAACCACGCTCGCCCAGAAACTTTTGGAACTATAGAAAATAGCCACCGTCCAAGTTCGTTGTGTGTCCAATTTCTTTGCCAACTTCGAAGAGTACTCTTGGGAAAAACTCATTGCTCGAGAATCGTCTATCATAAACCTCACCTTCCTGTGCGCCCACCTTTGCCAGCGAGTCTGCCCTCTCATTGCCGTAGATTGAGCAGTGAGAAGGGACCCAAACAAAGGTAATCTTGAATGATCTTTCGACCAAAACACGCATCTGCTCTCTTATGTTTGTAAGAAAGTAAGATGCGTGCTTAACAGGTTTCATCGACCGGAGTGCCTCGATAGAACTAAGACTATCCGAGAAGATGAAATAATGGTCTACGGGCTGATTGGAAATTATCCCCAAAGCGAAGTTAATTGCTGCCAGCTCAGCTACATAAACCGAACACGGTTCCTGAAGTTTTCGGAAGGTGGTTAAAGTTACATTGAAAACACCCAAGCCAGTGGATCCGTTAATGCGAGAATTATCAGTGAAATATCTCTTTTTGCAATTGACATGTTCATATTTTTCAAAAAAAATGTAGGGAATAGAAAGATTTCAAAGATGATCTGGTATTCCTTGAATAGCATATTTCATGGACAGATCGTATTCAATTAAGAAACTGTCATTGGTTTGACTTCACCGAGGGGGGGGGGGAGTATAACATGGAAGACAAAGATCTGACGATATGTAGTTGAGATAAACTCTTAAGAATCTTGACCGATGAACCAGTTCAAGCATATTATCGAAGTTGTGTAAGACAAGTGTGTTACTTGTTCCACATTTGATTAGTATTCTTAATGAGAGCTCCCAGTAACGGTGCTTTAAAGGAGTGACTCCAGCAAGCACCTCCAGGCTCATGTTATGCGTTGAATGCATACAGCCAAGGGCAATACGCAAACAACGATATTGAATTCGTTCCAATTTGATAAGGTGGCAGTCAGCTGCTGAGAGGAAGCAGAAGGAGCCGTACTCTAAAACAGAGAGAATAGTCGTTCTATAGAGTTTGATGAGGTCTTCCGGGTGAGCACCCCACCATGTTCCGGAGATAGAACGTAGAAAATGGATCCTTTTCCGGCATTTCTCTATCAAATACTCAATATGAAGTCTCCAGGTGCATTTAGAATCAAACACGACCCCAAGGTATTTAGAAGATAAAGATTGGTTGATGTCATCATTCAACAGCTTTAGTTTCAGTTGAGCAGGGTACCGCTTCTTAGTAAACACAACCAACTGAGTTTTTGCGGTGAAAACTCGATCCCCAAATGTCTGGCCCAAACAGTCAGATTATCTAGGGTACTTTGTAATGGTCCTTGCAAGACAGCTGCACTTGGACCTCTTAGAGAGACCACGGCATCATCTGCAAGTTGTCTGAGCGTGCATTGTCCTTCCAAACAATTGTCAATATCTTTAACATAGAAATTATAAAGCAAGGGACTTAAACATGAACCTTGGGAAGACCCATGTAGCTATTTCTGGAAGTTGTCAGAGTGCCGAGTGTAAAATTCATTTGTTTTTCTGACAACAAATTGTACAAGAAATTAATCAAAATAACGGGCAATCCATTATTGTGCAGATTGTCTGACAGCACTTTTATGGAAACTGAATCAAACTTTACTTGCTTACGGATCCTGTACACCTCCGGTGGTGCAAAGGGCCGACTTGAAAGATCTCCTTCCTGAGCGTTGCCCGGCTATCGCTTTAACCTGTTGCCAGGTTAGATTTCGGTCGACTTCTTTTATTTCTTTATTGAGGCTTCGCCGCCATGAGCCTCTGGGTCTGCCTCTGCTGCGATGTCCCGCTGGGTTCCAGTCTAATGCTTGTTTACAGATTTCGTTTCCGCCCCTACGTAGAGTGTGGCCGACCCAGCCCCACTTCCGATCCCGAATTTCTGTTGCTATCGGCCTCTGGTGACAATGACGATGGAGCTCATTGTTTGAGATCCACTTGTGAGGCCACCAGGCCCGAATTATATACCGCAGGCATCTGTTAATGAACACCTGCAGCCGTTGAGTGTTCTCCACTGATACACACCATGTTTCGCTAGCGTATAACAGCACAGATTTCACGTTAGAGTTGAAAATTCGTATTTTGGTGCGTTCACTTATCTGCCTTGTTTTTCCAGATATTTCTTAAACTCGCAAGGGCAGCCCTTGCTTTCTTGATCCGTGCGCCTATGTCGATCTTGGTACCGCCGTCCGACGCCATTTGGCTACCAAGATATTGGAAGCTTTCAACATTCTCCACTGGTTGCCCGGCTACTGTGAAACTGGAAGGAGTCACCGTGTTTACATCCAACTATTTGGTTTTGTTGACGTTGATGACTAAACCTGTCGAGGAGGAACGCTCGACAAGGTTGATGAGCTTACTCTACATATCAAAGCGCCGTTGCGCGAGGAGTGCAACATCATCACCCAATTCGAAGTCGTTTACGTGCTCCATGGTTATATGCTGCCATAACAGCCCGCGGTTTGGTTCACGGTCAATCGCATTTACCAGAATCTCATCTATTACGATGAGGAACAGTAACGGTGATGGAATACATCCTTGCCTCACACCAGCTACGACCCGGATAGGGTCGGACAGCACCCCATTATGCAGCACTCTACAGGGTGTTCAATAAGTTCGAATACACTTTCAAAAAATGTTTAAAAATTGTAATTAAATTATTTCTTTTCCCGGTTACATTTCATTGAAAGTATTGTTTATAAGGAACGTTTGTAACATTTCTTCTGGAATGACCTTTATTTTGTACTTCTTCACGAGCTTCAAACGTTTCTGAAATCCATCGCAAGCGGCACGCACGGTCTGCATGGGCATTTCGTTCCAGATTTTGAGAATTACGTCTTGAACTGGTCCAAGTTACTGACCTTGTATTCGTACAGCATTAACATAATAAAGGACCAAACAAGAAAGTTAAGAGGGTTCAAATCCGGGAAGCTGGAGGTCGCAAAGTTTTGTCCAAAAAGTCGATGAAATTGTCCCCAATTTCCAAAATTGGCTTAAATCGCAGTTTCCGTGTATAAAGGGTTATTGTCCTATTGGAACATGTAGGGCTGATCTCCGTCTTATCACCGGGCCACGGGGGGTATCAATCTTCCCCAAAATCTCAGTTTTGTAGTACATCGCAATGTTTTTGACCTTCAAAAAATGCTGTTTACAATGCCCCAATCCATTTTCACCGCGCGTAATAAACAAACAACAAGTGACAGAATGTCAACACCACACACATCCGTTAGCGTATATATACCGCTAACGCTGACACCAATACTTATACAGAATATGTATATTGGGCTTACAAACACAATGATCAAACATTTGTATTCGAACTTATTGAACACCCTGTACACGAAAAGGCCTCGTACTGAGCTTCGATGAGGCCGATGATTTTCTCAGGAACCCCTTTGCGTCTCAGGGCGCCCCATATATTCTCGTTACTGAGACGGTCGAAAGCTTTTTCGTAGTCAATGAATACCAAGTAAAGGGACTCTTGGAATTCGTTGACCTGCTCCAGAATGGTGCGGAGCGTGACAATATGGTGTACACAGGATCTTCCGGCACGGAATCCGGCTTGCTGCCGCCGGAGAGTCGCATCGATCTTCTCCTGAATCCGGGCTAGGATAATTTTGCACAGAACTTTGAGAACGGTGCACAGCAACATAATGCCTCGCCAGTTATCGCATACAGTCAGGTCACCCTTTTTGGGCACCTTCACTAAGATACCTTGCATCCAGTCGACCGGGAAAGTTGCGGTGTCCCAGATATTACGAGATAAACGATGCAGTAGTTGAGCGGATGTCATGGGGTCAGCTTTGAGCATCTCGGCTGATATGCGGTTGACCCCTGGGGCTTTATTAGATTTCATGCTATGGATGGCTGTTTGAATCTCTAGCAGTGATGGAGCTTCGGTATTGACACGTGTTATACGTCGGATCATGCCGAGGTTGTGATGGCCTGGCTGGCACTTGAAAAAGTTGTTCGAAGTGCTCGAACCAGCGTTTCAGCTGGTCAGTTGGGTCGGTCAATAACTGATCATTCGCGTCTTTCACAGGCATCGTTGCATTCATCTTCGCCCCGCTTAAGCGTCGTGAGATATCGTAGAGGAGGCGAATGTCCCTGGTTGCGGCAGCTCTCTCTCCTTCGTCGGCCAGAGAGTCTGCCCACGCTCGCTTGTCCCGTCGACATGAGCGTTTTACTTCCTTCTCAAGAGCCGCGTATCGTTGACGGGCTAAGACTTTGGCTCCTCTGGTTTTCGATCGCTCTATCGCGGCTTTGGCTTCTCTTCGCTCTTCTATCTTCCTCCAGGTCTCATCGGTGATCCTTTGTTTTCGCTGAGTGCGCAGTTCGCCCAGATTGTTCTCGCTGGTGGCGATAAAGGCATTCTTGATGGCGGTCCATTGGTCTTCCACGCTGCCACCTTCCGGAATATCTGCAGCACGCATCTCCAGTTCTTCAACGAAGGACCGTTTCACCGTGGCACCTTCCAGGCGGCGTGTGTTGAGCCGTCGTCCAACTCTCTGCTCCTGCCGACGAATCCGCTCAATGCGCAGGCGTATTTCGCCGATGAGGAGGTGATCAAGAAGGCTCCGTTTCCATTTTCGGCTGATGCAGATGTGGTCGATTTGATTTTCAGTAAAGCCGTCACGGGAGACCCACGTGACCTTGTGAACCGGTCGATGAGGGAAGAGCGATCCCCCGATCACCATGTCGTTATTACCACAAAATTCTGCGAACAGCTCTCCGTTTTCGCTCATTTCTCCGAGACCATGGCGTCCCATAATGCGCTCATGGTTCGAGTTGTCGGATCCGATCTTCACATTGAAGTCGCCCAAACAGATCTTGATATCACCCTTCGGAATTCTATCTACGACGGCATTGAGTTGACTGTAGAAGTTCTCTTTGTCTTGCAGATCGGCAGCATCGGTTGGCGCATAACATTGGATTATAGTAAGGTTTCCCACTTCATAAGCGTAGAGTGTGCCTGAGCGCTTAGTAGGAAGCCAACTCCGCGATGCCGGGGAGCGTGTTCACCTCGTAAACCAGAGTATAGCAGAACTTGTCCCGACGGCGTTCTGTGTTCTCCAAAGTTTGGTCAACGGACTTCACATAGTCCCTGGATCTCAAGCTTCATGCGGCGTGCCTCATTGGCAAGTTGTGCCAATTTACTGGGCTAGGGTTAAAACGTTCCATGTTCCTATTCGTGTCCGTTGTTTCGCGCTAAGAGTCGTCACCGTAAAATCAGTCCGTATTCTTCCATTATCGGATTCTCGAACAAATTGATGTTTCGGGAACAGTAGGTTGTTGGCCCAAGGTTCCCTATCCACCGGGATGGGGCTGCCATCTTAGGTATAGCTTCCGGGGAATAGTATTTCATACTCAGCCGCTGGATGCCAGAACAGACGCTGTTGGAGTCGCACCTCCTTGGTGGACAGACGCTCGATCAGTCGGGTCAAATTAGTTTAAAGTTCCACCTAACACCAGGACTAGGCTAGTGCGCTTTGAGCGGCACACGTTCGCGTTGATAGGGCATGCTTGGGGACACATGCAGCTTTTTATAGAAGTTCAACAGAGCCCCTTGTCGAACCCCACCCCATCCTAGGCAGACCCCACAGGACGCACCCTCTCACTCTAGCTGATGTCAGAAGGACAACAGTGCCCAGGCTGCACTACCAGCTAGGTACGCAACCCTTAGCTGGCGGTCAATTGTCACCCGTGGAAGCGTGAGTATTTGAACTTGTGAGGACCAGAGCTATGTTAGGCGCCCCTTCCCGGATGTCAACTCGCCATTTCGCAGCCCATTATTTCTAAAAGGTTCTTTAAAATTTGTTTTGAAGAATGAAGGAGAGGCAAAATGAAGTTTAAATCACTTCAAGAAATTGTGCTTCTACTTTTTCTTTTTAATAAAGTTATATAGGAATTTCTTGAATATGGTCTTCAACTATTAAACTTTTTTTGTGGAATCTAATTCCTCCGGGTTCAACTATGACAAAAATGGGATAACGAGTCTAAGAGCCTCCTAGTATTCCCACCAATAAAATGAATATAAAATATGTTTAGTATCGGTTCCTCCAACTGGAAAAAAACTGGAAGTTTGTAAATCCCAGGGGCGTCGCGTGGAATAATTGGGAACCTGTTCAAAAATGTTCAATAATCGAATAACATTCTTATTAACCCTTCAGCACGTCCGCAGTCCTGAAACGCCCGTGTAGGCTCGTTCCTATGAGGATTTTTCGTTAGTGTTGTACACTAGTGGTTTGAGAGGTGGGGCGCCACTCGTCGCTAGCACGCTTTGCGTTTTAAGGCAACGTTCTTGCACTAAGTGGTGCCCTACCAAATAACTATGACTGGCGCCACCAGTGACCATCTGAGAAATATCTATAAAGCTCACTTTTTGTTGTTGGCTGTTGGCGAGGGAAAAGCGTCATACAACCCTTTGATAACGAATAAGTTTTCATTGAAAAAGTGAGGTCCTGCTGATCATTACAGCTATATTTGAGCCACATATGAGACATCCGCATGCAGAGACATCCTCAAATTGTATGAAATTGAGCAAACAATATTGAAATAGAAGAGCAGTGCTAGTGACAACTCGGCCACGTAATATGCTGAAGACAATGAACTACGTTCAAATAACTATGCTGAACCAAGCTGCCCCCCCCCCACGAACTAAATCAAATAGGGGAAATGTTCCGATCTCCATCTCACTGCACATATATCCATCTCATCGTTAAACAAAGAAATACGGCACCAAATTCATCGCTTCTTGACCCTTCCTTCGGAAGTGTCTATAATTTCGCTTTGTATGCGTTACACAGGCATGTTATTTTTGTCAACATGCGTGCTCACTGCTGAAAAAAAATCACAAAAATAATAAACAAACCAAATTCTTTTCTACTGCTTTGTTTTTGATGGGATGGAAATAGGAGCTACGAGATTAAGTGGCGAACCGTTCCCCTATGTACTGTTGTTACTACTGACAACCGTATCATGTGTAGTTTTGTATTCCGCGCATTCCATATTAGTTGAAGCGACAGAAGAATATGTTTTTTGCTCGTTCAAATTTGAAGTTGAACGAGTTGCAACGAAATGTGAGAAGGCGTCGATATTATGCTTGCAGTGTGTAGCAGCGCTTAGTTCCCAAACAGACGAACAGAGAGACAAATTTCCTCAAAATTTTCTCTCGTATTTTCTACTTTGTTCACGTCGTAAACTTGAACGAACTGCGACGCTGTTTCGTTGCAAGGTTTGTTGCATCGCTTCGTGTTCTACATGTAGGCGGGCTGAGACAAAAAGCACGTGTTTTGATGCAGGAGTGTCTTTTTGTGCATTGGAATGATACAAACAACCAAACGCCTGAATACAAAAAGGAAAGCTACCTATTTGCCTATGTTTCAAATGTGTGGACTGGTTCAGAAACAAAATTGAACGCAGCTGTTGCAGCTGCTCTGTTTTCTGCCAACCAGTGCAACTATGTTTTTGAACACAAGATCAACATATAACCTTCATTATTTTGCCTACCTGTGCAATGAACAGGTTGAACAGGCCGACCAGACGACCAGATTTACTAAATCCATTTTGAACGGACACCCTGTTGGAACCTGGAAGCATTAAAACGTGTGGTGTCTTTTTGCCTTTCTATATTGCCGAAAGGCTATCATTTCACTCCGAAAACGAACTTTTAATATGATACCGTTCCTGGTACGGCCTCTTGCCCTCGAGGAACCGTCGACAGGTCCTAGAAGAGGAACCGTCCTAAACCCCAGACTACTGGTCTAAAGCCAACGGTAGTCAACGGGGTGGGCACGCAAGGCCTCTTTTAGTCCTCGAGTCCCAGGGTCGATGGAGGTAATGGGGAGGTTTTCGGACTTGCTAAAAATCAGAAGCTTGGAGGTTAGGTTACAAACAGTTTACTTACGGTAAGTATGGGGGTGACAATGCCAGACTACCTACAAGGCCAACTTGCTGCTCGACGGCGTGCACGAATCGCCGATGGCGATATGGGTCTCGGCTCGATGGATTAGCCGACGGATGGCTTGGACTTGGACGGTCGACTGATGGCAGGACAGCACGTGGTGGCGGATGACGATAGTCACAAAACTGGCTTGGCTTGGCTTGCTGGTCCGGCCGTCAGATTGGCGGATGGGTGACCTTGTCCTCGATTTGTTGTCGGATGCCCAAGATGGGCCGCCGGATAACGGATTCTGTTGTACTCGGTAGTTATGACCAAAAAGGGGTCGACGGATGGCGGAACTCGTGGATTTGCCGATGAATGGCTCGGCCGACGGATGGTGTGGCCGGTTGGAGGCCTGATGGGTGACGTTGTCCTTACACGACTTACGGACGGATGTCCAAAATGGGTCGACGGATGACGGAACTCTTCGAATTGCAGATGGAGGGTTTGGCCGACGGGTGGCACGATGCGGAACTTTGCGAGTTTGCCGATGAATGGTTCGGCCGACAAAAGGCGTGGCCGGTTGAAGAGCTGACGGATGACGGAATCCTCCAAATTGCCGATGGCGAGTTCAGCCGACTGATGGCGTGGTTCGCCGGAATGGCCGACGGATGGCACGATGCGTGGACTCGGTAAAACTCGCCCAATTTAGCTCAAAGCAACCGGTTTCAGAAATAGTGCAGGCTCTCCAGCCAACAAAACGTTTAACCCAATAATTTTTCGGAGGGAAATTGCTAGCGAACTATTCACTTTGACTGCCGAAAACCAAGAAGGCACCGCTCCGCATTGTTCGCTTCCCGGTACCTCATTTCGGCTATCGTCCACATTCCCGTTCGTTCCGTATGTCGTAGCGCTAGAATCCCAGCTACCAACGAAAGCCTTCACGCTGCTACCACGCAAAGTTGCACCCACCAGAGCAAACAGTGTTCTGAACCGACCCTCTTCACTTTGGCAGTTAGCAAGCATTTGAAAATCGCAGTCAAAATTTCTTCTCACCCATATATTTGTTCATTTGTAACGATTGATGGTTACAAAGAGAAGCCTCTGAGACCCATAGTGTTATATACCAATCGGCTCAGCTCGACGAACAACGCACATATCTGTCTGTCCGTGTGTGTGTATGTATGTGTGTGTATGTGTGTATGCACAAAAGCTTAAAAAACATTAGACAACTTTTCGAATCGAATAGTAATCCTTAACCGGTTTCTTCGCATCAAGTTTTATTCGACTGGAGACAAAGCCTTGCTGATCACTATTGAATTTGAAAACGATTAATCATTGCGTTCAAGGTGACTCGGGCAGGCACTACACACCGTGTTATTTTTCCTATCTTTTGTCTCTTTCTTACATTATCACCTCGTAATTTTCGAGCGGCGTATTTCGGTTTTCAGTTGTTTGATGTAACTGTAAATGTATCAGAATGTAGATTGCGAGTAAGCACATAGGGTAAAACGTCCTATCGTTGCGGTATGTCCTAATTTTGCGGTAGGATCTGGATATAATAGCATTAAAAACAATTGTGGTTACGCTAAAACTCTTCGGATTAACGATTAGAACAGCTTTTGTTTGACAAAATTCCGTTCAAAATGGTGAAAAATCAACATTTTTCGTTAAAATTTTGAATCCTTTGAGCCTATTATTGCGGTAGTGCTAAGGTCCTATTGTTGCGGTATCGCTCTCCATAAGAATTACCTTCAATACCACAACAAAAGAACTGACCTTCAAAAAATATCGCAACGATAGGCAACTGCGTTATATTATTGCGATAGTTTGTTTTCATTGTGATAAAACAAAACAACATAAGTTCAGCACAACTGACGTAATATTTACGAAACTATAGTTAACGAGCATCCCATTCAACTACTACAATGTGGAAATCGACCTACAGGTAATTTTAAAAAAAAAATGGAATCAATTTTGTTTTGACACGGTGCTTAACCCCTCCATAATAGGTCGTTTTACCCTACCGGTAATACTTTTTTTAAATCATATTTGTTGTAGAAAAAATGAAGAAAATGGTACATCGAACCATCCCTATTAAGGGTTTATGCTGGTTTTTTAACACTCATAAAGAGTAAATTAAGGTTTTCAAGAGCGTAATAAATCTTAAAATGTTACTTGGGATGAGAGCCCCATATAAGATTGGTGTGTTAACTAAATGCGAGGAAGGCACCACCAACGCTAGGTAGATTAATCTGGTTTTTATTAGAAAATAACAACCTTTCTCGACTTGCATCTAGGTATAGCAGTAGAAAACCGAAATGGACGATTAGCGAAGTTGGATTTTTCTCACAATCCGTACGCTAAACCTAACATCGGAAGTGGTGCACTGTTTTCATTTGGTGATGCGCTATACAGCGCACCACTTCCGAAATTAGATTTAACGTATGTGTTGTGGTGGGGAAACGTTCAAAATTCCTTTAAGCAAACCCGATTTTGTGATGGTAAGCTAAAAGCTAAGCAATGAGTTTATTAGCGGAAAATCGATCTGGCTACCCTATCACTAGCTTACATTTTTTGGTGAACACCTTAGAGTGTGGGATCTTATCACCCTCTGGGATCTGGCTATGTTTCACACTTTGGCTACAAATTCAATATAAATGTGTTTACTGATGCCTGTTTGAATAAATATCATTACTCACATTTCTGTGCAAACCACGGTGCAAAGTTTCCTGATTTGTCTCCGAGCTATCATCTATAGATCGGGTGTAAAATCTACATAGGTCTGCAATCAATTTAGGTATTTGTATTTGTTTCGTTCGTTACCTGTATGCAGTTATTGGCACTTTAGTCTTAGGAATATAAGTAGCACAATAGTTTTAAGTATACGTTTAAGATAGAAATTAACTTATTCTAAGGGAGCATCCACAAATTACGTAACGCTTAGAGAGGGAGAGGGGTTCACCGAAATGTGACAATCCATACTAAAATGTTCAATGATTCATATAAAAAGTGTGACATGGGGGGGAGGGGGGTTTGAAAATGACCAATTTTTGCGTTACGTAATTAATGGATCTTCCCTAACAACTCTTAATGCAGCATGAGGAACAATTTATTGTTGTTTTGTTTATCATCTATTCCATCCTTCTTTGCGCTGGTGGTCATTGTATCGCTGTATTGGTCAACGATTGAGTGACCATAATGATGACCGCAGCAAAAATTCGCCACAGTGGATGATTGGCAGGGGGGTGACATGACATCCCCCCTCCCGTGAACCCTAGTCACGTTTTTGTTGCTCTGCGACATATCCGATTGGTTCACTCCTATCTATAGAACGTCGAGTACTGCCAATTTCACTGCTGGCCGTCGTAGCACTCCAGTTGCCGTCCTGACTGTTGCTTGGCGTACTCTCCCATCCCGTCCAGGAATCACCGTCTCCACTCGTCCGCGGATCCACTGGTCCTTCGCCGTTCCACCAACAACCAATACTAAATCTCCCGGTTGAATGTCCCGAACCTCTTCAAACCACTTTGATCTGCGTGTGATTACTGGTAGATACTCTTTGATCCATCTTGCCCAGAACCGTTGGGCTATTGCTTGAGACAGTCTCCAGCTGCTTCGTAATACGGCCGGGCTACTCACAGGTTCATTGGCTGGACATTTGTCGCCACTGGAAGTCCCCAGAAGAAAATGGTTGGGGTGAGGGCTTCTTCATCCGCCGACTCCAGAGGAATATAAGTGAGTGGGCGTGAGTTGACGAGAGCCTCAGCTTCGAGCAGCACCGTCTCTAAAACTTCATCGTCCGGTGTCCGTGGGGCCTCTGCTAGGTTTCCTATAGCTGCCTTTACAGAGCGAACGAGGCGCTCCCATGCGCCTCCCATGTGAGGGGCGGCAGGTGGTATAAAGCACCATCGAGTTTGAGCGGTTGTAAACGTTGTGGCCAATGCGTTATTCCGTTTCGTTATCTCTTCTTTCTGCAGTTCCTTGCTCGCACCTTGGAAGCATGTTCCGTTATCCGAATAGAACTCGGCCGGGTACCCGCGACGAGCTACGAAGCGTCGTACTGCCATGATGCAGGATTCAGAAGACAGGCTGTGTACTACCTCCAAATGTATGGCACGAATCGTAAGGCAGGTGAACAGAGCTACCCACCGCTTCACATGGCTCCTTCCCACTTTGACCAATACCGGTCCGAAATAGTCCACCCCAACAAAGCTGAATGGCCGAACGAATGGTTGCAAACGAGCAGCAGGAAGTGGAGCCATTGCGGGAGGACTTGGGGCGGCTTTCTTCACTCGACATATCATGCAGTTTTTCGCGACCTTTTCGACCAAGGCGCGTAGCTTGGAGATCTCGAAGCGTTGTCTCATCTCGTTGACGACGGTTTCGCGATTGGCGTGGCGGAAACGACGATGGTACCAGTCTGTAATTAGGAGGGTGATTTTGTGTTGTCGGGGAAGAATCGCAGGGTACTTAGCTTCGGTTGGTGCGAATGTGGCAGCACCAATTCGGCCACGAAGACGTAGTACTCCACGTACGTCTAAAAATGGCCAGTTCTTGTAAATCGGGCTGGATTTAGCTACGCGTCTGTGACGCGCATCAGGTGAAGCTTGGGTTTGAGAGGATGGACATTTCTTCCGGAAAGGCATCACCTTGTGCTACCCTCCACAGTTCTTCCTCAGCACGTTTCAGCTCGTCTTGGCAGAGAATGCCAAGTTGTGGTGTAACACCACTTCGTCTACATTTTAGGTTGTTGATGAACCGGAGTACAAACGACATCGTTCGTTGCAGACGGAGCCATTGGCTGAACCGTTAGGGGTCGATTAACGATGCAGCCGTAGAATGGGTGTTTCAGTTCTTCGCTGGTGGTTATTGTTTGCACTTGTTGTGACCAGAAGTCCTCCGGCTGGTGAAGGAACGACGGTCCGTCGAACCAAGACTCGGCGAAAAATCTGGCCCATTTTTCCACTTAGTGGCGAGATCTGTTGTATTTAACACGGAGGGAACCCATCTCCATTCGCGGACATCTGTTGCGGTAAGGATCTCGCCAATTTATTGTATCGACGATGTTCAGACCGAATCCATGCCAGCACGGTACTTGAATCGCTCCAGAGAAATCTTCGACGAATATGGTAAGTGTGAATACTGTGCACTGATTCCAGAATCCGAGCTCCCAAGACAGCTGCTTTCAACTCCAGGCGAGGGACCGATAGTACCTTGTTTTCCAAGCAGATCAGTGTTACATGCATTCCGTTCTCCGTTTCGAGGCGGTAATATGCAACGCAAGCATAACCGGAATCACTAGTGTCGGCGAAAACATGGAGCTCTATACCGTCAAAGTTAGTGGGAAATGGAGCACGAAAATAGCAGCGAGGAATCCACACAGTGTCTAATTGCGGAAAGTAGTTGGTCCATAGACTCCAACGGGTGTAGAGCTGATCGCTGATTCGTTCATCCCAACCAATTTCAAATACCCAAATGTCCTGGATCAATACCTTGCCGTGGACTAGGAAAAAGGACAGGAATCCCAAGGGATCAAAAAGGCTCATGACCACTTTCAGGACTTCGCGTTTCGTCGGAATGTGATCTTTATCAAGAACAGGCAGTAGATTGTCGCGCATAACAATACTGTACGTGAAGACGTCTTCGGTTGTGATCCACTTCATCCCGTGCACTGATTCGGTAGTTTCTGCACGCATTAGAACAAAATCTTTGGATGAATCTGGTTCGATCTCTCCAGTTCTCCTCAGTACTTCGCCTTCATTCGACAGAAAGTTGCGTATTTTGAACCCGCCTCCTGAGTGGACAAGTTTGACTTCGTTTACCACCTGTGCAACTTCGTCAACTGTCTTGAAGCTGTCCAAGTAGTCGTCCACATAGTGGTGGTCGATGATTGCCGCCGACGCACTAGGGTATTGGGCGTTTGTATTCTTGACGAATTGCGCAGTAGACGGAGAGCACGTGGAACCAAACATAGTGACTTCAATAGCGTAGATTTGAACCGGCTCCTCAGGCTTGTGGCGATATACAAACATCTGGGTGTTCTTGTCGCTAGCTTGCAGTTTTATTTGCAAAAACATCTCCCTGATGTCCCCTGAAACTGCCACAGGAAACAATCGGAAACCACTGAGAACTTTTGGCAGGGGTGTGAGAAGATCCGGACCTTTCAGCAAGTATGAGTTGAAGGAAACCGCTCCAACTTTTGCCGCAGCATCCCATATCAACCGAATTTTCGCCGGCTTCTTCGGATTGATCACGACGCCTAGAGGTAGAAACCAAGTCCTCCGAGAGTCGATGAAGATCGCTTCTGACTGGCTGACTTTGCGTATATAGCCCTTCCGCTCGAAGTCGCACAACTGCTCGCTAACTCGCTGCATCAATGCAGGATTTCCTTGCAACTTCTTCTCCAACGCTTTCATTCGGCGAATGGCCATGGGGTACGTATTCGGGAACTGTGGATCGTCAACTTTCCACAGGAGGCCAGATTCAAACCCAGTTTTGTACGCTTTGTTGTATCCGCCAGTATCTTCCACGCTCTTATGTCCTCGTCTGACTCAATCGTCTTTCCTGGATTAGTAGTTCCATTTTCTTCCAGAGTGAAATAATCTCAAAGTTGTCTTTGTTGATGCGCCATATATTGCCCAACCTAATCGGCACTTAGCTGCTATAGGATCAAACGGTCCTCCCTCACGTAACCGCTGTGGAACACCGAGACGCAGATTATCTAGTCCGATTAGGAGCTTTGGTCGCACTAGATCGTAATCTTCAATTGGAAGTCCTCTCAGATGCGGGAAGCGCGATGCCATCTCCTTGTAATTAAAACGCTGCGTAGGTAGAAGAAGACAACTAACGGTCCGCGCATTACGCAACTCGTGGCGAACTCTGCTGTGTTTCCCCGCTACTTCCAGATTAACTTCTTCAGACCTTTGTTCGTTGCGTTTGACGTTCCCTGTCCACTGAAGAGTGAGAGGCTTTCTTGGGCCAGAAACACCAAGTTCCTTCGCGATCTTGTCCTCCAGCATCGTAATTTGTGAACCCTCGTCCACGAATGCAAACACAGCTAGACTTTTCCCATTTCCATGGAGCACAACTGGCAGAATTCGGAAAAGCGTATTCCCACCGTCAGCAGCTTGTGTACCCGACGATACATTCACCGAGTGTGTCGAGGTTGTTGGAGGGGTTGAAGAATGAAGAAGAGTGTGGTGTTTTAGTCGACATCCATCGAATTCGCATCCTTTCCATGATTTGCATGGCCATTTGCCATGATTGTTGAGACATGTTCGGCAAAGACCTCGATTCTGAACTTGTTTCCACCGCTCATCCAAGTCAAGCTTCTTGAACTTGAAGCAATCAGCCACTCTGTGGCCCTCGCTTTCACAAACTGCACACACCTTCGCTGGCTTGCGTGCATCTCCGGTAACTGGTTTGTGGAATGAAGTTGCTTCAGTAGAGTGGGCTTGGATTCCCTTGGTCGCTGCTGCTTCTCCGCCTTTATTCCTCTGGAAAGTCCTGGGAGCTCAAAACTGACCTCACTAGCTGCGCTAACTAGCTTAGCCATGAAGGTTGACACCGTAGCTCGCATTTGTTGGCCCTTGAAAGTGGCCCAGTCCATTCTCATCGGCCCCGGCAGCTTCTCGACCAATTCTTGCATGAGCATTGGGTTAGCTAAATGCTCTTCCTGGCCCGCCGCCTGAAGGTGGTCCACGAAGTTCTGCACTGCCAGCCCGAATTCCAGAATGGATTCCGGACGATCATGTTTGGGTCCAGGCGTTTGGCGGATCTTCTCGTGTAGCGAACGAATCAGCAGCTCTGGGCGACCATAGAGCGTGCGAAGGGTGCTAATGACTTGTGGTACGTTAGCGGGAAGTAACAGTCTGCTGCGAACTGCTTCTCGCGCGTGTCCTGTGAGGCATCGTTGCAGACGTACAAGGTTTTCGGAGTTTGAGTATCCACACGCCACTGTTGACTGCTCTAGGCTGCTAATAAACATCGGCCAGTCCGCCGGATTCCCACTGAATGTCGGCAGATCCTTGCCTACGACCTGCCTTGCGGCTATTTGTTGCGAGTTGAGAACCCCTGGTGCCTCATTCCGCGTCCATAGATGGGAATTCTGTGACCTATCTGGACCTTTCGATGATGGTTTTTGATGTTCCGATTCCAAACGACCTTCATTTGCAGGAACGAAGGAACGATGACTCGCTGGCTGGGGATTTGCTATTGCGCCATACCGGATGGGGGTACTGGAAGTTGGTTCTAGCTGATAACAACTCTGGTGGACATTTACATCTACATAATAAGCTGGAGCGATTGAGCGATGAATCGCTGGAGAACACGAGTATACTGACGCGGGGGAATGCTTGCAATTTCTTTGACGACGTCGTGAACTGTCGGAAGGGCTCACGGATGGTAGCCGATCGTACGGCCTGGCACTGGATTCCGTAATTCGTTGAGCGAGAATTTGGCTTCGGAATGTCGTTTGCGATCATTGAGCCGGTGGGATGTATGGGGTGAACATGATTTGCAGTTGTTTGAACTTGTGATACGGATGTTTTCGATACGAATGCCCTAATGGAAGGAGCATCGATGGTTATTGGCCTGACATTTTTTGGGGCCGGAGGAACCAATTCAGTTGGGACATCGTTCCGATTACCCAGTATTTCCCAACCGGTCTTCCCATGTGCAGAGTGGGCCACCAACCAGTCCGAGACCTTTTATCTAGAGCTTCTCTTCGACTCTATCACACTACCACGTTCGGAAATCTGCAACATCAACTCGTTTCTCTTCTCTAACGACTCTCGGCGAATCGTTTGCTGTTTTAACAGACGCGCTTTATCTGCTTCCAGCTTGTGCTGTCGAAGGATTGATTCTTCATCCTTCAGCTTCCGTTCCTCCTCCAACTGGCGTTTCTTTTCTTCTAATTTCCTTTCGGCTTCTTCCTGTTCAAGCTTTCTGAAGGCTTCTTCTTCTTCCAGCTCAATCCTTTTCAGCTTCGCTTCTTCCTCGATCAAGGCCATTCGGGCTCTAACGACCGACGATCGACTACTCCCACTTTGGATCGACGCTTCCTTCCCGAAAGTATTCGCGCTTGGTCTGCCTTCCGGCGCCTTAGCTGACGGTACTCGTTTGGTTTGAGACCGCAATCGAGAAGAGATCGTAGAACCAGCAGCATTGCTTTCTCGGCACTGTCCACAGATGAATGGACGACTCTGAATGGACTCGATCATGCCGGCACAAGCGAAATGCTGCCATTGACGGCACTGATCGCAGGCAATCATATGGGCTCCCGACGAATCAAGCTGACTGCATAACTTACACGTGAATCCCGTTTGGCTGTGATGTTCGTCCATTCTTGCTACCCACGTACAAAAAATCTTTTAGAATGTTGTGGTGGGGAAGGGTTCCAAATTCCTTTAAGCAAACCCGATTTTGTGATGGTAAGCTAAAAGCTAAGCAATGAGTTTATTAGCGAAAAATCGATCTGGCTACGCTATCACTAGCTTACATTTTTTGGTGAACACCTTAGAGTGTGGGATCTTATCACCCTCTGGGATCTGGCTATGTTTCACACTTTGGCTACAAATTCAATATAAATGTGTTTACTGATGCCTGTTTAAATAAATATCATTACTCACATTTCTGTGCAAACCACGGTGCAAAGTTTCCTGATTTGTCTCCGAGCTATCATCTATAGATCGGGTGTAAAATCTACATAGGTCTGCAATCAATTTAGGTTAATTTTAATATATCATAATTGCATGTTTTCTACCTAAGTATTTGTTTCGTTCGTTACCTGTATGCAGTTATTGGCACTTTAGTCTTAGGAATATAAGTAGCACAATAGTTTTAAGTATACGTTTAAGATAGAAATTAACTTATTCTAACAACTCTTAATGCAGCATGAGGAACAATTTATTGTTGTTTTGTTTATCATCTATTCCATCCTTCTTTGCGCTGGTGGTCAGTGTATCGCTGTATTGGTCAACGATTGAGTGACCATAATGATGACCGCAGCACAAATTCGCCACAGTGGATGATTGGCAGGGGGTGACGTGACAGTATGGATTGTGAGAAAAATCCAACTTCGCTTGCAGCTAATTCGGGTTTTTACTGAATTTATAATATATGTGTGTAATCAATCTAGCTACGCTAAGCTAAAGGATCCTACATCCACAGGTGTTAAACTTTAGGTGGATTAATTCGGGATTTTAAAAATTGGGAGTATTATATCTCAGTATTATATTCTACTACCAAACTGGTTAATATTGTTGCTATTGAAGCAAATATTCATCAATTAAATAGTTATCCGTATCTTTTATTTTCCCCTATCGCCTCTATAGACCATGTGTATTACAATTGGTTTCATGCATTATCCTCTTAATTTCATTTTCAATTCCCCGCCTCCTTAACTGACTAATTGGGAGAGATATGCGCTCCGGTACGCTTCACGTAGTTGTTGGTTTGTACTCCAACGACTGAATCCTTCGTGAACGAAAGCTTCCCGTTGCTTCGTCGGTGACAATAACATGAGCACCAGAACAACAACGCGGCAACGGTAACCGATGCGTTGGGGGTGGGTGTGGTGTTTTCCCATTCCATCTTTCCAGCTGTTCACGATAGATGTGGCGACGCTATTATTTACTCGTTTCTGTATCATTTTGCGGTATATTAGAGCAGGATATGAAATATTGTGAATTTATTTCAATTTGGATTGTTCTCCCTGTCGGTACGTTACCTGGTGCTTATTTTGCGATAGAGGTATGTGAAACGGTGCGTTAAAAGAGATTTTTCTAGAAATAATCTGCACTTCCATCGCACACACTGCATGATTCGCCATTTAGAACATATGGAGTAAATAGTTCCGTGGAGAAAAAAACAAAAAAATAATGAACTCAACTCAATTACTTTACCTTTGTGCCTTTGTTGAACTCTGAACACTTGAACTAAGTTGAAAAGAAATCATTATGTGCTCCGCATATATGTAGGATACTTCTGCTCTGCATTTAACACACTTTCCTTGATAAAGTTGTCAACCTCATCGCAAACATATCTTATGTGAGCGGCTCATTACATCCGGGTATTCGTGTTCTTAGTGTCATTTATTTTATCGAAAATAATGTAATTCGAATATTATAAACAAAAATTAAAATTTGTTAAGATAATTATGAGTTTTTTAGTGGAATGTCTTCACTTGTCATAAGACGAGTTTGAATAATCCCATTTGATTCCAACACTTAATTGTACCTTGACAGATACGTATTTCGACCTCAATAGTAAGGTCGTCTTCAGTGTCTCGAACTTGACTCGACTCGAAGTCGAGTCAAGTACGAGACACTGAAGACGACCTTACTGTTGAGGTCGAAATACGTATCTGTCAAGGTACAATTAAGTGGTGGAATTAAATGGGATTGTACAAACTCGTCTAATGACAAGTGAAAAATTCAAAGCAAACATTTTGAACAGTTAACTTATTATTTTAACATGATGGGACTTATATGCGATCATTTTCCAAATGGATTAAACTGGTATGATATTTTTTCGCTTTTTTTCTGTAGATATATTCCTATTTATGATAATATTATGAAAAATATAACCGTTGCAGATTCCAACCCGAAAAGGACAAAAATTCATATGGGAATGGTATGCGATCATTAACGATATGTATACTAACAAAAAGGAAAAAGCACTGAACATATATCAGCTTTGAGGACTCCCTTCAATGTTTTCTATCACCAACATAATATTTTAATAGGGAACTAGGTTTAAAATGCGCCAGTCAGCTAATATGAGCCATTGCATTTTCTGGGTTAATAGGCTAAATTAAGTTACAAAACCGATGGCAGCTGGCGCCTAAACATATTTTTAGATCAACAAATTAAAAATAATAGTTAAGACATTTATAATAAAATTTTTAAAAATAAATTTGTTTTTTTCCGCCTTTTGATAAAATTTAAGTTTCCGTTCCCTAAGGTTTTTCACTAGATAAAAACATTTTTTCAATAATCTTTGCACATGTCTGGAAAAACAAATTAGTAAAGATTGTGCCAAGTTACTAAAAAGTTAACTTTACTACATTTTTCATAGAAAAACACACATTTTATTAAAACCTCTGCATGCAGGATAAAACGCGCCTATCTAATGTGCTTGACTATGGATGTCATAGTTTGAGAAGGGCGTGTGCCGATAATAATTTATTTTTAAAATATTATCAATTAAAAAGTAAAAAAGTAAAAATTGAAAAGTGATAAAATAAAAGTGAAAAGTGATGAGTGAGAAGTTATGAGTGATGAGAAGTGAGAAGTGAGAAACAACAAGTGAGAAGTAGGAATTCAGAATTCGACTAAAAATCCCTAAATAGTTTTATAATCAATCGTGAATTGTAAGCTGGATTTGGGATATGAGAACTGAGGAGTGAGGTGGGAGAAACAAGAAAAAAGAATGAGAATTGAGAAGTGAGAAGCGAAAGGCAAGCAGTAAAAAGTGCGAAATAGGATGTGATCAGTGAAAAGCGAGAAGCAAGTAGTAGAAGGGGAGAAGTAGTAAGCGAGATACTTTGTGTGAGGAATGAGTAAAAAAGCATGAAGAGGAATATGACAATTGATAAATGGGATGTGAGAAGTGAGAAACGAGACGTGAGAGGTGCAAGGTACAAGGAGTGAAATTGAAGAATAGAGAAAAAAAAAAGCAAAAATAGATGCGAAGGGAGAGACGTCTCTAAAAGTGATACAACCCCTTTGTGGTACATAGGATAGAATGCGTTCATTGCATAGGTTCACGTTGATCCAAGAAAACTCTGGAATATGCCTTAAGATCTACACGCGTAACCAGAGGTCTTTCAATTTGTTTCAAAAGTGGTACATGCGCTTTGTAGTATATAGAAAAGAATGCGCCCATTGCATAGGTTCATGGTCATCCAAGAAAACCCTGGAAAAGGCCTTAAGATCGCGTAACCAGATCTCTTTCGGCTTGTTTCAAAAGTGGTACAACTCCTTTGTGGTACATAGAATAAATGCGTCCATTGCATAGGTTCACGGTGATCCAGGAAAACTCTGGAATAGACCCTAAGATCTACACGCGTAACCAGAGCTCTTTCGGCTTGTTTCAAAAGTGGTACAACTCCTTTGGGGTACATAGAATAGAATGCGTCCATTGCATAGGTTCACGGTGATCCAGGAAAACTCTTGAATAGACCCTAAGATCTACACGCGTAACCAGAGCTCTTTCGGCTTGTTTCAAAATTGGTACAACCCCTTTGTGGTACATAGAATGGAATGCGTCCATTGCATAGGTTCATAGTCATCCAATAAAACTCCGGAATAGGCCTTACGATCTAAATGCGTAACCAGAGATCTTTCAGCTTGTTTTAAAAGTGGTACAACCCCTTTGTGGCACATAGGATAGAATGCGTCCATTGCATAGGTTCACGGTGATCCAAGAAAACTCTGGAATACGCCTTAAGATCTACACGCGTAACCAGAGCTCTTTCAGCTTGTTTCAAAAGTGGTACAGCCCTTTTGTGGTACACAAGATAGAATGCGTCCATTGCATAGGTTCACGGTGATCCAAGAAAACTTTGGAATACGCCTTAAGATCTACACGCGTCCCCAGAAATCTTTCGGCTTGTTTCAAAAGTGGTACAACTCCTTTGTGGTACATAGAATGAATGCGTCCATTGCATAGGTTCACGGTGATCCTAGAAAATTCTTGAATAGACCCTAAGATTTACACGCGTAACCAGAGCTCTTTCGGCTTGTTTCAAAATTGGTAAAACCCCTTTGTGGCACATCGAATAGAATGCGTCCATTGCATAGGTTCATAGTCACCCAAGAAAATTTTGGAATAGGCCTTGAGATCTACACGCGTAGCCAGAGATCTTTCAACTTGTTTCAAAAGTGGTACAACCCCTTTGTGGTACATAGAATAGAATGCGTCAATTGCATAGGTTCAAGGTGATCCAAGAAAACTCTGGAATAGACCTTTAGATCTACATGCGTAACCAGAGATCTTTCGACTTGTTTCAAAAGTGGTACAACCCTTTGTGGTACAAATAATAGAATGCGTCCATTGCACATGTTCATAGTGATGCAAGAAAACTCTGGAATACGTCTTAAGATCTACACACGTAGCCAGAGCTTTTTCGGCTTGTTTTAAAAGTGGTACAACCCTATTTAGGCACATATAATAGAATACGTCCATTGCATAGGTTCATAGTCTCCCAAAAAACTCTGGAATAGACTTTAAGATCTACACGCGTAACCAGAGATCTTCCGACTTGTTTCAACAGTGGTACAACTCCTTTGTGGTACATATAATAGAATGCGTCCATTGCATAGATTCATGGTCAGATTCATGTCTTTAGATCTACACGCGTTACCAGAGATCTTTCGGATTGCTCAACAAGTGGTACAAGCCCTTTGTGGTAGGGGCCCTCCTTAGCCGTGCGGTAAGACGCGCGACTACAAAGCAAGACCATGCTGAGGGTGGCTGGGCTCGATTCACGGTGCTGGTCTACGCAGTTTTCGGATTAGAAATTGTCTCGACTTCCCTGGGCATAAAAGTATCATCGTGTTAGCCTCATTGATATACGAATGCAAAAATGGTAGCTTGGCTTAGAAACCTCGCAGTTGATAACTGTGGAAGTCCTGTCTCGTCAGAGGGCCGTCGTGTCAGGGCTGTTTAGCATCCCACCTAACGCCAGTACTTGGGCTTGTGCGCTTTGAGCGGCACACGGTCGCTTTGGTGGAACCTACTTGCGGATTCATGCAGCTTTTTATAGAGGTTTACCAGGGCCCACTGTCAAACCCCACCACATCCTAGGCAGGCGACACAACTCGCAGATGGCCTGGGGAGGGATAACCTGGGAAGGCCTTTTAGACCTGGAGAGGGCCTTTTAGATCTACACGCGTAATCAGAGATCTTTTGGCTTGTTTCAAAACGGTAAATGCTCTTCGTGGTATACAGAATAAAAAGCGTCCATTGCATAGATTGATGGTCATCCAAGAAAACCCGAGAAAAGGCCTGCACGCTTAACTAGAGATCTTTTGGCCTGTATGAAAAGTTGAACATGCCTTTTATGGTACGTAGAATAGAATGCGTTATTTCAAATTTCCATGGTCATCCAGGAAAACCCGGAAGTAAGACGTTAGGATCTACATGCTTAACCAGAGATTTATCAATCTGTTTTAAATGTGGTACTTGTCCTTTCGGGTTCATAAAATAAAATGCGTTCATGGCATACGTTAATGATCATCCTAGAAATTTATGGAGTAAGGCTTCTAGGCTTACACGCGGTAACACGGTAAGCTAAGGTAAGGCGGTAACACGGTACATGATCTAATATAGCGCCGTTTTTTCCTTACGTTTCTAGCGTGAAGTTATCTCGTTCCAATTTATTCATATTTTGCATTTCCAAGGAATAAACAGTTTCGTACGTGATATGAATGAAGTTGGTATATTACCTGGAACCCATGACAACAAGAACTACTTGGAATGCGAATATATCAAAATGAGAATGCACACCTTGTCAATAACTGCCTAGAGCTAATGACAACAACTTGAACTATTTGGAATGCAAACATATACCAACAGCCTCCCGTTCGGGGTTAATCTGCAAATCATAACTGTATCGAATTCATACATAGTTCCTACTACCATGGAAACAACTAAAGCTACTTGGAATGCATAATATTCACTCAGATGAGGTTGCACAGCTTGTTATTTTTTCGATAAATAGCTTCATCACGGAGGTTAATCAGCAGGCCCTGACTCTACGAATTTCGTAGATTACTTCGAACCCATGACAATAACATGCACCACATGGAATGCGAACATATACAGTATTTGCCCGATTTTGTCGACCCCGGTTTTACCACGTTTTCAACACGATTTTATCACCACAAAAGTTTTTAATTTTTTTTGTCGTTTCTATTGTTTTTAAATAATACCGAAAACAACAATAAATTTCATGAAATAACTTCCACCGCCTGTGGTTTATTATGGATCATTACAGAGTGTTTAAAGTGTTTAATGCTCAATAACTACGTCCATTACGGAGCCCACGACAACAAAAAGAACTACTTTTAAGACAAACATATACCAAGAAGGGGCCACACAACTTATTTGTTTTCAAATAACTGCCTCCATTAAAGAGGTTGATATACCGACCTTGATTCTATGGAGTAGACTACCTGGAATTCACGACAACAACAAGAACTACTCGAAATACAAACATATATCAGGAAGAAGTCACACAATTTGTTTATTCTTCAATAACTGCCTCCGTTTCGGAAGGTGATCCACAGGCCTTGACTCAATGAAGTTCGTAGACTACCTGGCACCAATGACAAAAACAAGAACTACTTGGAATACAAACATATACCAAAATGGGTCACACAACTTGGTTTTTCTTCAATAGCTGCCTCCATTACGGAGGTTGACCCATGTACCTTGATTCTATGGAGTTCGTAGACTACCTGAAGCCCACGACAACATTAAGAACTACTTGGAATAAAAACATTTACCAATAAGGGGTCACACAACTTGTTTATTTTTCAATAACTGCCTCCATTACGGAGGTTGATCCACAGGCCTTGACTCTATGGAGTTCGTAGACTACCTGGTACCAATGACAACAACAAAAACTACTTGGAATACAAACATACACCCAGGTTTTTTTTTACACGGTTTGGTTTTCGTCGTTTTAGGCCTTCAGCATCAATAAAACAATGAGTTAACCCCACGAAAAAATTCACAAAAAATCAAAGAAAATTCATGGGGTATTTAAAAAGCTGCAAAAGTTTAGGTTAACCGAGAAATTAACGAATTCCAACCGCGTAAAAAAAACCTGGGTGTATACCAAAAAGGGGTCACACAACTTGTTTATTTTTCAATAACTGCCTCCATTACGAAGGTTTATCCACAGGTCTTGACGCCATGGAGTTCGTAGACTACCTGGCACCAATGACAACAATAAAAACTACTTGGAGTACGAACATATACCAAAAAAGGGGTCACACAACGTGTTTATTCTCCAATAGCTGCCTTCATTACGGAGGTTGATCTACAGACCTTGACTCTATGGAGCTCGTAGACTACCTGGAGCCCACGACAACATCAAGAACTGCTTGGAATACAAACATATACCAATAAGGGGTCACGCAACTTGTTTATTTTTCAATAGCTGCCTCCATTACGGAGGTTGATCTACAAACCTTGACTCTATGGAGTTCGTACATTACCTGGACCTCACGACAACAACTCGGAATACAAACATATACTAACCAGGAGTCACACAACTTGTTTATTTTTCAATAGCTGCCTCCATTACGGAGGTTGATCCACGAACCTTGACTCTATGGAGTTCGTAGACTACCTGAAGCCCACGAAAACAACAAGAACTACTTGCAATACAAACATATACCAAGAAGGGATCACACAACTTGTTTATTTTCAATAACTGCGTTTAATTACGTAGGTTGATCCCCATCTATGGATTTCGTAGACTTCCTAGCATCAGTGACAACATCAAGAACTACTCGAAATACAAACATATACCTAGAAGGGGTCACACAACGTGTTTATTCTCCAATAACTGTCTCCATTACGGAGGTTGATCTACACACCTTGACTCTATGGAGTTCGAAGACTTTCTGGAGCCCACGACAACAAAAAGAACTACTTGGAATACAAACATATGTCAAGAAGGGTCACACAACTTGTTTCTTCTCCAATAACTTCCTCCATTGCGGAGGTTGACCCATGGACCTTGACTCCATGGAGTTCATAGACTATCTGGAGCCCACGACAACAACAAGAACTATTTGAAATACAAACATATACTAACTAGGGGTCACACAACTTGATTATTTTTCAATAACTGCCTCCATTACGGAGATTGATCCACTGGCCTTGACTCTATGGAGTTCGTCGACTACCTGGCACTAATGACAACAACAAGAACTACTTGGAATACAAACATATACCAAGAAGGGGTCACACAACTTGTTTATTCTTCAATATCTGCCTCCAATACGAAGGTTAATCAACAGACCTTGAATGTATGGAGTTCGTAGACTACCTACAACCCATGACAACAGGTAATACCACTTCGCATCCAAGTAATCTTTGGATCCGCATGTAGACCTAAAGGCCTATTCCAGGGATTTCTTGGATGGCCAAGAACTCATACTTTGATCACATTATATTCTGTGCATCACAAAGGGCAAGTCCCATATTTGAAACAATCTAAGAAATCTTTGCTTCCGCGTGTAGACCGAAAGGCCTATTCCAGGGATTTCTTGGATGACCAAGAACCTATGCTGGGTACGCATTCTATTCTATGTGTCATAAAGGGCATGTACCATGTTTAAAACCATCCGATCGATTTTTTGTTGCTTCTATAGACTTTATAGCCTTAATCCAGAGATTTCTTGGACTATCAAGAACCTATGATGTGAACACGTTCTATTCTACGTATCACAAAGGGCATATATCACATTCGAAGCAGTCCGATAGATCGTTGGTTACTCATGTAGACCGTAAGATCTCATTTCTTGGAAGTGTGATACATGTACCATGCACAGAAAATCGTGATTTGGCTCCGTAATGCACAAGGTCACATGCGCCCACCAAATAAATTAAAGAATAAACATATCTTGTATGCACACATCAACTAGTTACACGAAAATTTAGCAAAAAAAATTAATTTACATTTCATTGCAGTGGAAACGAGAATAGGACTTTTCATAAATTGATACTTGATTCTTCTGTCAGTTCACTGCTGTTTGTTTACATTTTTAGGCTGGCGCGTTTTAGCCTCGGGGTGGCGCGTTTCAACCCGCATGGTTTGAAATTGCACGAAAATGCAGCGCTTCAAAATAAAATCGTTTTCTCGGAATATAATTGGTTTTTCGTCCAAATTTTTATTCCGTATCATAGATGGTAAGTTAAATTAGTGGTTAACACATTGGAAGTACATAATTTCGACCATTATCATCGTTAAATTCGAAGATTTGCTTAGGGGGCGCATATTGAACGTATCTCCCATACCGTTCTCCTGTTCAGTCAGCATGCCATAGCAGGTCCAATTAGAGCTGCCGGTCGTCCTGCACCGAAAAATGCTCCAAATCACCCTGCAGAGCGATCGTGTCTGTGTTTTTAACCGTAATTAAATTCACTAGAAATAACTCTCAATCCATTCATAATATTCGGGCACGTCGAGTCGCGAATAAACGACATGTATCTGTCTTCACATTAATGAAGTGCACCCGACCGACGATTTGTTCGAGGGGGTTGTCGTTGCTGTCGGCCGGCACCAGATTATGGTTCCGAATTTATTATCGTGTTATTGTTGTATTGAAGTTGATATTGCTATTATTACCATTGAAAGAGAATCATTTCGTGTGTTCTATCGCCACAATTGCTGTGCGCTACTGTTGCTCAAGTCTGATGCTTTGTTCGTCGGACATAGAATCCAGAACCAACGAGGGGGAAATTGAAGCCCGCTGTGACGAAAGTGCCAAAGCGAGAAATAGCCATGGGACAATTATTATCAAGCAAAATAAATAATAATTCATTCAATTGGCAAGTTGGGCAGGCAGCGCAGTCCACTTTGATTCTTTTTGATCCAACACGAGATTCATAACGATTATGGAGGGAATTGGAATTCCGGGCAACAATGGGATGTTGCGCGCCGCGGGAGTCGAACGAGTACCGCCTTCGGGCACGGGATTTCACGCAGGTTTGAAAACAATCGCAATAGGTGCGAATTTTGCTTCTGGTCATTTCTGTTATTGCTGCATTAGCACGGGATAATAGAACTCGTGTTGTGGCAGCCGCCAGTCAGCCAATTTGACGTATCAAAATAATTTAGCTGCAGAGGAACCGCGAGCTTAGATTTTTTCCTCCGTCTCCGTGGATTGAAAATCCATTTAAATATCGAATTACAGAGCTCGTGCTTGCCGGGACTGCCTGTATCTAATTGTTGTTCGAGTTAACCAGATTGGATTGGCGGATTGTAACGAGTCAATGGGAAGCAGCGGGAGTTCGACTACACATGGAGGGTGCACTCTCGGAAGAAGGAACGATATTGTTGCCATGTGTTCGGCGGGACAAAACGCCAAAGGAGGGCTAATTTGATTGTTGTAAAAGGAACCTCAAACGAATCGTTTGGAATTGGATTATCTGTTGAAGGGTGGTGATCATAGAGAACTAATTTGAATGGTATAGTATTCGTATCATAAGAGTCTATGCTTAGCTATTTAATGTGTATAATTGTAGTTGAATTTATTTATTTATTTATTTTATTTATTTATTTATTTTACAATGATTCATAACTACATATATAATCACCTAATGATTTTCAATGCATATGTTATTATGACTAACTATGCTACGCTTAATAGTCGTTTGATCAATACCATTGTACCCTTCAGCTCCGATTAAAATGAATCTTGATTCTGTCCTTAAAAGTGTTTGAATTCCTTTCACTCCTACAATTTGCCGGTAAACAATTCCAATATTTGATTGCACGGAAACGAAATGATTCCTTCAAATAATTTGAGCGATATCTTGGTACAATTAGCAAATTGGTTCGTGATGATCGAGTAAAATTGAAAAAAAATATTAAGGTAAGCTGGCGGTCGGTTCAGTATATTATGTGTTTGAATGCAAATTCTTGAAATTAGATGATCAGAATAACTACATCCCAATAGGGCATTTCTATAAATCGATAAATGGTCAAATTTCCTTAAGTTGTACACATACCTGGTAACTGCGTTGAATACTAGATTGAGCTTTTTTCATTTCCTCTAGAAACTAGACCAAAAAGAACATCACCATAGTCTAACAATGGTATTAAGAGAGATTTGGCCAATTTTGCACGAATATGTTGTGGAGTACAGTGTCTTAACATAACAAGTGAATGTAGAGTTCCATAAACTTTGCTACATATAGAATTGACTTGACGATTCCAATTCAAATTATAATCCATCAGAAGTCCCAAATTTTTACAACATTAGCGTAATCAATGGAATCATTTCCAACTGTTACTAAAGGAGTCTCAGGTATATAGGTGCGCTTTGTACGGAAAATAATACATTGGGTTTTCTTTGAATTTAAAACCAAACCGTTAGAACCACACCATTCAAGTATGCTACGGATGTCAATGTTAATCATATTTACAAGCTCAGTGATACGTTCTGGCGAGCCAGATATGTATAACTGGCAATCATCAGCATACAAATGAAATTGACAGAATGATATTGCAAGTGGAAGGTCATTAATGTACATAGAGAAAAGTAGTGGGCCGAGAATAGACCCTTGAGGCACACCACTTGATACGGGAATTCTGTCGGATTGAGTGTTATTAAAATCAACATATTGGTATCGATTTGATAGGTAAGACCTTATCAGGTTCACGGAGAATGAATCTAACTTGAAATTTTCTTGTAATTTTTATAATATATTAGTAGATTATATATTTATAATAATAGTAGACGGTGATTAATTGAGTCGAAAGCTTTACTGAAATCCAAAAGAACCATGACCGTAATCATTTTACTGTCTAGAGCTTCTCTAATATCATTTTCAATTTTCGTTAATGCAGTGATAGTACTACATGTTTTACGGTAGCCTGATTGCAGAGGGCACAATAAGTTATTACGGGTAAGATAAAGATTTAACTGTTTTGAGATAATGGATTCAAACACTTTCGAGAGAGCGCATAGTATGCTTATCGGACGATAGTCATTATCGGTAGCAGGATTTTCAATTTTACCCATTGGTATAATCCTTGCTATTTTCCAATCTACGGGGAACACAGAAGTAGTAATACAACAGTTAAAAATATCGGTTATGTACGGTAGAGTTACACTTAAAGATAACTTCAAAATGTGTAGTGGAATTGAGTCATTGCCGACTGCTTCGCAATCTGCAGAAACGAATTCCGCAAAAACATCGTTATAAGTCAAACATTCAAAAGAAAAATTTGATGTTGCTCCAACGGCATTTTCGTTTTCATGAAAAGTAGAAGGAGTACAATGTGACCCAAAATAATTATTCAACGTTTCGGCGGTTACATCACCGCCGCCCATATTGCTGCTAGTTTGTTTAATACCAAGTCGCTTTATATTCTTCCATAATTGTTTAGCCGAAAAATCGATGTTAAGTTGTGAAGAAAAATATTCCCTTTTCGTTCGTTTCACTTCACGGTTAGCTAGATTACGGAGTTTAGTAAAATTGTTCCATTTCCTACAATCATTTCTATCTCTTTTCCAACATTCATACGCATCACATCGGTTTTTGAAAATACGTTCAATATGAGTAGTAATCCATGGATTATTAGCATCTCTCACCGTTTTCTTCTTTAAAGGGCATGACGATTGAGAGTTTCGAAGAAAAGTTTGTTAAAACAGCGAAGCTTATCGTTAACATTTGCACTGCAAAAATACGATTAAAAGCACAATCATGCAGGTCAGATATAAATGAGTTTTTATCAATTTTATGGTAATCACGAGCCCAGTAAACTTCTGGGAGTGCCTTCGAATGTTTATACTTATAATCGACACAAAGAAAATCGTGATCACTTATCCCACCAAGAGAAGATTGATAAACATTATTAATGCTTTTCGTGCAATTTCCAGTAAACAAATCGATGACAGAAGATGACCCAGACCTGTGGCATGTGGGGAAGTACCAATTAACTTGAAAGACAGTGAATTCAGGTTTTCAATGAATTTCGTGCATTTATTCGAATTCTGGGCTATCAAGTTAATGTTGAAATCACCCATTAGTAGAATATTGGGCTCAGTAGATGATAGTTCTGAAATAATAGCGAAAATACGATTTAAACTTGATACATTTATATCAGGGGGCTTGTATATGACACCACACACCAGGTTCATGTGTTTCAATTTAACGAAAAGATAGTCAATCTCACTTTCATTTTCAGATTTGAAGATGACCGAATACTTCAAATTTTTCTTTAAATAGAAGGCCACACCACCACCTCTTTTTTTCTTATTACGTCGATCAGATCTAACTATAGTGTATCCCGCAATCTCAACAAACTTATTGGTGTTGGAAGATTTGAGCCACGTTTCAGCAATTGCAAAAACATCTAATGTAGACATGGTTAACAATGACCGATAGTTTTCGATGTTTCCAATTAGACTACGGGCATTATGCAGCCCAATTTTGATAAAATTCCTGGAGTGTTTTTGTAGGAAGGATTTAAGTCTATCATATTCTATCTATATATATATTATATTTGCTTGCTGACTTTTTATTGGATTCATCAAATTATTTAATTTTTATATATAGAAATTCCAATGATAGCTCGAAAGTATTTTCCCTACAATATCCTGATAGCGGATATTTTTTTAAGGGACTTGATCATATTTTATGGGCGAATCACTAAAGACTCTTCTTTTACCAACTATTTTGAACAAAATCTTTGCTTCAATACTATATCATATAGGCTTTCATTAATCACATCGTCCCAAAATGTCAATAAAATGTTTTGATGTTGGACAACAAATCCATCGCTATTTGCGTTCTGTAATAATGCTTACATTCTTACACGATGAATCTCCGAGATTTTCATATCAATCGACTCGGAAACTCTCCATCAATTTGCTAAATCATTTGAAACTTTTAGTGACTAACATTCAACTATTCAAAATTAGAGTTATTGTCTAGACTAGTGGAAATCTTTGATTCTTAAGCCCTAGCCCTACTCCTTGTGCCCAATCAGCAGCATTGGCGTCATTTAATTTCAAAAACTATGTATCTCGGAGGTTTTTGGAGGTTTTTGCTTAGTTTTCACTAAAAACAAGGGGATTAGTTGTACTTTCATGTATGTACATGCAAACCATCCTTTCCGCACCCTACCCCTTTTAATGGGTCAGAAAACAAGGTGGCCCAAAAGTGTAATTTTGGGCTGTGATATATAAAACTGGTCATATTTGACAATTTAATGGTTCGTTTATCAGCTTGTATGATACTTGATACTTGATGGGTTACAGCTCTTCGATTAACCTACGCCGAATGGAGTATCCTTCTCCACTGGACTCGATCCTGGGCCAATCGCTTCCAGTCGCCCTGAACATTGAGCGCCCTCAGGTCCTCTTCAACTGCAAAAAGCCATCGTGTACACGGCCTTCCACGAAGCCTGCGGCCTCTTCCGGATTCTCTACTAAATATTATCTCTGCTTGACGTTCTTCCGGCATACGAACAACGTGACCAGCCCACCGTAGTCTGCCGTGTTGAATAAGTTGAATAAGGAAACACAAGAAATTTTAGTTTTGGATTGTGGGAGGTGGTTGTCCTTAAGGCTCAAATCACCGTCATCCAGTCATTGACGAGAAAGACAGCCACGTGCTCGTACCACCCCCCCAGTAATAAAACCACTCACCGAGGAGAAAAAGCAGTCTCCAGCTGGATGGGGGAAGTATTTTTGTTTCAGAACTACATCATCCAATCCAGCTTTCCACGTTCACCATAATGGCGGATGCTATAAAAAAAATGACAAGAACTGCTTCCCGACACTGAACTGGAATTCTCATCTAAGTAAACGCTGAATGTTCTCGTTACCAATTGAACCCATTATGTTGTTTATTTTTCCATCAACAAAATAATCCGCGCCAGATTTCTAAACTTCTAAATTACAATAATTTTAAATTTACTAATGTTTCTTTTATTCCAGATATAATTGATAATGAACTATGAAAGGGCGCAGAGTAATCAGTTACAATAGCTCTTCCCAATTTTCATAAAGTACGCCTAGATACAGCGCAATCCCTTGCCAAGAGGATCCGTGATGAAAGATTTCATAAGTCTCCTCGAAATCTGTACTACTCTATACTGAAACCAACAAGATGCTGAAACTCTTTACTATCTTATGCCAATTTGAGAAAGCTTTTATTTCTATTTAATAACACATTGACAGTCATTGAAATTCTACCCATTTTAAATGCTTCGACGCCGCTTTCACGTGAAACCTTTTATAGATGTTATCTTCCATAGCTTAGGACTGTGTTAGAACTCGTGTAAGGCATGTGACCTCTCCGACAGCAACAATGATGCTGATGTCGCATATATATTCTCTTCCTACTTGTCATAAGGATAAGACGAGTTCGAACAATTACATTCAATTGTACGAAGTCGTCTTATGACAAGTAAAAGACATTCCACTAATAGCTCAAAATAATTTTCTTATTCTATTCCTAAAATCGCATTAAAAAAATAGTGGTAATACCCTATACTATTGGCGGAAAACTTATAGAGCTATCACAACAATACTCAACGTATCCGAAGTATAATCTCGGGGAGGTGACACATCATGAAATCTTATCTATTCCTCAGATGTTTTATTTAAAACTGGAAAACGTTATTTTTCTTTAACACACAGCTGTTGCTAATTTCTACAATATTTGGGCTGATACAAGAGCAAATTAATATGATTGAAGTAGCATGAATATCATCAATTCAGGACGAATCCCACATAAATCTCGTAACATGAGCATAACGACGTGATGTTCCTCGTAATATTAGGTATAGTAAAATGGCGAGCATACCGACAGAACCGGAGAATTTCACGGTACACGTAAAATTAGCTCGAACAAAAACGACGGGAGTTTTTGTTAGGTTCCGTTAAATTACAGAAATGTTCATTTGGTAATGGTTACTCATGGCCCATTTAATACTTCGGCCATTTCATATTTCGTTATTAATAATATCTGGAATAAGAGAAACATTAGTAAATTTTGAAACAATTTTTAATTGGAAGATTAGATATCTTTCGCGGATCCTTTTGTTGATGAAAAAATAAACAACATATTGGGTTTCTTTGGTAACGACAACATTCAGCGCTTACTTAGATGATAATTTCAGTTCAGTGTCGGGAAGCAGTTATTGTCAGATTTTTTATAGCATCGGCCATTATGGTGAACGTGGAAAGCTGGATAGCGAAGACATAATTATATCCGGTGGATGCTTCATTTGCTTGTACTTCGCTTTAGTTTTCAAAAAAACAAAAAAAAAACTGAATGCTTAATATCTTTTTCCGATCAAAATTTATAATCGTTTTTCTGTCAAAATTACATATTTTTCAAAAGTTGATATGTCCGGTTAGGGCAGTCCAAAAAATATGTTTACACGGCATTTGAAAGAGCAATTCATATTATTTATTATGTCAAAAAATTGGAGTTATTTTTTTGTCTCAAGTTTCATTAATTTTACTGAAGTCCAATACCAATCAAATGGATGAACGTTAATGGATTGTTGTTCCGCAAAAAACGTTTTGCCACCTTCTAAAGAATTCCTGGAGAATTTCCAAAGTTATTCTTGGTGAAATCTAAGAATTTATTTGGGAAATCAATAAGGGATTACTTTGTAAATTCTTTTGCGTATTCCCTCGGAAATTCTTTAGGAATATATAAAAAAATACTGAATTAGTTAGGATTCTTCAATCAGTTCAGGGATCAGTTTTCCAAGTAATTTTCCAAAGAAATCACTAAAAGGGTGTCCATAAGAATGATTAGCAATTTACTAAAACATTTCTGGAGCAATTTCCAAGCTAAAAACCAAAAACAATTCCCGGAGGAATTTCAAAACGAAATTCCGGACGATTTTTCGTATGGTTTCTTAAATAAATTCCCGAAAGGGAACCTGAATGGAATTTCAAAAAAAAAGTGTAAGTGATTTTTGAAGAATTTTTGCTAAAGGAATTCTTGAAAGAATAGCCGAAGAATTCCCGAATGAATTTTTTTAAAAAGTTTCTAAAGGTATTCTCGAAGTATTTCCAAAGAATTCTTAAAAGCAAAATACCTGGAAAAACTTCTCCAGGTGTTTTCTAAAGTATTCCTCCAGATATTTCTGAATGAGTTCTTAAAAAATCCCAAAGAATTAAAAAAAAAGTCCAAGGCATTTTCCGAAGGTTTTTACAGCAAAGCAGTAATAGAACGCTAGTGACGCTGTAACCATTGAAATTATTCTGCCAAAATATGGTTCAATAAGCTTAATAGCCTATTCAGATAACGATTAGATTATTTATCGTAATAAATATCGTGTTAAAACGGAGAAAATAAACTGAATGTATGGGGATTGCATCAGGTTGTTGTTTATCGTGATATTTATGATCATAAATGACGTAATCTGAGTAGGCTATAACTTGGCCGTTTGACACTTATAGTACCGGTACCTTGGCTGCCAGTGGGCCCTCCTTAGCCGTGCGGTAAGACGCGCAGCTACAAAGCAAGACCATGCTGAGGGTGGCGGGGTTCGATTCCCGGTGCCGGTCTAGGCAATTTTTGGATTGGAAATTGTCTCGACTTCCCTGGGCATAAAAGTATCCAAAAATCCAGAGGATTTTCCGATGGAATCTATGGAGAAGTTTTCAAAGGAATATCTGGAGGAATTTTGATTGAATGGCTGAAGCAATTTCTGGATGAACCTGGAGGAATTCCATAAGTAATTTACAACATTGTTTTTGTGAAGCCACCAAAATTCTTTAAAATAATATTTTTTGCAAAATTTACTTTTTTGAATTGATTATTTTGCTGCTAAAATCTATATATGGTACGTTTGTATTTGCCTGGAAATTAATGTAAAACACCTGGAGAAAACCTGGAAAAATCAGGGAATTTTGTTTTTACAGATGAGTAGACATTATTGATTTTCAGCTTTAACAGATTTTTTAACTTCATCTAGTGTAGGCGACTCAACAGCTTGTCCATCGTCGCTAATATTTATTCTGTTCACCGATGCACTGTCTCTTCCACTATTCAACAAAGTCTCGAAGTGTTGCTTCCACCTGACAGCCACTTCGGTTTTATCTGTCAGCAAATTCCCTTGTTGGTCGTTGCACATGACGGGAGATGGCGCTGCCTTTCTCCGCAAGCCATTGACAGACTCATAAAACCTCCGCATATCGTTCTGCTCTACTTTTTCCTGCGCCTCGCTAATCACTTGTTCTTCATATTCTTTCTTCTTCCTGCGGTGGGTTCGTTTTCGGCTGCTCTTGCTTCCTTGTACCGATTTCTATTCGATCGGGTACACGACACCAACATCCGGCTTCTGGCAATGTTCTTCTCGTCTGTCACTCTCGGACACTCCACACCAAACCAACATGTCCTGGGTCGCCTTTGTGCAGTGCCTACCACCTCGCGCTGTTGTGCTCACCGCTCCATGGATCGACTCCCATAGATCGTTGATGTTGTCGCTAACGTTGATTGCACTTATCCGTTCGTCGAGCTTCTGGCGGTACTCAGCTGATACTCCTTCCGCCGACAATCGCTGGATATTGTAACGCATCGTTCGCTGTGATCTTTCGTTCGATACAGTTGACAACCGTGATCGAATTTTACTGACAACGAGGTAGTGATCAGAGTCAATGTTCGGACCTCTGAATGTCCGGCACATCGATAACATCCGAGAAATGGCGCCCGTCCACCAGAACATGGTCTATCTAATTGCAAGTTCCACCATTTGGGTGTCTCCAGGTGTGCTTTCGGATGTTCGTGCAAAGTAGGTGCTACTGATGGCCATCCCTCTGGCAGCAGCGAAATTTACTAGCCGTAGGCCGTTGTCAGTGAAGGCTCTCCCTACCGATTATGGGACGGAAGAAGTCCTCTCTACGGACTTGAGCGATAGCGTCTCCGATAACAATTTCACGTCATGCTTTGGGCACTCTCCATAGGCTTTATCAAGACATTCGTAAAACGTGTCTTTCACGTCGTCGGATTTATCGTTTGTCGGTGCGTAAACGTTGATAAGGCGGTAATAGAAGAATTTGCCCCGTATCCTCAACACACAGATTCGTTCGCTAATGGGTTTCCACCGCATCACTCGCTTCATCTGCTTGCCCATCACTACGAAACCAACTCCATGCTCTGCTTTTCCGCCGTCGCTGTGATAGATGTTATATTTGAATGCAGTGTTGGTCGTGGGGTCCACGGCTTGGAATTCTCGTTCTCCGCATCTTGGCCATCGGACTTCTTGAATAGCGGCCACGCTCACTCCAACCTTCTGCAGTTCGCGAGCCAGAAGGCTCACTCGTCCAGGTTCATTTAGGGTCCTGACAATCCAGGTACCGAGTTTCCAATCATAGTCCTTATTTTGTTGCCCGGCGGTTGCCAAAAATAACGTTCTCTTTTTTTCTTTCTATCTCCATTTTTCGTGGTATTTGAGAGGTTTCAGTAAGCTACCTTACCGGGGTCGCGTTACCTACATCGCGATGATGGGGCTGCCACCTTAGGTATAGCTGACGCAATACAGCATTTCGTTAATCAACGGCTAGGTACCAGGCAGACGCTGTTTGAGCCGCACCTCCTGGTGAACAGACGCTCGAGGCGTACCTTCTAACTCTAACTGATGTTAGAAGGACAACAGTGCCCAGACTGCACTACCAGCTAAGTACACAACCCTTAGCTGGCGGTCTTTTGTCATCGGACGACCCGTGGAAGCTTGAGATAGGAACTTGTGGGGACCAGAGCTCTGTTGGGCGCTCCTTCCTTGATGTCAACCTACAATTTTGCAGCCCATTTACGCTCTCGAATTTCTGCTGATATCGATTTGTGATGATGAGCTCAACATTCATGTCCATTTCGGCCAATTGACATTTTCAACCAAATGACTTTGGGGCCTTCCGGAGGAAAAAGCGCCAGCAGGAAGATCGAGACCGTGAAGAAACGGAGCAACTGTACCGCGCTAATAACACACGAAAGTTCTATGAGAAGTTAAACCGTTCACGTAAGGGCCACGTGCCACAGCCTGATATGTGTAAGGACATAAACGGGAACCTTCTTACGAACGAGCGTGAGGTGATCCAAAGGTGGCGGCAGCACTACGAAGAGCACCTGAATGGCGATGTGGCAGACGAAGATGGCGGTATGGTGATAGACCTGGGAGAACGCGCGCAGGACATAATTCTACCGGCTCCGGATCTCCAGGAAATCCAGGAGGAGATTGGCCGGCTGAAGAACAACAAAGCCCTGGGGTTGACCAACTACCAGGAGAGCTATTTAAACACGGTGGTGAGGCACTGGCTAGAGCGCTGCACTGGGTCATTACCAAGATTTGGGAGGAGGAAGTTTTGCCGCAGGAGTGGATGGAAGGTGTCGTGTCCCATCTACAAAAAGGGCGATAAGCTGGATTGTAGCAACTACCGCGCAATCACATTGCTGAACGCCGCCTACAAGGTACTCTCCCAAATTTTATGCCGTCGACTAGCACCAACTGCAAGGGAGTTCGTGGGGCAGTACCAGGCGGGTTTTATGGGCGAACGCTCCACCACGGACCAGGTGTTCGCCATTCGCCAAGTACTGCAGAAATGCCGCGAATACAACGTGCCCACACATCATCTATTCATCGACTTCAAAGCCGCATATGATACAATCGATCGGGACCAGCTATGGCAGCTAATGCACGAACACGGTTTTCCGGATAAACTGACACGATTGATCAAAGCGACGATGGATCGGGTGATGTGCGTAGTTCGAGTTACAGGGGCATTCTCGAGTCCCTTCGAAACCCGCAGAGGGTTACGGCAAGGTGATGGTCTTTCGTGTTTGCTATTCAACATCGCTTTGGAAGGGTAATACGAAGAGCAGGGATTAACACGAGTGGTACAATTTTCAATAAGTCCGTCCAGCTATTTGGTTTCGCCGACGACATAGATATTATGGCACGTAACTTTGAGAAGATGGAGGAAGCCTACATCAGACTGAAGAGGGAAGCTAAGCGGATCGGACTTGTCATCAACACGTCAAAGACGAAGTACATGATAGGCAGAGGTTCAAGAGAAGACAATGTGAGCCACCCACCGCGAGTTTGCATTGGTGGTGACGAAATCGAGGTGGTAGAAGAATTTGTGTACTTGGGCTCACTGGTGACTGCCGAAAATGACACCAGCAGAGAAATTCGGAGACGCATAGTGGCTGGAAATCGTACGTACTTTGGACTCCGCAAGACGCTCCGATCGAATAGAGTTCGCCGCCGTACCAAACTGACAATCTACAAAACGCTAATTAGACCGGTAGTCCTCTACGGACACGAGACCTGGACGATGCTCGTGGAGGATCAACGCGCACTTGGAGTTTTCGAAAGGAAAGTGCTGCGTACCATCTATGGTGGGGTGCAGATGGCGGACGGTACGTGGAGGAGGCGAATGAACTACGAATTGCATCAGCTGTTGGGAGAACCATCCATCGTTCACACCGCGAAAATCGGACGACTGCGATGGGCCGGGCACGTAGCCAGAATGTCGGACAGTAACCCGGTGAAAATGGTTCTCGACAACGATCCGACGGGCACAAGAAGGCGAGGTGCGCAGCGGGCAAGGTGGATCGATCAGGTGGAAGATGACTTGCGGACCCTCCGTAGACTGCGTGGTTGGCGACGTGTAGCCATGGACCGAGCCGAATGGAGAAGACTCTTATATACCGCACAGGCCACTTCGGCCTTAGTCTGAATAAATAAATAATGACTTTGGGGCAGATGGGTTCGATCTAATGGTTTCTTCGGCCAAATTGCTCTTCCTCATTCAAATAATAGATTTCAAAATAAAATCCTTGCGAATTTCCATAGGAAATTCTTTAGACTTTCCACGAAAAGTTGTTCAAAATTTGCACTGCTCTATTCGGAATTTCCACAAAAATTCTGGGGATCTCTGCAAATTTGAATCGGGGTGGAAGATTTTTGATAAGTGGCGTGGCATATTTTAAACAGCGGCGTGTCGATGCCAAAATGCCGACGGCTAAAAAATGACGGAGGCGGCGCACACCTCTAATAGAAATCGGAAGAAATTTTTATTAAATTCCAAAAATTTCGCGTTGAAATTTCGGATAGTTTCCCGGAAAAAATAAAAACTACACGTGGAAATTTTGAAGAATTTCAGTGAAAATTTTAGAAGGTTTATCGTGGAAATACCGAAGCATTTCCCGAAGCACTTTGGAAAAGCTTCCCATGCAAATTCCAAAGAATTTCCTGTGGAACTTCCGATGGGTTTTGGAAATTCTGAAAAATTGTCTGTTGAAATCCACGTTTTGATCAATATTCTGCATAAACTTCGAAGAAGTTCCATAGATTCTTTCTTTGAAATTTCATCTTTTTCTTTGTCGAAATTTCGGAAGATTTCGCGTGAAATTTACAGAAAGTTTCCTGCGAAAACTTTATAAACTCATAATTTCAAACAAACTTCTTAATATACACCCAACCAGCAACTTGTTTTATTTTCTAACAATTCTGTATAGGATCCTACTAACATCTATACTAGAATTGTTAGATTCTTATACAAAAAATGTAAGTTCTCAATCAAATATTGCGAGAAAAGCTTGCAAAATTGAAGGTCTCATACAGTATTTGTGTAGGAATCTAGCATTTTCGCATTATACAGAATTGTTAGAAAATTTAACAATCCCCGGTTGGGTGTAGAAAGTGTCAAATAAGAACAAGGTGAGTGCCAAAACGATGTTGCTTAATTAACAAAATGTGATTATAATTGTTTTCAGTTCCGTTGGCACATACCGTTAGTCTAGATTTTCAACCAACATACCCGGTCACATTTTATTCGAATAACGTTCCCTAGAACTTATCCTTGAAATTTTACTTTGCAGAATATTTCTCACGTAACTCGACATCATATTGAGTAGGCACTTACCGTCCATGAATCAGTTCATCGTCCAATCTCTTCAAAAATACATTGTTTCACTCTATGCCACAAATCTCCCAAATTCCTGCCACACCCCTTCACTACTCCCATCTCATTCAGTTGGACCACAATTGAAACTCCCGACCGAAATCACCATTCAACAACTCATTAACCACCCATTAGGAGGAAGCTTCTACCGAAAAAGTTTCGCTCATTTCCCAGCCCGTTTGATATATGACCTCCGTGTTCGTCCGCCGTTCACCGCCGCCGACTCCACTAAGTAATGGTAACTGCGTGTATGACTGATCCGGTCGAGAAATTCAATTACCACTTGAAAAGACCTCACCGTCTTGCCATCGCAGCGACGATTTATCGATATATTCCCGGACAATGCTTGGTCCCTTCCCTTTCCCAGTCATCAGCATCTCTCATGAATCGACGGGAAACGAACTATGGGAATCCGTCTCCGCTCCCGACGGCGTTCGATGGGTGCCAAAGTGGAAAATATTTCCCGTTCATTAAATGTAACTTCCATTAATTATTGTTTCCTTACCCGAAGGAAGGAAGGCACGGCAACAGGAGGGGAGTCAAGAGTCAAGATTCCCGTCAAGGAGTGCGTGTGTGTGGCTGGCGGTGAACAATCACCATTTCAAATCCCATTAAGCACTCCGTCGACGTCACGTCGTTGAAGTCGCACCGCAAAACGCCTCGGCGACCGCCGATTGCTCACAATTTCCCATTCAAATTTACATCAATTCAATGTTTGATTAATCCCTTTCCTGATGCTTTTCCCTCTCCGGGTCAAATCGGTTGTTCAAGACGACGACGACGACGGTCGCTTGCATTCCGTACAGCATCCAAATGATATAATAATTGTTACCGTTTCTAAGGTGGTACTCTTTTTGTGAATCTGGAGAGCACTCGAGTAATACCCTCGACAAAAAAACTCATATCCAATTGTTCGGGGTCCAACCCCTGTCATATATGAACAAAATATAACTAATGTAAATTTAATCTCCTTCTATTCCTTCTGGCAGCGTTCGTTTCCTGGGTGCGCTACTATTCCAACTTTCCGAAGGAGCTGCGACGGATCTTTGCCATCAAGGCGGTCAATATGGGTCATTACGCCAAATGCTTGGGGCTGCGCGATCCCCCGAAGCAGTTTATGCGCGAGCACACCGGACCCAAGGCTGAAGGAGAGGACGGTGGCCAGGGCGGCCGGCCAAGAAAGTTTACCAACCAGCAGAGGGGAAGAGGTGGTGGAGCTGGGCGAGGCGGAATGTTCGGCCGAGGCGGGTGAGTTTTAGGGTTAGAATATTTAGAGTAGAGTCGAGTACAAGATACTACACTGGAGGTAACGTTACATTGGATGTTGGAATACGCGTAGGGGAATTATTTTTTATATGTATCATAATAAGGCAAAATCAAACGATTGGAAGGATAAAGGTATCATCACCGCTTGGTGGATTAATCTTGGTTTTCTTTTTGTTACCCCTGTTATATTTATATTTTGTTCAGGAACAGTTTTAGGATATTGACGAAAGTCTTTACTTTCACTTAATGGAAAACAATACTGAGAACTGAAAACATGTTTGAGAAGAAGAGTATTATTGAAATATGCGAAAAAATATCCTCTGCCTGCCATTAGGAATTGAATCTACACCTCCTACTACGCTAGACGGGTGCTCTACCAGTATGCTACAGTAAACTTGATGCTACCCTTATTAAGTTACACTAGCGGTATGTGATAAATACGGTCCAGCCCCCAACGGCAATGTCGGATCAATCACACTCATCCATATTCTCTCTTCTCAAGCACGTACTTTCTGTACTTTCTACCTATTTCAACCTAACCTTCCTCCCAAACATAATGGTGGTCCTGAAAAGAACCGATTCATTTCCACTTATGTGCCTCACCAACAGCACGGCGTTGATTGCCAGATTCAAAGATGCTGTTGGGAACACGGATGTAAAGATGCACTGCTGTTGCCACGACCGCCACCACCACCCATCAAAAAATTTTATCCGCATCATCACTCATAAATCTCAATCAACGAGCCCTCCCGTGCGAACGAAATCATCTGTGATTTTAAAGGAATGCATCACGCTTGAATTTGTAATGCTAAAACGCATCATTCCGCTCATTTGCCAAAACATCATTTTGGTTTAATACGCATTCGAAATTAATTTGGGGCCAATTTATTGCTTATACATGAAAGAGTGTCTAATATTCTATGCGAGAAACGTCAATTCACTGTTTTTAACAAAGGAGAATAAAAGAAAACATACGATGATTCAACTCATCCAGGAGTTTTAAGGTGCTGAGTTTGGTGTGTTTCCACTTACGCTTGATTAGAATCATCCATGAGTTTTGAGTTTTTACCACCACAGACCAAACCACAGGCGTTATCGCTGGAACCGCGCTGGTTCGTTCTCGGTGACATCCAGAATGAAAATGAAGCGCGCACGCGAAACACGGGGCTTTTTATACACAGGGAAAACGAAGCAGTGGATCAAAAGGCCCGTACCTTACTGCAATTTGATGTCCGTGTTGGGGATTTATGAACGGGATTGATTATTTCTGAATTTTTCACCCTGTTTGGAAAGAAGTAACATTTTCAATAGTTTAACGTTGATAATAAATAGTATCAATAGAATTGGCAAATTGCTGGAGAGTTTCCGAATCTATTGATAAGCAAATCTCGGAAATCCATCGAAAAATAAACACGCTATTAGCGTTTGAAATCTATCGTAATTTCGTGACGGTCTCGAATTTGGAAATTTCCGTTTTACACCCTGTAGGCTAGATGTATCAGTTGTGGCTATAGCACCAGTTGTCGCACTAGTGCTTTATATGCCAAATGGCCAATCAAATCACCGCAAATCAAGTTCATATCGATAAAACATTTTCATATGATACGATAAAACCTTTGATCTCCCCCAAAACAAGCAAAGCATAATTGTAAAAATTAATTTTGCTTAATTTTTGACGTCCTTTGCACCAGTTGTCGCACTAGTGGTCCCTATTTGGCCAGTCCCATAAGAAAACAATGGGATTTGCCAAATAAGGAACCAAAATTAAGAATAGTGCCACAACTGGTGCTTGCGTTCCTATTATGGATTAATTAATTTTGATGATTATAACAAATTTTATTGTGGTTTTCACAGCTGTTCTAAGGAGCAGGAAGTAAAACCTTTCGCTTGATATATAAAGTCCACCCACATGCCTTTTACTTATTTTTAAAAAAATAGTTGTTCTTATGTATGGCGACAATTGGTACACCCACCCTCTCTGAGTCTTCCCCTTAGACGTAGTTTACGTCAAAAGTTCGTCTTATATCAACTTTTTCAATCACTTATCAATCACTGAATCATTGTTCAAAATTAAGTCCACAGCAAGAAGAGTACACAGGATTCTGTTTTTACACGATTTACATTTTCTCAATTTTCCAATCATCCGAAATGTTTAACGTATATTAATTATCATGTGATTTTTCTTCGATTCATTCTGAATTTTTTGGAACATGTTGCGAAGAGTTTGGTTGCAAATTGAAGTCACACGATCAAAAATACGAGCGAAAAAAAATCGTGTGAAAACAAAATCCTGTGTAGTTAAGTGCTAGACAAACATCATATAATTGAGCTCAGAATCACGCTAGAATATTTCACTGAAAATTTTTCTAGTTCCTAGCGGTTGCACTATAGACAAATTATTTCAACTTAACCTTCCTCCCAAACATAATGGTGGTTCTGAAAAGAACCGATTCATTCCCACTTATGTGCCTCACCAACAACAACTACTGGACTGCGCGACAGCCATCCTATGATTCGGCTCTACGCACGCCGTTAATTTTGCCACGACCGCCACCACCATCGAGCGAAAATTTTTTATCCGCACCACCACAGCCGTTGTCGCTGGGACCGCTTCTGGATGCCTTGGTCCGCTTTCCATGAAATCCAGAATGAAAATGACGCGCGCACGCGAAACACGGAGCTTTTTATGCACAGGGAAAAGGAAGCAGTGGATCAAAAGGCTCGTACTTTACTGCAATCTGATGTCCGTGATGGGGATTTATGAACGGGATTGATTATTTCTGAATTTTTCACCCGGTTTGGAAAGAAATAACATTTTCTATAGTTTGCTGTTGATAATGAATAGTTTTAATACAATTAGCAAATTGGTGGAAAGTTTCCGAATCTATTAATAAGAAAATCTCGAAAATCCGTCAAAAGATAAAGTCGCTATTACCGTTTGAAATCTTACATGATTTCGTGACGGTCCCCAATTTGGAAATTTTCATTTTGCACCCTGTATCCGAGGCTTCCCCTTAGACGTAGTTTACGCCAAAAAAAATACTACGAGCAAGGGTTAGAAGAACTGCATAGCACTCATTCTATTCTACCCAACTAACAATGTTTGTGCTGTAAGCTTCATCTTCTAGCCTTAGGCTGTATACCATTCGAATAAAATCAGCAAATGCTGAATGAAAAGTGAGCCACCACAATTAACTCCTCAAGGTTCAACTTGACTATTACCCAAATATCTATCAGCTAGTCAGTTTGTGTCGAATATCTTTCACCTTTTATCGATTACGCAGCTTCCATACAGCCATAAAACAGCTTAGTATGAATTAGCAACACAGCTAATCGATTAAGAGCTCATGTACCGTGGGGCATCGAAATCCGTACACTTAAGCACCTTAGTATATGAAAAAGGCATTAGAAAATAGGAATCGAATGTAAACAAAACGTTTGTCATCGACACAGGGGCATGAAGGCTTCTACTTTTGAAGTGTTTCACATTTACTCATTAAAAACTACGAAAAACATGATAAAATAATGAATTTAATTATTGCTTGTTGCATCAATTTTTAGACTCTGGCGCAACTTCGTTTTGCTTCAAATTTTTAGCGTGCACACCAATACATTCAAAGTATCTTTGTAATTAATTTATTATGTTGATATTTATCGGACACACGTGTTTTTGTTTACTCACACAAACAGCAAACAGTGTTAATTCATTTTTGTTTGTGACACGCGGAAAATATTCACGCAAATAATTTGCACGCAGGGGTCTAATAAGGCGGAATCTGCGCAATAACTACTCCTGACTCGAAATCCGTCCACCGTGTACAGCTATTTTTTAACTAAATATTTAAATTGAAACAGTCTGATTGACTAAACTACCACTGTAAATAGTTCGATACGCACCTTGAGAAGCGATCCCTTCGATTTGTATTCCGCTTATCTTATGTTATGATTCGCAATAAGCAATTAAAACACAGTTATTTTTGGTGCAATTATGCTCTTCCCGAAAACAAAATGGCGGCACAAACTTCGCGTTTGGTGGGTGGAGATTTGTTTTTGATTTTTGTTGTTTTAATTTTAAAGCCTTCTTTCCAATTTTATGCCCTAAAAGCTTAATGCCAAGAATCTGAACAGGATAAGATTAATTATTTCTACAATAATTTACTGATATCTCATGAGGTGGACGGATTTCGGTGCTGTACGGATTTCGGTACCGCACGGTATTCAATTTCGTTGCTTGTTAGCAACTTTCCTTGTTACGATGTGTAGCAGTCCAAAACGCTTTCTCTCTTGTTTTTGCATCAATAATACAGCGTAATGTAGCTATAAACGAATTACCGAAGCCTTGTCGCAACTTCTGTATCCTTGATGGTTTCACAACGTTAAATAAACCTGATACTGCTTTTTTAAATACAGTCGCCTCTCCACATCTTGATATTGAAGGGACCATCGAGATAGGGAGAGATCGAGGAATGGAAGGAAAATTGAAATGGATACTAGATCCAAAAAAGCTCGTTGCTATGAAAAACGACAACACAACAAATGTCATTTCTTGTTGTTGATCCGTTTGTTTTTGTCCAAAGATGGTCTAGTAGCCTAAAATTTGGGCATATAGTCCTTGTCACTGGCCCATCATCAACGCGAGTTATGACAACTCGTGAAAGAAAGAAGAAGAAGAAGAAGAAGAAGCCTAAAAATTTGAACATATCGACATAAGAAGAGTGAATCCAGAACAAAATATGATCACAACACTGCGAGATAGAGAGATATCGAGATAGCGAGGTTATCAAGATGTAAAATGTCCAAATGTATGCAGATTGAAGGGACCGAGGAAACCATCGATATAGGGAGAGATATCGAGATATAGAACATCGAGATGTAGAGAGTCGAGTGCAGCTTATCAGTATGAAACGTCATGTTTACATTTGATTTTTGTTCCCGGAGCCTGTGTATGAGCTATTGATTTCTGTAATGTAGCTTAAAAGGTATTCAGCTTTTCGTATGGCAACTGAAAAAGCGCTGTCGTAGATGCTAGCAGATAGTGTAATAAAAAAGCCATTTAGAAGCCATATTTTTGTTGACGGTTACAGTAAAACGATTAGGATGCTGCTGCATGCTGGTCGAGAAATTGTTGCCTAAAAACAATTTCAGCGATTGATGATGGATAAAAGTAAGCCACTACAAAATGCTGAAAGATGTTTGAATAATCATTGAATAAGTCCTTTTTTTAAGCTTATGTGCTAAAAGCAGCATGTAGGACTCTTTCTAACGTTTATACAGCTCGAAACAAAAAATAGCTTTAGTAAAACAACCTAGAGGGTATGCGAAGAAGCACATTCTTAATTGAATTATTTGTTTGAGAAACTGCATAAGTCAATTTTACACAATTTCGAGAAAACAACAAAAAACTGTTTTTGAATATATTGGCAACGAACCTTTCGATTTCTTCTATACAGATCAATAGTTTCTGTGCAAAAAGCAACTGTCCATAATTGCTCTTCAAAGTGCGTGGACATATGTAGTTTCTCAAACCAAAAGAAAAAAAATCATACACTCCTGAAAAAAAAATTTTTTTCGTATTTTTTGCCAGAAAACGTATTTTTGGACGAGGATTCAGCATATATAAAAATCTCATTTTGGCCAAAAATGTTACATATGCAGTTTCTCAAACAAACGGTTCAATTATCTCTGTTATATACCATATGTCAAAGTGACTTTTGAAAGGAAACCTTTGGTGACGTCCGTACGTCTATATTGGCTAGCTCGTATCAATATAATAACTCAGGGTCGGCCACCGACCTCGGGAAGACTGTTAAAGCCATCAATTACCTATTTCATCTATAGCTACTAAGAACAAGGCCACATCAACCGATTCTTTCTCTATGACATGCTAATTTGAGAAGAGAGAGATTTTACTTAACATAAAAGATTTTTATTCGAGTTTTTGTAGGGAAATGTGTTTCGTTGCAGCGCTGATGACGGTGGGGCCTTCGGGAGATGATGGAGAGAAGTGGCAGGGACGTATCTTGACTTACATGCGTTGGTGGGATGTTAACAGAGATGCACGCAGCTTTGAGATGGATTCTGGGTCGAGAGATCCTCGCACAGTGGGTTCGTTGAATCAGGTACCCAAAAATAGGATTTAGACCTGTACGAAAGGTCTGGCTTCGACCAAAAGAGCCGGGTGTTGAATACTTCACGACGTAAGATTAGATGTGGTAGTTCGGCTCGATTGCGAATAGCCAGGTCGTGGTAATCCGCTGCTTTGCAATCCGAAATATACACGGCGTCTCGGGAAACCATTTGGTCTTGGCCATAGATGCGACGTTCTAACACGTTTTTTCCTCCAAACTGCCACTTGTACACTTCTTTCTGACATGCGACTAGATGTTGTTTCTTTCGTGGACAAGAACATACTCCCCTAAGCAAGCGTCACTAATCCCTAACAGCTTCAACTCCTATTCATCTCCTTCCTTCTCTATTGCTTCTCCATCCTTCTCTCTCCCGGATCCAGTGGTGCGGTTGATCCAAATTATCCCCTTTGGTAACACATTTATTCATATTCCCATTTCGGTAGCTCAGTACAAACGGTGTTTCAATTACAGAGTCTTTTTTCGGAAAATTTAAATCTACTCACAGAATTATACTTTTTACTAATTCATTACTAAAATGTATTTTATATGACAGTAAAGGCTCGATGGATGCTTATTGTTCCGATATTTAGAAATACGGTAACACTGTCAACAGCAGCAGCCATTGAATCCGGAGATCAGGAATCCAGAATCCAGGTAGCAACAAATTGGAATTCAAGTTTTCACAATTTAAAAAGATTAGGATATTAACTCTCTCCTCTAAAATAATATTCAATTTAAGTAAATTTAGTGGCTGTATAAAACTTATTTAACAGATTCAAAAAATCTGAATAAGCGCTATTGAAGCAAATTAATATTACTAAATAGTTCGGTAAAGATTGAGAAAAGGTTGTATAACATGCTGCAAAGTAATTGTGCAGGCACGTCAAAAACAGCTGAATAGATTCGCCAGATTTGCTGGTTGAAGGATTGAATAGAAGTTCTTGATCATATGTACAGCATACATGTTCAGCTTGAAGCCGTATAGACGAGTTAAAATAACATAAAATGTTAGTTGGGTATGTATCACAAGAAGCATGCACCATATTTGAAACTGGTCGAGAGCTCGCGTGAAAATCACAAAAAAACTTATTTTCGATTGGAGGTCGATTTTTACGAGGATTCTTTGTAAAACAAATTTTTACGGGGTTCTTTACCGCAGTTTTGATTTACGTGGAACGTATGCGTATCCTCCGCAAAAACCGGTTCCGGTGTGAATAGCTTGTTACTGGCCACAGTTCCTTCATCTATGAAAGCGGTTCTAAGCGCTTTTTCAAGTAGATGAGACGACTATTACAGTATAAAAACATTCGTAAGGACGTGGCCAGGTGTACAGAGACAAGCGTTTGACGCTTTTATCCTTTTAAGCTAAATAATATAAGACTTGAAGCTTAATTGTTGTAATTGTTTTTGTTCAATATATTATTTTATTTCAATTCATTTAGCGTTGGATGAAACCAAAATAAATTTGCCGCCACGTAGTGGATTCTGACGGAAAATGCTTTGATGGGACGTGCTATTCGTACTGCGGATAAATTTTACACATCTATGAGAGTCTTGGAAAATGATCACGAAAGTTGTTATTTTGTTGCAAGACACAATATAATCTTTATTGTAAATCTAAACGATTGGATTGGATTGGTTTCGAAATAGTATTGGATATATTGTCTTATTCTCTACACTAAGACTGGCAGCCAACAACCACGTGTTCCATGTGATTGTTTGTGCTGCCGCTCGGTGTTGCACTACCACAGTTATAAATTTACGACAGACGGAAAGAGACAAACGACACATCGTCGATGGTAGTTCGATCGGATATTTATTTCCTTCGTCCATTTTTTTTGCACCCTAATACGGTCATTTTGTACACAAGCTCTCGTCGCCATCTTGTGGAGTAGCGACCGCGCACTGCCCGGATAAAAAATACAATAGAGTTGCAATAAAATATCATAAAAATACAATACATTTTATTGATTATCTATTGTTTATATATCATACCAATTAAAGTTCCATATTGTTGTTCCAATAGACATACAATAAAGTCTATGGCCAGTAAAATGTTGGCAATAGAATTACAATAAATTAAATTGTAATGGCAAAAATTTGTTCGAGAAAAAATCGATTTATTATTGTAAAGATACATAACAACCTCTATTTTCTGTTGTAAAACTGTCATTTACAATAGGCTTTATAGTGGAAAACAATATTCTGTAATGTTATTCTATTGTGAGCCACAATAGACTTTACCGTAATTACTATTAATTTCATAGTACTGTTACAATATTTTCTATTGTAATTCTTTTGGAATTTTTTATTAGGGTGGCATGCCGCTTTTGCTACAAAAATCCTGCGCATGTACACACTCAGTTTTTATTTCTGCGGCTCGGCAAAAACCGCACAGCCGTTTGTCCAGCAAAATAAAAAACTGATATCCCGTCAAAAATGAGGTTTGTTAGCTGGGTTTCGGCAAATTACATTGAAAACATCGAAAAAGCTTATGGAGGGCATTTTGGACCGTTCTCCCCTATGTGCATAAGCTTCTTACATCATCTTGAATTCATCTTGGGTATGTAGAAACGTTGTAATCATGGCCATGAATAGTTTCCCAGGTTTAGCGTAAGCCCATTCAGTTTATCGGACAACCCGAAAGAACTCGTTTTTATGCTTACTATTGTATAGGTTACCGTAGATTTTTTAACAAATCTTGATTTTGCAATGGAATTTACAATGGAATTTATCAACAAATGATCAATCCTTTAAGATTTTCAAGTTTTTCCAGAGCTTTGTAAGTAATTGTTAACTAAAACGAGCGTATGATCTTTATTAGCTCTCTAACTAAAACTAATCTTAAAAGATGCATCACCTCTCAGGATAATCCTTATAAATACGATGCAGCGCCTCGTATGACTGTAAGTTATGTATCGATTCTAAATGTTTCGAAAGTATTTCTTAGTGTTTGCTGCTATTTTCTAAAAAAAAATGAATTTCCAATTATCACGCTAGGCTTCTTGAGATTGCGGGCAGCAGGGACTATGTCCAAGGGCTTGACGATCCCTCCCCAGGCCATCTGCGAGTTGTGGTGCTTGCCTAGGATGTGGTGGGGTTTGACAACGGGCCCTGTTAAACCTCTTTAAAAAGCTGCATGTATCCGCAAGTAGACCGTGTTTCGCTATGGTGGGGCCTACTTGCGGATACATGCAGCTCAAGTCCTGGTGTTAAGTGGGACGCTGAACAGTCCTGACACGACGGCCCTCCGACGAGACAGGAGGTTTGCGCAGGCCCAATAAGCCGCCTGGAAAACCAATAATTACGAACAATATAAGAGATAATGCGACGGATCGGGTGATGTGCGTAGCTCGAGTTTCAGGGGCATTCTCGAGTCCCTTCGAAACGCGCAGAGTATTACGGCTAGGTGATCGTCTTATGTGTCTGCTATTCAACATCGTTTTGGAAGGGGTAATACGAAAATCAGGAATTAACACGAGTGGTACAATTTTCAATAAGTCCGTCCAGCTATTTGGCTTCGCCGACGACATAGATATTATGGCACGTAACTTTGAGAAGATGGAGGAAGCCTACATCAGACTGAAGAGGGAAGCCAAGCGGATCGGACTAGTCATTAACACGTCGAAGACGAAGTACATGATAGGAAGAGGTTCAAGAGAAGACAATGTGAGCCACCCACCGCGAGTTTGCATCGGTGGTGACGAAATCGAGGTGGTTGAAGAATTCGTGTACTTGGGCTCACTGGTGACCGCCGATAACGATACCAGCAGAGAAATTCGGAGGCGCATAGTGGCTGGAAATCGTACGTACTTTGGACTCCGTAAGACGCTCCGATCGAATAGAGTTCGCCGCCGTACCAAACTGACAATCTACAAAACGCTCATTAGACCGGTAGTCCTCTACGAATACGAGACCTGGACGATGCTTAGAGGACCAACGCGCACTTGTAGTTTTTGAAATGAAAGTGCTGCGTATCATCTATGGTGGGGTGCAGATGGCGGACGGTACGTGGAGGAGGTGAATGAACCACGAGTTGCATGAGCTGCTGGGAGAACCGTCCATCGTTCACACCGCGAAAATCGGACGACTGCGGTGGGCCGGGGACATAGCCAGAATGTCGGACAGTAATTCGGTGAAAATGGTTCTCGACAATGATCCGACGGGCACAAGAAGGCGACTTGCGCAGCGGGAAAGGTGGATCTATCAGGTGGAAGATGACTTGCGGACCCTCCGTAGACTGCGTGGTTGGCGACGTGTAGCCATGGACCGAGCCGAATAGAGAAGACTCTTATATACCGCACAGGCCACTTCGGCCTTAGTCTGAATAAATAAATAAATAACAAGAACAGTTCTACTCAAATGGGCTTTACCCTGCTCCAAATAAAGATAAAGACTTGTGAAAAAAGTGATTGGCAAATAAGTCCCACGACATCGAAATGACATTTCCCGTCACTGATCCTTGAGTTCGGAACTTGAGATCTACAGCTGCGAGAACATCGTTTTCTAGTACATACTCAAAGCTCCAATATGCGTTTAATTATATCCATTACACCTCCCGGGAGGTCAACGGATATCGTAAGATATTTTTATATTCTTCTGTGCAATCCAAACTGTCCTTGAGTTCGGGACTTGAGATTTACAGCTGCTTAGAAGCTCTTTTCGGTAATCAAGGCTTCAATAAACATTCAATAATATCCAATATAACACCTTCTGGAATAATTTCCAACTGAATTCTTAAGAAAAGAAGGATCTTTTTTAAAAAAATCGAAGGGAATTGTAAAGGAATATTCGACAGAATTCCCAAATTAAATTTCGATGAAATTTTTGAAGGAATTTCCAAAAGAATTTTTATTGAGATTCTCAAAAAATATCTTGAAAGCATATTTAAAGGAGTTCCTGGGGGAATTTCCGAAGTAATTACTGGAGAAATTAAAGAAAGTCCGGATTTCCTTCAGGAATTCTCTCTGAAATTCCTTCAACAAATTATTCGCAATTTCCTAGGTTTTCTTTCTAGAATTTTTTGAGGAATTTCTGGTGGAAATTTCAAAGAAATTACAGTCGAAATTTCAGAAAGAATGGAATTTCCGGAAAAATTTGATTGTCCGAAGAAATAAAATTTTCGAAGAAATACTTGAAGGAATTTCCGGAGGAATTCTAGAAATAATTTCCGAAGGAGTTTCTGGGAGAGTTTCTAAAGGAATTTTCAAAGGAATTTCTAAAGTAATTACAGGAAGAATTCCTTGATTTTTCTTTATGGATTGCCTCATAGAATTTCCGATCGATGTACCAAAAGAATTCATGGATGTATTTGCTAAAGCATTTCTTGGTTTTCTACGAAAAAATGTCTGAAGAGTATGTCGTCAAAATTTTTGGATTGCGATCTGCACCATATATAACTCAAAACCGTGAAAGCTGCTTCTAACTGTTATGTGTATATCCAACGTTTTTTCATAATCCTGGAAATTTAACGATACACTGGAAAAAACCTGGAAAAATCAGGGAATTTTTATTTTGAAGATGAGTCGACACCATGCATACTTCTGTATGTTGAAAGGAGTGATAGCACGAATGAAGTATGTACTTAATATCAGATCTTCATTTTGTAAATATTGTACAAAATTTGAGATTGAACAAAAATGTCAAAAAATTTCATGTTTCGCCTTACTTTAGAAGGTTTGAATCCACAATATTAAAATTAATCGAATGTGTTCTGATTATGTTGAGATGGTCAATATTGGTCATATTTCAAATAGCGATCATAATTTGTTAGATATATAATGCATCTGTGGTGCAAAATAAATTTCTGTATCCGGTTGCTATCCCCCGGCTCCGGACAGTGAGTTTTTTCATGTAATCAAATAGCCATTCTTTACCCCTGTTTCCTTAAACTTACTGCAAATCAATTGTTTCTTCTTGCCAAGGTATCAGAAAGCCACAAAAATAAGCAGAAACAAAAATTGAAGATGTCATTGAAAAAGGTGGGAATTTTGAGAGTCAAATAAGCTCTTCTAATATGTTCTAATATCTACAACTTAAAGTAAGTGAATAATAGTACTATTCTAAATGATGTCTTGACTCATTTAATAGGAACTTGGTTATATTTGAACATGATGCAGTAGTGTCCAGTACTCGGGGACACTGTTCTGAACCGAAATTTTTCAAATAATTCATTAATCTAAATTCGTCGTCAAAATTCATCGTCCGAAAACGTGTTCAAACTACCAAATACAGTTTGTCTGAATCATCAACGATCATATTTTGTCTATATGGTGTACAAGTAAACATAATCCGGATAATTAGAAAGTTTTTCGTTAAATGGCTTATGTGTCCGGCACTGGGGGATCTCCCCCTGTACCACATCGCCATATTGCTGCATGATTGAGGTTTTTGTTTTGTCGAAATATCTTAATGAAAACTGTACACAAAGATTGCTTCGCCATAACAAAAAGTTTGTGAAAAAATAACACACATTTAGAACTAAAACCAGATGTCGCACATGTTGAGGTAGGCCTTTACTGTTACGCCTACCTCCCCTAGTTTCTTTCATCCACTCGTTAAATCAAAATAATCTCAAGCTACAAATATAAAAATAATTATTATCGAATACAACTTATTGCGCAATACAATGCTCGATTTTCGTTCTTTTTCAATTCACAGAAAACCATCCGCCGGCAATCAACGGAAACGACCGTTTACCGCGGCCCACAACAGCGGTAACGGCGCATCGGGAGCCAACAGGAAGCACAAAGACCTTGCCAGCTACGCGCAGAGCTCTCGCATGGTCAATACGTCCGAGTTCGCTAGTGGTCTTGAACCGGCGCGGAAAAAAGCCCGAAAGAACTGATTTCTTCTGGAAACCCGACTGAAGTCCGCCGCCCGCAGTTTTTCGCCCTATTTGTACATATTTTCTGCCGTAGAGAGAGGAAACCCACAGAGGTACTGAAGAGAGCAAATACCTCGTACCTCATATTTGTTTTTATAACAATCGCCGATCGATCGAGTGCAGTAATATAATTCGCATTACAGAAATAAATTAAGGAAAACCAACTCGAAAATTGTTATTACCTATTATTGGCTGTGTGGCGCCGGCGCCGACCGTCGTCGGTCGGCGGCGGAATGGAACCGAAACCGAAAGAAAGAGTGATGAGCCTTGTGGGTCGGAGCCAAACGAACTAATAACAGTGGTAAAAGTGAGTGCGGTTCGGACTCATCATCATCATCAGCAGCAGCAGCAGTTTCCACCAAAGCAAAAGCAGGTAGAGCAGCCACCGTGATCGTCGTGATCCAATGAGTGGCACCAAATTGGAAAAGCGGTAAATCGCTTACGCAAAAACCACAAAACAATTGACGGGGGGAAAATTGATGTACTCGTCGCGCATTTACAGATCCTCAGAAATGTCGATATGGATCATTGGGAGAAATAGCTTCTGTCTTACAGCTGCGCTGCGAATGATTGAGGTTGGTCAGGTGGAGTCTTCTCGTTTACCTTAACTTGACTGTGAGGGATCGCCTGGCACCGTTGTGTGCATTCATTACAATTGAAAATTTGAAGGGTATTTACTGATTGTAATTTTAATCGAACAAATAATATCAAACATCGTTTCTTAAGAAAATCACTTGCTTGCTACTTGCATTCAAATAGATTTAGGTCTGCACCAAGAGCCCTTTTCCACAAAAGATGCGTGAGCGTTAATCATACAGAAAACTTGTTTGTTTTTCCGGCACCATCCGACAAAGTGGCGCAGATTCATTTTCTCACCTCAACAAGCACCGCAATTAGCTGTGAGGTGCAACCATGTTCCCTATTTCTGCCACCGATCGCGCGGTCGCTGCCGCCGACGACAACAGCATCATCAACCCACTTCAAAGGCTTTTAACTGGAGCCCAGCTCAATTAGCCACATCAATAGACATCGAACTCGTTGAGTGGTGCATTTCTTCTATTTCCCAGCACTTTACCCACCTACCTTCCATCCGCCTGTGTACGGAACATTCGTGCAAGGCCGAGGTGCGTAAGTAACCACGTTTTCCTCCGGTGAGGAAAATTCTCATCATTATCTCCAATTCGAGCCAATTTCCTATGAGCTTTTTCCTTCCTTTCTTTGTACCGTCCATTCCACACTCTGCACAGTGCCTCTTTTGTTCGTTCTCAAGCTTATCATCACCCACTTGGCTTTGATTCGTCCATCAGGCGGGAGCCCAATCAATCAGTCTGCCGGTCAGCTGGTTGATCAGCCGAGCCGAAGACGATTCAGAAAGAAATCAATCGGAGAAACATTTCTCGCATTCCATTCTAGGTGCAGAGAGACGAGGCGCCTCGTCCGATTGTCGGTCGGAAGCAGGAAATGCACGCAAATATCTAATTATGGAGAACAATTTGGTTACTTTTCGTTTCGTTTCGGTTGGCGGTGCATTAAAGAGAATTGGACTGAAGTAAATTTCCATTTCAACCGGTGTTATGTGAGGTTCGTTTTAAGTTTTTATTCTACTATTTCGTTCGACATTGGAAAGAAGCCGTCTTGTGTTTTCCGTGACAAAACTGTGTCTTAGGGCCTTTTACGGATTACGTAATCAGCTTAGGTCCCGCAACATGCAGATAGAGACGAAATTTGCTCTGATGAAAGCTCTGATTTGTTTTTTTTAACTAATTTTATTTGCTAATTATCTTATACATGTGTCCAGTACTGGTTCTCCGGACTTATGGGACCACTCGCGGCGAACTCAGATGCTTCGAATAGCATAAAATAGTGTTATTACGCGAATTACTAACGAGAGAAAACTGCGGTGGGGCACAAACTTTATTATTGCGATAGTCTTCCGTTGTACACTCGTCGATTGGCGTTATTAACTACTGATGGTACAATTAATTGTGCATGCAATTGTGCAAAAATTCAAACAAATATTCAATTCTTTCATATCTGCAGCAATTGGTAGTTTCACCTTCACGATGGATGTCGCTCGAATGATCGGAACACGGTGAACCTGGCTTGATGATCCTCTTAATGCAAAATGTCCTCCTAGGCATGGCCAGATGTCAAGGTCCCTAGCAATATGGACGACGTAAGGTTGCAGAAGGTGAGGTTCTGAGGGACAAAAATAGATACCTAACTTGGGATGAGACTATAAGGCCTCCTCGACTCCGATATCGCTTGTGTTGCTGGAAACATGAACTGCTAAGACTGCGCTGCTTTCTGGTCACCAAGTTGGTTGTCGGGAATAGGCAATACGCACAAACGCGTGTAATTGCCCTTTTGTAGATGTCATCTTTCGTACGTATGTTGACGACCCGGATGAGACCGTCGTTGCCAGGGAATACTTCAGTTACACGGCCGAAACGCCACTTCTGCGGCGGAAGATTATCTTCGCGAACTAACACCATTGATCCGACGCGAATGTTGTCGCACTCATGGGTCCATCTATTTCGTTGTTGCAGTCCGGAAAGATATTGCTGAATTGCGTAAGTGGCCGGGAGTTGAAAATTGCCTTCAGTCTGCGTAAGCACTGTGTTGAATTGCTCAGTTGTCACCAAAGCATTCGCAAGTGTTCGGCGGAGGTGCGTCTTCAGGGATTTTATCGCTGCTTCCTCCAAAATTGGGTGATTTAGGGGAAATGAATTAGAATTGAATGCCCTTATTCTGCGATTCTGCTGAGTACGAAACAGGTGCAGGAATTGGTTCAATGTTCGGTGTGCCTCGGCAAAGTTCGTCACATTATCGCAATAGATGGTATGTAGTACTCCTCTGCGTGCGGCAAATCTTTTCAGAGAGGCAATAAACGAGTCTGCAGATAAATTGCCCACCAACTCAAGATGTATTGCTTTGGTTGACGAGCAAACGAATATACTGCAACAAACGATTTTACTGGCGCAGGTTTCCTCGGCGGCGGCCACAGGTAGAAGGGACCGCAGAAATCCACCCCAGTATTCAAGAACGGCAACGTTGGTGACACTCGAACCGGAGGCAAGTCTGCTATGATTTGTTCGGCAGTGCTTGGTCGGGTTCGAAAACAGATGACGCAATCGAAGAGGCCAGAACTTTGTCCGAACAGTTGCTACCATAAGCGTAGGTCCAGCGTGTAGATAATGCTGGTGATCATGCCTAACGACCAGCAGCGTAAGCATATGTTTGTTGTCCAAGATCATAGGTTGCTTCTGAGCGTACGGAATAGATGCGTTGGTGAGACGTCCTCTCGTGCGGAGAACCCCATTAACGAGCACTGGAGATAGGGTATTTAGCTTTGACGTAGACTTTACTTGACCAGTGGTACGGATAGAGTGCAGGTCTTCGCATTATAGCAGTTCTTCGCATTATAGCAGAATCGCATGTAGGAGACCAATCGAACAAGACCAGAGAGAGTAGCTTTCAATGCGAATATAGGGCTGCGGACAGATGTATGCAGTGAAATCTTGGGCCTATCCTGTAGTTGCACGGAACTGAAGAGATCATCGGAAGTTAGAACTAAATCAGGCCAAAAACGATTTGGTTGTAGCAGCCATTCTGACCTTGCCACCACAAGAAATGATCAACAAGCTCCATAGCAGACATACCCCGTGATATGGCGATTGCTGGGTTATCGATGCCTGGGACGTGCCTCCAGCTTCTAGCAGCAGTGATTTGCTGGATTTCAGCTACTCGATTAGCAACAATTTTTTTTTCAACGAGATGGTGAAGCTGACAACCAGTGAATAACAATAGTTGAATCTGTCCAGAAAAATGGACTGGCTTGACTTTTTCGAACAAGTGGCTTAGTAGCAGCGCACCGCAGAACTCTAAACGAGGTAGGCTGGGCTGGGTATACTGGGCTCAAGTTTGGTAGTCCCCGTAGGCGTAACTCTTGACTTTGCTGTAAGTAAGTGCACCGAGACGTTTCCGATTGAAGAAACTGTGAGGATATATATATGCATGCACCGTATGCACATTCGGATGCATCACTGATCGCATGCAGCTCAACGTTGATTGGATTTCCGTAAGGTACCACCCACCGCGGACTTCCAGAATTACTGTTCCCGATCGTTCAGCGGATTGTCCCAAGATACCTTCGCTTTCCATAGCTCTTGCATAAATAATGTTGAGCGTAGCACGACTGGCCCCAATAGGCCAAGATGGTCGAATAGGCGTGCTGCCTCAGAAATCACCAACCACTTGGTTATCACAGTATCATAATTCCAAGCAGGTATTTTGAAGCGGAGCAGCCCCAAAGTTTTCACAGGTGCGGTAGAAGAATCGAGGTCCAGCAGACTCGCTGTAGAATTAATTGCCAAGCTATTGGATGCCCATTTGTGGAGCTTGAAGCCGGCGGACTGCAGGAGGTTGTCGTGACCCGACCGAGATTTCTAGTCTCGACCGTTCGTCGCAACAATACTCAGCAAACTGATTGTCATTTCGCTCTCACACGATCATCCCGAAAAGTTTCTTGCTGGATGGAATCAAAATATCTTACAATCTAAGGTCGCTCGTTGCACGTTTAAACGAAATATACTACAAAAGAGTATAATCTGATTGGCTAATAACTGAATGGAAATAAGACAATGGAGTTAAGCGAATATTGTTTCCGACACTTTATAGACCCGATCTTATCTACTACATTCTTCTCCTCCTCTACTCTACAGGAATGTAGTGAACGTATAATTCAAAATTTCACGAAAAGTTTCTGCAAAAATTATTTGAAACATAACACAATGAAGCCGAAAAAGCTGCAGATCACCCAATTCAATTTTTGTCCAATCCAATTCTAATGCAATCCAAATCCAACTCAAATCGTACACTCAGTTCAAATGAAGCTGAAAACTAATTCATATCCAATTCCAATCCAATCCAATTTAAACTTCATCCAAATCCAAGCCAAATTTAATAAAATGCTCAATCATATCTAAATCCAATCCAATCCTAATCTAGAAAAATCCAATTTCTCATTTAAATCTAATTTTATCTAATCTAAATTTAATCTTTATCCAATCCACATTTAATCTGAATCCAAAACCAAATCAAATCCAATCCAAATCCAGTCCGAAGCCAATCCATAACCAGTGCAAATCGCATCCAAGTCCAATCCAAAGTCAATCCAAATCCCTATTTAAATCCAAGTCCAACAGAAATCTCATCCCAATTCAATTCAAATTAAATTCAAATCTATTAAAGAATAGTCCAAATCAAATCCAAATACAATTCAAATCCAATCCAAATCTAGCCAAATCCAATGAAAAAAAATCTAGCCATAGCCAATGAAATATACTCCAAAATCCTATCCAATTTTAATCGAAATCTATTTCAAATCCATTTCAAATTTATTCTGAAATTATTGGAAATCCAATTCAAATCCAATCTAAATTCAATTACTCATTCAAATATAATCTTTATTCCAATCCAAATTTAATCTGAATCAAAATCCAATTCAAATCTAATATCCGAATCCTATATCCAAGTCCAATCCAAATCCAGTCCGAATCAAATCCAATTAAGACATAGCCAAATCCAAATAAAAACTCATTCAAGTCTCTTAATCCAATCCAAATTTAATCTGAATCCAATTCAGATGCAATCCAAATTCAATCCAAATCCAAATTCAAGTAAAAAATTTCAAATCCAAAATTCAAATCTAATCTAATCCAAATGCAATTCACATTCATTACAAATCCAATCCAAATTCAATTCAAATCTAGTCCAAATCCAATCCAACACAAATCTAGCCAATTCAATTACTAATTTAAATCTGATCTTGAACCTGAATCTAATCATAATTTAATGCAAATCCAATTCAAATACCAATTCAAATCCAGATCCAATGGAAATTTCACCCCAATGCAATCCACATTCAATTCAAATTTAATCCACATTCAATCCAAATCCAATCCAAACCAAATGTAGCCAAATTAAATCACTCATTTAAATATAATCTTTATCCAATCCAAATTTAATCTGAATCCAATCCAATTCAAAGCCAATTTAATCCTAATCCAAATCCATTGCAAATCCAATCCAAATGTAATGCAAACCAGTCCGAATCAATTCCAATCAAAACCTGGCCAAATCCAAATAAGTACTCATCCAGATCTAATCATAATCTAATCCAAATTTAATCCATATCCAGTCCAAATCCAATTTAATCCGAGTCCAATCCAAATCCAATCTAAACTCAATCGAAATCCAATCCAAATTCGATTCAAATTTGGTCCACATCACTGAAATACTCATTCAAATTTAATTTAAATCGAATCTATATTTAATTTGAATCTATTGCAAATCCAATCCAAGTCCAATGAAAATCCAGTCCAAATGCAATCCAAATCTTAATTCAAATCCAGATCCAATGGAAATCTCATCCCATTTCAATACAAATCCAATCCCAATACAGTTCAAGTTCAATGAACATCTCTAAATCCGATGTCAATTCCAAAACGAGATTCAAATTGATAATCCATCTTTAAATATAATGTTGCTAGAACATATTTTCTAATTCAGTATTAAAATTCAATCTTTTGTTTATTTTTTTTTCAAATTTTTGTCACCCGGCCTACTCCACTGCCCTTCCGTCAGGGAGCCTACCGGGGACGCTAGCCATCTTTGTTTTTGTTTTCATTGTGCTCTCTTTTTTGCACTATTCTGTCACCCGGCCTACTCCACTGCCCTTCCGTCAGGGAGCCTACCGGGGACGCTAGCCATTTTTGTTTTTATTTTCATTAATTGTGCTCTCTTTTTTTTGCACTTTTCTGTCACCCGGCCTACTCCACTGCCCTTCCGTCAGGGAGCCTACCGGGGACGCTAGCCATCTTTGTTTTTGTTTTCATTGTTGTTCATTGTTTGTTTTCATTAATTGTGCTCTTTTTTTTTGCACTATTCTGTCGCCCGGCCTACTCCACTGCCCTTCCGTCAGGGAGCCTACCGGGGACGCTAGCATATTTGCTTTATTTGTCTCCATTTTACGCTTATATTTACCTGATTGTTTTCCCTATATCACTTCTTCCGGGGAGCACTAAAAAGATAAAGATAAAAATCGTAATTCTACCGGCTGCGTCATTGTCGTGACCCAACCGAGATTTTTAGTCTCGACCGTTCGTTGCAACAATACTCAGCGAACTGATTCTCATTTAGCTGTCACGATCATTCCGAAGAGTTTCTTGCTGGATGGAATCAAAATATCTTACAATCTAAGGTCGCTCGTTGCACGTTTAAACGAAATATACTACAAAAGAGTATAATCTGATTGGCTAATAACTGAATGGAAATAAGACAATGGAGTTAAGTGAATATTGTTTCCGACACTTTATAGACCCGATCTTATCTACTACAGAGGTCAATCAGCTCCTGACATAGTTCCATTCCTTCTTCTTCCGATGCTACTCCACCCAGAAAATCATCAACGTAGAAGTCTGTCGATAGCGCCTTTGCCGCCTTGGGGTGGGTTGATTTGCCATCAGAAGCGAGCTGCTGGAGACAGCGGGTCGCAAGGTATGGAGCTGACGCTGTACCATAAGTAACCGTCAGCAGTTCGTAGGTTTATAGGGAATCTGAAGGAGAAGGTCGAAACACAATGCGTTGCAAGGGACGATCGACCGGAGACACCAGCACTTGCCGGTACATTTTCTGCAAATCAGTCACAATAACAAAGCGAGAGTTCAGTGCGTGGTGGCTCTTGTTTCGGACGGCAGAACGATCGCGCGATTTGCCGAAATTTTGTGTTTTGCATTGCACGGCCGTCAGTGCCTGTTTTGTCGTGTTTCTGCTCAGTAAGCAGATAGTTCGCGCGGCCGAGTGAGTAAACAATTGGTGCGTGATCGGACGTGTTTCAGGTAGGATTTAGAACATTCGTAAAATCCGAGTTTTTGGTTCTGATTTTAATGTTCGGTGAATAAGTGTGCGGTTGAACGTGTTTTGTATATAATGCGAAACATTTGTAAAATCCAGGTTACTTTGTCCTCCTTTGGACGGTTCGTAAGTAAATTGATGAATATATTTTATTATTTTTTCAGCATATACTGTTATTGACAAACGCTCTATATTGTCGAATAGAGCTCCCTATTATTCACCTTACCCACTAACACAAATTTCCTTCCCGAGACATCTATGAAGGTAGTATGGGTTCCCTGCATCTTCACTAGTAGATGTTGAACTAACATTCCTTCCCTTCATTCCGTGATTGTAAGGACGTGGCCAGATATACAACTGCTACTGTATAGGAAAAGGTACTAATCCCAAGTACCAATTTGCGACAGTATACAGTAGATTGCTCAATTGAGCATTGTATAGCCACCCACGATTTGTACAATCACATATGCTATGCTATCAGCCACAATAACGAAGCGAGGTAGTCTGAATCGTAGTCGTAGAATGATGCTGTACAGCTCGTTTTGTACAACTGGACCACCATCAGCGCATCGTTTAACTACACGCCAGTGTCAGTGGAGCATGATGCGTCAACAACGACGCGGAGTTTAGTCGTTACATTCTCTGGACGCACGATGCAATGGTGAGGCATGCAGTAGTGTTTACCTCTGGGTTTATCAATTTTAGAGCTAGTATCGATCGGAGCCTCATGTCCCAGCTGAACTTACTCCAGCATGAAGGTTGCATATTTTTCTAAAAGCGAAGGATTCGCGTGAAGCCGTCTTTCCAGGGACAGGAAACGTCGAGTAGCGATGGTACGAGATTCTTCCAATTTGTCCAGAACATCTGGCTTTTGACGTAAGACTTACGTCTTTCTTTACTATACTGGGTGTCATTTAGATTTTTGGAAATCGAGAGCGTTACGCTGGAAGGGAAGATTTTGAACGTAACTAGCGCCTTTATCTTTCGATGGATTTTTAAGATTTATATATCAATCGACTCGGACACTCTCCACCATTTTACCTATTTCATTGAAACTTAAGATTATTAACGATAAGCTATTGAAAATTTCAATTCTTGTCAAAGCCAGTAAAAATTTCATATGTAACCAATCCCGTGCTTTCCTAACACGGACATCAGAATGCGGTATATCACAAGCCTTCGGGTCTATCGGAAGATTTTCTTTGTGTTTAAAAGAAGCAGTGAAGCAGCAGTAGACAGTTCTTGGCTTTCAGTCTGAATAAGGATCATAAACGGATATCCGTTCTAAACCTAACATTTCGGTGACCGAAACGTTAGGTTTAGAACGGATATCCGTTTATGATCCTTATTCAGACTGAAAGCCAAGAACTGTCTACATAAAATAATTACTTTCATTTGCTTGCAGAAGGCATTAGCAATTGAAGATGCACAATCAGCAACAGTGTTAATATCAATTTTAGATTAGAAAATTTCGCTGTATTGCTTGTAAATATTTTAAACAAGATCGCAAAAAATAATTTCCAAAAGAATATTTAAATAAACTTTATCTTATTCTTTGTTTTGCATATTCTGAGAAATTGTATTATTAAACTTTTCGTAAACTTGGAGTTTGGAATCAAAACACTGAATAATTTTTCGTTGACGTATTAGCAGCTCCTATATTTTACTAGGGATACTGGTTTTTGACTTGTTCTTATTGTTGTAATTTTTTTCAGCAGTAAGCACGCATGTTAGCAAAAAGAAGCAACGAAATTGGTGCTGTATTTCTTTGTTTGGAAAACGGAACAGTTCCCCGAAACAGTTGGAAACATTACCCATTGCTCGTTTTTCGTCGGTTTCATTGACGACCAACCTCCCAACCTTCAACCTCCCAGTACAATCTCGGGTTGTGGTAGCAGCAAAGTAGGTTTCGCATTTCCGTTCTTCTATGGAGAGGGTCTCGTTCGAGTGGCATGACTCCACTTCCCAGAACCGAGCAAGCTGGTTTTCCAAATCGGCGTTACTGCAAACAAGTGTCGTGGCAGGTTGACTTGAATTCAACGTGTTCACTTTTCCGGAGACTATCCACCCGAAAACCGTTTCCTTTAAATGGGGTAGTTCCGGTCCAAGATCGATGAAACCTTTCAATAGTAGACGATAATACATTCCGGCTCCGTTGATGGCTTCGATTCGGTTTGTCTCAAAAAAGCGAGGATCAGCGAGTTTAACGAACGGGGGTATATTCCAGGTGGAGACCGACAACCGGTAAAATGGTAAAATCAGTTTGAACTCCGGTAAAATGTGGAAGTGTGGGTTCATCATGTATTCAGTGCTACAAGAACTAATGATTGCCGTCGTCGATTGTTTCGATACAGCAGCACTTGATCCCACGCCTTGGCAAGATTTTGAGCTGTTACTCCTTATCTTTCTCGGTAAAATATTTCGTTAAGTCTTGCCCCTGTTCCGCTTCAATCTTCGCACGATTATTCCAAAACTTTGAACAGCGTTTCTAAATTTTCTAGACGTGAACCCGTTCGCATTTTATCTTGCGGAGCTTGGAAATTGGCCACAAAGGCCTCCATGTTGGCCATAGAGTCCACAAAATTCCGCTCTATCTTGAACAATTCGCGTAGTGATGCCATATTTTATTCAATTCCTGATATTGTTCCAAATCGCAAAACCAATCAAATTCCAAAAATCGTAGCGTAGTAAAAATTCCCAAAAAAAAAAATCGTTTGAATCGCAAACAAATTCCTTACGTACGTCACTGGATCAAATGCTTTCGTTATGACACGTTTTTGAGCCTCAAAACGTTTGCCTGCATAAAATGAGAGAATTGATCTTAAATTCAAACAAACTCCCTCTAACTACTTCCGAGTATCTATTATTTGAAAACGTCTTAAATTTCTTAACCACAAAAAAAAAATTATTCGCGTTTTTTTACAGTCTACTCTGTGTTCGTCTTTGGCGCATTGGCATCTATGGCTTCTTCCCTGGAAACTTGTTCTTCAATATAAAAAAACAGTTTGGGCGGAAAATTTTCATTTAATAATATCGTTGCCTAAGTAACGCCAGCTATGTATTCCTAGCGCATGAGATGAGTCTCATGAGAGGTACATTGAAACACGCTCACTCAGTTATTTTATGCGCGCTAGTTTCTCTCGTCGCACTGAAGCGATGCTACGTGAGCTTTTGTAGCTCATGGCACACTGTTTCATCCATGTATACACGAGACTTAAAAGACTCCGAGTAGAACTCAAAAATCGATGTTTGATGCAATTTTTAATCCAAGATGGCGGCTATATGGACCAATTATTTGACCTGAAACCATGCGATATGGGCGTCATAATCCCAAACTTCAGTCAATTTTTTGTTGCATCTTGAAGCGTGGTCAGGGAAAGAAATCAATGAGATTTTTCAAAACTGACCAATTCCTTCTAGGCTAAACGTCTCCAGGACTCCAAACAAACTTTCATTTTGGATTTCAAAGCCGCGTTCCATTTTTTCCCAAAAATGTCTTCACTACCGATCACTCCGACTCCTGATTCATTCATCGCTTTCAGTCTGCCGCATGCATCTACTCACTGGATTTCGAAACAAACTTATGAGGAAATTTCCTTCGCCAATGCCTCCAGCTTGTCACCAGGACGCATAAGTGCCACAAGCACAGAGGAAGCCTCTAATCCACTCAATACAGTCGTGCCTCTTGTGCCTAAGATCATCAGCCGTCCTAGTCCTGTGCTTAGGCTTGGAGACGGGGGCTTCCACACTCTTATCTCCGGCAAATATCAACCATCAATGAACGTTTTTCTGTCTGAAAATTCTCCGTTTTTTAGTGAAACCATGGAAGATTCCACTCTCCCGTTGGAACTGCCGACTAACCACACGCCTGGTAGCTTATTAAAGCCTTCAATCCGCTCGTTGCAGTCGAGCCACTCCCTCCAGCGCTCCGCAGTCATCCCGGTCCTGTAGTTAAAACTGGCACGAAAGGCTTTCAAACCGTTATTGCAGGCAAGTACAATATCGTCCCGAACAATTATCTCCCGTTAACGTCTGTTACTTCCAGTATCCATCCAGTAGACGCAAATTCCAACTCCGAGCAGCCTGCCATATCATCCAACGTTTCTAACGATTGCCTGCCGATCAGTGGAATAATTTTGTTCCAGAATGTGCGCATTCTTCGTACTAAGGAGTACTCTTCCTTTCTGGCTGCTAGTGAATGAGACTATGACGTAATTGCTTTGACGGAAACTTGGTTAGACGAACAAATCCTTGGCTTACAGCTATTCGGTTCTAAGTTCGCTGTTTACCGTACAGATCGTAATTCAGCTAACAGTACTAAGTCTCGCGGAGGAGGAGTTTTGATAGCAGTCTCAACACGATGGAATAGCTACGTTGATTCTACATTGACAAGCACAGCATTGGAGTACCGTCGTGCGGGGCTTCTTTTGAAAAATTAGGGGCTACTTTCGACATTTTAAAACAAGAATTATAACGAAAATAACTATAAAATTGTCCTTATCACCAATCGGGTGTCTTGCTGATAGTTGGATGGCAACTTTCTGTTTCAAATTTGGTATTTTTTCCGTTTAAATTTTTCAAAAAATCGAAAATCCAAAGTAGCCCCCGGAATCAAAAGAAGCCCCGCACGACGGTAGTTATGGATTAGAAATTTTACGAAATTTTTACGATCGATTGGTTAGCATAAGAGTATTATATCTACTTCCAGACTAGCGTAGCATCATGAATTGCATTCCGGATCACATGAACTCTTTTAGCTCCATTAGTTCCAATTATTATTATTTATTATTTATTCAGACTAAGGCCGAACTGGCCTGTGCGGTATATAAGAGTCTTCTCCATTCGGCTCGGTCCATGGCTACACGTCGCCAACCACGCAGTCTACGGAGGGTCCGCAAGTCATCTTCCACCTGACCGATCCACCTTGCCCGCTGCGCACCTCGCCTTCTTGTGCCCGTCGGATCGTTGTCGAGAACCATTTTCACCGGGTTACTGTCCGACATTCTGGCTACGTGCCCGGCCCCCCACAGTCGTCCGATTTTCGCGGTGTGAACGGATGGTTCTCCCAACAGCTGATGCAACTCGTGGTTCATTCGCCTCCTCCACGTACCGTCCGCCATCTGCACCCCACCATATATGGTACGCAGCACTTTTCTTTCAAAAACTTCAAGTGCGCGTTGGTCCTTCACGAGCATCGTCCAGGTCTCGTGTCCGTAGAGGACTACTGGTCTTATGAGCGTTTTGTACATTGTCAGTTTGGTACGGCGGCGAACTCTATTCGATCGGAGCGTCTTGCGGAGTCCAAAGTACGTACGATTTCCAGCCACTATGCGTCTCCGAAATTCTCTGCTGGTATAATTTTCGGCAGTCACCAGTGAGCCCAAGTACACAAATTCTTCTACCACCTCGATTTCGTCACCACCGATGCAAACTCGCGGTGGGTGGCTCACATTGTTTTCTCTTGAACCTCTTCCTATCATGTACTTCGTCTTCGACGTGTTGATGACTAGTCCGATCCGCTTAGCTTCCCTCTTCAGTCTGATGTAGGCTTCCTCCATCTTCTCAAAGTTACGTGCCATAATATCTATGTCGTCGGCGAAGCCAAATAGCTGGACGGACTTATTGAAAATTGTACCACTCGTGTTAATTCCTGCTCTTCTTATTACCCCTTCCAAAGCGATGTTGAATAGCAGACACGAAAGACCATCACCTTGCCGTAACCCTCTGTGGGTTTTGAAGGGACACGAGAATGTCCCTGAAACTCGAACTACGCACATCACCCGATTTATCGTCGCTTTGATCAACCGTGTCAGTTTATCCGGAAAACCGTGCTCGTGCATTAGCTGCCATAGCTGGTCCCGATCGATTGTATCATATGCGGCTTTGAAGTCGATGAATAGATGATGTGTGGGCACGTTGTATTCGCGGCATTTCTGCAGTACTTGGCGAATGGCGAACACCTGGTCCGTGGTGGAGCGTTTGCCCATAAAACCCGCCTGGTACTGCCCCACGAACTCCCTTGTAGTTGGTGCTAGTCGACGGCATAAAATTTGGGAGAGTACCTTATAGGCGGCGTTCAGCAATGTGATTGCGCGGTAGTTGCTACAACCCAGCTTATCGCCCTTTTTGTAGATGGGACACACGACACCTTCCATCCACTCCTGCGGCAGAACCTCATCCTCCCAAACCTTGGTAATCACCCAGTGCAGCGCTCTAGCCAGTGCCTCACCACCGCACAGTGATGCCAAGGCGGAAAAAAGTGAAGAAAATTGAGTTGAGCGTACAGCTTCGAAAGTATTTTTATAATTTTTCATAATGTTTGAAATGTCTTTCCTCAAAATTTCACGAAGATTGGATGAAAATTGCACGGGGTGCATCATGTCGATCCAATGGTAAATCAAAGATGTTTTTTAAAATTGCTTGCAACATGTATGGCGAAGACATAATGTTGTTCAACCTGATTTTTAACTATGAGCACGCAATCGCACGCATGCCGAATCGGGCTTATTTCAAAGCTTATTTATTCAGCTTTTCGGGGATATGATGATTGTTTTGCGCAAATCTGCGCAAATAGCATTTGTCTTCAAAGCATTCTTGAAGTAAACATAAGCATTAACACGCTGAATACAGTGATCAGAAAATCGTGGGAACTAAATTTTCAAACAGCTGCATCTCAAGCGTCTTTCGACCGATTTTCACAATTCTTTCACGGATGTCTTACCTATCTCATCTATTTTCTTCATACTGGTGAGATATGTTTCTAGGGATGCTCAATTTGTCCCTAGAGGGGCGTGAGTAAGGATGTTTTTTTATTCAAAATATAGTAAATTTCGATTTACATGACATTCTTCAGTTGGAACTTACAGGTTTAAAAAATGTTTTATAACACTAATCTAGCTATACTATGTGTCAACAAAAGGTTTCTTCTGTACATCCCTAGCGACTCCAAAATGACCTCTATAGTAATGAAAGATTATATGCAAATATTGACAATGAAAACTACGGAAACCCGCGCCAATAGAAACCCGTAATTTCCATGTAGGTCAATACTGGCCAGGGGAATGATATTCTACTCAGTTTTACCCAAATCAGATGTTCTAGGATCTCCAAACTGTTTAGGAGTTTGGATCAATTGGTCTACCAAGTCATCTGAGCTCGATAGCTATCTGAAATCGACTAATCATGTCCACACAAGTCTTTAGAGCCCACGCATATGATTTACAGCACAGTTATACCCATACCAGATATTTCAGGTTCTCCAAACTGTTCTGGAGTTTGGATCAATCGGTCTACCTGGTCAACTGCGCTCGATAGCTATCTGAAATTGACAATTCGTGGCTACACACATCCGAAGAGCCCACGTTTATAGTTTTCAACTTAGTTATACCCCAATCAGATGTTCTAGGCTCTCCAAACTGTTCTAAAGTTTGGATCAATTGGTTACCAGGTCAACTGCGCTCGGTACAAACATGATATCATACATTCATCATATCATACAGCCCATGCATACGATTTGGAACTCAGTTATACCAATATCAGATGTACTAGATACCCTAAATGTTCTGGAATCAATCGGTCTACAAGGTCAACTGCGCTCGATACAAACATGATATCATACATTCATGTTAATACATGCCCGTAGACACGACACTTACAAATTTCGTTTCAGTTATACCCAAACCAGATGTTCTAGGTTGTCCAAACTATTGCGAAGTTTGGAACAATTGGTTTAACAGGTCAAAACTGACATTGATCAGTCATGTCCATACACGTCCGTCGAGCTCGCGTATATGATTCGCACCACATCTAAACCAGAAGTTCAAAAAATTTTAAACTGTGTAGGAGTTCGTATCAATTGGTCTACCAGGAATTCCTAGAGGAACTTCCAGAAGGACTCCTGGAAGAACTTCAGATTTGCCGAAGCAACTTCCGCAGGAATTCAAAAAAAAACTTCCGGAGGAGTTCTAGAAAGAACTTCCAAAGCTTTCCAAAAAGGAACTTCCGGAGGAACTTCAGAAGGAACCTCCTGAGTAATTCCAGAAGAAACTTTCGGAGGAATTCCGAAATGAACTTCCGCAAAAATTTTAAAATAAACTTCCGGAGAAATTCTGGAAAGAACTTCCGGCGGAATTCTAGAAGGAGTTTCCTGGGAAATTCCATCAGAAGGAACTTCCGGATGAATTCCATTAGAAACTTCCGGAGGAATTCCAGAAGGAACTTCCGGAGGAATTCCAGAAGGAACTTCCGGAGGAAATTCAGAATGCATCTCCAGAAGAACTCCAGAAGAAACCTGGAGAATTCCTGGAAGTGTTTTCGGAGGAATTCTTCCAAATATTCCTCCAAGAATTCCTCCGGATATTCCTCTAGGAATTTTTCCGGATATTCCTCCAAATCTTTCTCTGGGATTCTTCCAGAACTACAGGAACTCCTCCGGATATTCCTCCAGGAATTCCTCCATGCATTCTTCTTAATATTTCTACAGAAACTCATCAGGAACTTATCAGGAATTCCTCCGGAAGTTGCTCCAGGCATTCCTCCGGAAGTTCCTCCAGGAATTCCTCCGGAAGTTCCTCCAGGAATTCCTCCGGAAGTTCCTCCAGGAATTCCTCCGGAAGTTCCTCCAGGAATTCCTCCGGACATTCCGGAAGTTCCTCCAGGAATTCCTCGGGAAGTTCCTCCAGGAATTCCTCGGGAAGTTCCTCCAGGAATTCCTCGGGAAGTTCCTCCAGGAATTCCTCGGGAAGTTCCTCCAGGAATTCCTCCGGAAGTTCCTCCAGGAATTCCTCCGGAAGTTCCTCCAGGAATTCCTCCGGAAGTTCCTCCAGGAATTCCTCCGGAAGTTCCTCCAGGAATTCCTCCGGAAGTTCCTCCAGGAATTCCTCCGGAAGTTCCTCCAGGAATTCCTCCGGAAGTTCCTCCAGGAATTCCTCCGGAAGTACCTCCAGGAATTCCTCCGAAAGTTCCTCCGGAAGTTGCTCCGGAAGTTGCTCTGGAAGTTCCTCCGGAAGTTCCGTCGGAAGTTACTCCGGAAGTTCAGCCGGAAGTTCCTCCGGAAGCTCCGCCGTAAGTTCTGCCGGAAGTACCTCCGGAAGTTGCTCCGGAAGTTCCTCCGGAAGATCCTCCGGTTCCTGGAGGAACTTCCTAAGGAATTCCTGGAGGATTTTCCGAAGGAATTCCTGGAGGAACTTCCGAAGGAATTCCTGGAGGAACTTCCGAAGGAATTCCTGGAGGATTTTCCGAAGGAATTCCTGGAGGAACTTCCGAAGGAATTCCTGGAGGAGCTTCCGAAGGAATTCCTGGAGGAACTTCCGAAGGAATTCCTGGAGGAACTTCCGAAGGAATTCCTGGAGGAACTTCCGAAGGAATTCCTGGAGGAACTTCCGAAGGAATTCCTGGAGGAACTTCCGAAGGAATTCCTGGAGGAACTTCCGAAGGAATTCCTGGAGGAACTTCCGAAGGAATTCCTGGAGGAACTTCCGAAGGAATTCCTGGAGGAACTTCCGGAGGAATTCCTGGAGGAACTTCCGGAGGAATTCCTGGAGGAACTTCCGGAGGAATTCCTGGAGGAACTTCCGGAGGAATTCCTGGAGGAACTTCCGGAGGAATTCCTGGAGGAACTTCCGGAGGAATTCCTGGAGGAACTTCCGAAGGAATTCCTGGAGGAACTTCCGAAGGAATTCCTGGGGGAACTTCCGAAGCAATTCCTGGAGGAACTTCCGAAGGAATTCCTGGAGGAACTTCCGAAGGAATTCCTGGAGGAACTTCCGAAGGAATTCCTGGAGGAACTTCCGAAGGAATTCCTGGAGGAACTTCCGAAAGAATTCCTGGAGAAACTTCCGAAGAAATTCCTGAAGGAAATTGCGAAGGAATTCCTGGAGGAACTTCCGAAGAAATCCCTGGAGGAACTTGCGAAGGAATTCCTGGAGGAACTTCCGAAGGAATTCCTGGAGGAACTTCCGAAGAAATCCCTGGAGGAACTTCCGAAGGAATTCCTAGAGGAACTTCCGAAGGAATTTCTGGAAGAATTCCCGTAGAAACTTCCGAAGGAATGCAGGGGGGAATTCCGGAGGAATTTGCAGAGGAACTTCCAGAGGAATTCCTGGAGGAACTAATTTTATTTGTCTTATTTATTATGGCTATCTTATTTGTCTTGTTTGTCTTATTTTTCTTATTTACATCAGCACTACTGTTATTACACAAATCCTTTTCATGGCTCATGTTTTCATTTTCCAAAACCAGCTGGAGTTTGTTTATTTTGATCTGCTCATTGCGTGATGAGTCGGCATTGCTGCTGTTCTCTCGCCGAACCACTGAATGCATGCATGCATGAGTAATAAATTTCTTCCCCATTGTTGCCAATTCCTTTTGTTCTCCGTTTGCGGCAAATTCTAAAGCAATTGTAAACTGCATAATGATGAAATAATTTTGGCGACACTGACAACGTCATTCTGGCGGGCTGAATTGGGCAATTTTCTCTCTCAGAGCGGGATGCCACGTGATTTTTTAACGGAAAACCCTTCCCTCAGACCTTAAGGCTTAAGGTAATAAAATCGTCATATGTATATGATAAGTTTTATATATCACTGTCTTAAAAAAGCTTCGTAGCAATCTCAAGCACTAAAACCCTAAATAATCCACCTATCGGTGATGGTGCCTTTCTCGTTCGTTCAAAAGAATTAAGCAATATGTAAGAAAAGGTAAAACTAACACAAATATGTGGATAGGTCTTATTTTTCATATTTGTTTATATGCATTATACAATTTCTCGCCGAACGCAACTTGTTGCAAGCAAATCGGATGGACATAAGTGCCAAAAAAAGTGATTTTGTATTATAATAATGAAATTAGTATTTTGGCCATAACTTCTGACAATGGGTGTCCGATCTGACCAAATTTTCAACAAGAAACAATGGAACAGGATTCTGCTTTGAATGCAGTTTGTTGCAAGCGAGTCGGTTGAGGATAAGTGCCAAAAAAATGAGTGATGGGGTTTTACCCGTTTTTTTGTATTTTTTTGTATGGCCACAGCTTTTGAGCCCATAGTCCTATTAGGCCAATTTTCAATAGGAAACAATGGGACAATATTCCGCATCGAATGCAACCTGTTGCGAGAAAATCGGTTGACAAAAAGTGATTGAAAAGACTTTTTTCCATGTTTTGTATGGAGTGGCATCACTGTGCACCGTGTTTAAACAGCTCCCCTGGTAGTTGGTCAACCCCAGGGGCTTTGTTGTTTTTCAGCCGGCCAATCTCCTCCTGGATTTCCTGGAGATTCGGAGCCGGTAAAATTATGTCCTGCGCGCGTTCTCCCAGGTACATCACCATACCGCCATCTTCGTCTGCCACATCGCCATTCAGGTGTTCTTCGTAGTGCTGCCGCCACCTTTGGATCACCTCACGCTCGTTCGTAAGAAGGTTCCCGTTTATGTTCTTACACATATCAGGCTGTGGCACGTGGCCCTTACGTGAACGGTTTAACTTCTCATAGATCTTTCGTGTGTTATTAGCGCGATACAGATGCTCCTTCTCTTCACGAACTCGATCTTCCTGCTGGCGCTTTTTCCTCCGGAAAATCGAGTTTTGTCTGTTCCGCGCTTGTTTATATCGTGCCTCGTTCGCCCTCGTGCGGTGTTGCAGCAATCTCGCCCATGCTGCATTCTTCTTTTCCACTAACTGCTCGTATTCGCCGTCATACCAGTCGTTTCTCTAATCCGGGGGCACCGTACCAAGTGCAGCGGTTGCAGTGCTACCAATGGCGGATCGAATATCTCTCCAGCCATCTTCAAGAGACGCTGCGCCTAGCTGCTTTTCCGTTGGGAGTGCCACTTCCAACTGCTGCACGTATCCTTGGGCTAGTCTACCGTCTTGTAGCCGCCCAATGTTAAGCCGCGGCGTCTGACTTCGACGCGTGTTGTACACCGTCGGAAGTTTTGAGCGCAGGCATACTGCAACGAGGTAGTGTTTGGATTCATAATTCGCACTGCGGTAAGTGCGGACGTTCGTGATGTCGGAGAAGAATTTACCGTCGATGAGAACATGGTCGATTTGGTTTCCCGTTTCTTGGTTAGGTGATCTCCATGTGGCCTTGTGGATAGAAGGTGCTTCGGACTACCATTCCGCGGGAGGCTGCCAAGTTTATGCACCGTTTGCCGTTATCATTCGATACGGTGTGCAAACTATCCGGTCCGATGACCGGTCTATACATTTCCTCTCTTCCTACCTGTGCGTTCATGTCGCCGATGACGATTTTGACGTTCCGAAGTGGGCATCCATCGTATGTCTGCTCTAGCTGTGCGTAGAACGTTCCTTTCTCGTCGTCGGGTCTCCCTTCGTGTGGGCAGTGCACGTTGATGATGCTATAGTTGAAGAAACGGCCTTTTATCCTCAGCTTGCACATCCTTGCGTTGATTGGCTGCCACCCAATCACACGTTGGCACATCTTACCCAGCACTATGAAGCCGGTTCCCAGCTCGTTGGTGGTGCCACAGCTTTGGTAGAAGGTAGCCGCTCGATGCCCGCTTTTCCACACTTTCTGCTCTGTCCAACAAATCTCCTGCAGCGCCACGACTTCGAAGTTACGACAATGCACTTCATCGTAGATCATCCTGTCGCAACCTGCGAAACCTATCGACTTGCAGTTCCATGTTCCAAGCATCCAATCGTGATCCTTTATTCGTCGCCTAGGTCTTTGCCGATTATATAGAGTCGCATTATCTCTTATATTGTTCGTAATGCTTGGTTTTCCAGGCAGCTTATTGGGCCTGCGCAAACCTCCTGTCTCGTCGGAGGGCCGTCGTGTCAGGGCTGTTTTGTGTCCCACCTGACACCAGGACTTGGGCTTGTGCGCTTTGAGCGGCACATGGTCGCTTTGGTGGGGCTTACTTGCGGATACATGCAGCTTTTTATAGGAATCTAACAGGGCCCGCTGTCGAACCCCACCACATCCTAAGCTAGCTCCACAACTCGCAGATGGCTTAGGGAGGGATCGTCAAGTCCTTGGACATAGTCCCTGCTGCCCGCTCTTCAAATTAGCGGCACCTAAATAAGTACCATTACGTGACAGATTATTCCCACTGTGTAATGGTGGGGCCGACGTCTATTGCTACTTTTACCTACTGTTTCTTCACATCCAGCTTTTTCTCGAATACCTTAGATTTTTACAAAGTTTGGCGAATCGTACCAGTCTAAGAGCGGCCGCGTAAAGTGCCATGATGCTAAATACGACCAAATTAGCGTCTCGCCTCCGTGAGACCACAGGAAGAGCAGCAGGCGCTTTTGGAGGCATTCGTCTCGGTAGATTTTCCCATTGCATCATATTGCCATATCTACGTATGGCCTGCCAAACCGAGAACTTTTTGGAGAATTTGTCCAGCTTTTTCTTTGTTTGTATCCTCAGTAATGGGCTATTGCTTTGGTCTTCCGACTTGGTCCCGCCGTCGCTCATGGTACACCTTAATTCCGTCAGCAACTACCGTACACGAGGAGACCGTGTTTCATTGTTTTCTCAACAAATCAGATGAAAACCTCCGCTTTCTTCATCTTTCAAGATTTCGCCAGCTTTAATACTTTCCTTGCCTTTTCCGGATTAATTGCCTTTGGTTTTTTGCCGCTGCCTGACTGCCACCGGGTCGTCTGGGTTTCTTTGAATGATTTCACTACCCATGACACCGTCGAATGATGGATTCTCAGATATTTTCCGATCCATCTGTGCGAAGCAGTCAGATTTTCCACGAAGATACACAACTTTTGTTTTGACCTGCTCTTGTTTCGATGCTATCTCGATAACCACTTGACAGCTTGTGTGATAATCTGCCAATGTAAACATTACACTCTTAGCTAGTTTCAGTCAAAATTTCATCAATTTTTATGAACACGGTAAAAATTTAGAAGCTACTCAATGTGTCTCGTCTCATTTTCATCAAGTACAGTCTTTATGCTAATAATAAAGTTATGGCTAAGCGAGAAAAAACACGAATAATGTTTCCCCACCCTGTAAATATAAATCGGAAGGTGCCGGGTTTTCACCCCTATGGGCAGCACCTTTCACTGCTTTAACCCGAGAGCACCTCTTACTGCCCTGGTCAACAAGATGACGATGATAGATGAATGATGATGGTTTGCATTTAAGGCTGATTCGGTGCCATAACTCATTGAGCAAACTAATTGAGTGGTCGTCTCGCTCTAAGACCCAATCCTAACTCGCACTCATTGCCGCCGTCATCCCGAAAGGGGAACAACCACGCAACAACGGTTGATTGCAGTAGTGCAGAATCCTTTCTAAAATTGGCGCTTTATCGTCGTGGTTTTCCGCCGAGAATCACAACTTGTGCTCGAAGGTGCGACTGCAATCTTGTTCCTTTCAACTGGGATGCATCTGCTGCTGAAGCGCAACGCAGGTCATCACAGCAGATGAAGTATGTACCTCCATCATAAGGGGATGCACGAATGAATGAAGATCATAAATTATTCAAAGGCTGGACGGAGCTTATTTCTGCAGTGGACAAGCCGCTGTATAAGTGAGTGATGACGGTTTAATGAATCCAAGCGTGAAATGAAGTGAGAAGCTGCAGAGAGTGGGCTTCAGGGATATGATGCAACGGCTGATGGTGAAGCCTAATGCTTGGGCGAAACAAGTGATTCGTACATCAAAAACCCTAAGCGGTGGAAGCCATGAACATGTTAATTATTTCGAAATTATATTTCGACATAATTGAACTTGCAGAAATAACTCGAAAACTATCAACGAATTCGTACCAAGACTTACCTTTGGAGCAATAAATTCATTGCTTAGAAATTCTCACTGGATTAAAATGTTCAATGACTGCACCCCATTTCGCTCACTCGACGATGATTTATATAACCCGACAGTTTAATGCGTTGACATGCAGTGCCAGCCAGAGCAAGATGCTAATCTCCCCTCATCGCTGTTCGAAGCGTTTGGCCCGGTTCAAACTGTAGCCGTGCGATGCAACAACAATAACGGTGACAACTTACTACATATATGCGATGAGGTCGAGATAATCCACTCCTTGCAGTGTGCAAAGACAGGACCACAATGTTTACTGGCTTGGCATCGCATATATAACGATCACTAGAGCATGGAAGTGGTTATACGTTGGTTGACACCCGCTTTAGTTCACCATCAGCTTAATGGGACCAAGATTCGCCGCACCAGCGTTTTCCGAACTATTGGTCTTGGTTCACAATGGGTGAGAAGTTGGCGTCCGAAACTGGAGAGATTGTTGTTTCTTTATAATACCTACCACAGAAAACAATTAACAATGAGTCTTTCTTCTACCAAACAGGTAAGATCGAAGCATGGTCAAGATTTCAAACAGAAGTTGCATATTCTGAGTGGTCAAAAGAGCACAATACTGAAATGTGGTCTCGCTCAGAACTAATCATCGAAACGAATGCTTCCGAGTTTGTCGTCAATTTCAATTAAACACTCCGACAGACAGAGGGCGATGCCCGCTAACTCATAATTAAATATGTGCGCTGGTGTCGTACGTTACATTTTTGCATCGACACGGCGCTGCTCAAAATTGGTCAAAATTCGCGGCAGCTTAAAATTTATATTTGAACTTGCAGAAACTAAACTAACCATAACATAAGAATTGATTCAAATTATGAGAGAGATTGATATCGATTCTAGAACATGTTTTTCATTAGAAGATCCCAGAAGATCCAAATTTAATTTCTATACAATGAATGTCTGTTTAATGTAGAATGGAGTCGATTCTGGGGTATGTCTGAACATCGATTTAAAACTTTTAAATCATAGATACATCAAGCCTAACTAGCAAACAGTTGAAGTAACTAAAATCGGATCACAAACAATAAAAATAGAGAACCCCTGCCTCACTTTGACCATCCATGCGCACCAGTCATCGGATCCAGCCTAATTGTCTCACTTTATGGGTGGTTGTTTGGCGATATTGTAACGAGAGAACACGCGCTGATGCACTCGCTGCTTATCACCGAAATAAATCTTTTCAAATTCAAATGCGTATCGCTTGATACGGCTAACGAGTTGTTCATAATTTGAAACAATCCCTCGCGATAGCAATCGGCAGATCCTGTCCAACCCACTGAAGGCGGTCTGGCGAGCAGCCAAGCAGACAGAAGGTGATAAGAGGATTTACCATCAACGCTGGAAGTGGTACATACGCTTATTCTGGCGTATCACTTGGTGAAGATCTAAATCTCTTGCTCGTTCCGATTTCGGTTTGCCACCATCTGTGTAATACGCAATTCACACTACACCGTCAGGAGCGAGAGTGGCTGAATGGAATGTTAAATGATCACGCGTCGTACGGCGGCGACATGAAATATAAGCCAGGACTAAGGAAATTCCCAACACAATTTTAGAATTTTGCTTTAAAATTTTAAAACTTTCTTTGAATAATAATACTACCATCGTAGGTGACAATGATTCTAGGGGGTGAGAATGGGTCATCGCTCTCACTGGCAGCCTGGAGGTCGAAGAGCAAAATCGTTCAAAAAGGTCTCTTATATTTTAGTCTTCATGCCCACAGATACATTCAATCCATTCTACAAGCATTCTAAATAGTTGAAACAGTGACCCATTCTCACCCCCATTTGACCCATTGTCACCCCGACGACGGTAATAAAATCTATGAAATGAATAAATCCACTTTGCAATGATGATGCCTTTCTCACTCATTATAAAATGTATGGAAAACAGTTTTTGTAGAGAGGTCAAAATAGCACGAATATAAAACAATTAATGATTAAGCGCTAGAAAATGTATATATACCTACGTGTGCGGTTTGAGTAAGTTACCATCGGCGTGTGGTTATAAATTAACACCTCAGCGTGTGAGCAGCCGGCCATGACTCTGTCTCTCTTCTTGTCAGCTGTGGTCATCGTATTTCGTTCCGGCCATTTGGGGTCACACATTTTGGCGATCACGGCATGGTGGTTTGTATTGCTTCAAACTGTATAAAAACTGTATAAAAACGTAATTAAAAATAAATTTAGGGACAACTAAAACGATATTGAATGATTTATCGATAAAATGAGGGTGCCCATCACCGAACCAACAAGGGTGCCCACAACCGAATTGCACAGCCTTTTTGGAATGTGAAGAAAAAAAAATCCCGCTTAAATTTTGATGGCAATCGTCATTGAGCGTCAAAACAAATAGATTAAAATTACTGTATAAATACGCATTAGAACTAACTTTTTGAATTAAATCACTTCAATTTTCATTTGATGGGCTACAGCTCTTCAATGAACCTACGCCGAATGGAGTATCCTTCTCCACTGGACACGATCCTGGGCCAATCGCGTCCAGTCGCCCTGAACATTGAGCGCCCTCAGGTCCTCTTCAACTGCAAAAAGCCATCGTGTACGCGGCCTTCCACGAAGCCTGCGGCCTCTTCCGGGTTCTCTACTAAATATTATCTTCGCTTGACGTTCTTCCAGCATACGAACAACGTGACCAGCCCACCGTAGTCTGCCGTGTTGTATAAGCTTAATAATATCCAGCCCTTTATACACCTGGTACAATTCGTGATTCATGCGACGCCGCCAGATACCATTCTCCTGTTTACCGCCGAGTATTGTCCGCAGCACCTTACGCTCAAACACTCCGAAAGCTCTGCGATCAGCCTCCTTTAACGTCCATGTCTCATGGCCGTATAAAGCCACCGGGAGAATCAGAGTAGTATGCAGCGCGAGTTTTGTTTTAGTTTGCAGACTACGGGACTTAAGCTGGTTACGAAGTCCGTAATAAGCCCTATTTGCAGCTGCAATACGCCTTTTCACCTCGCGGGTAACATCATTATCGCACGTCACTAATGTTCCAAGATACACAAATTCTTCTACCACTTCAAATTTTTCACCATCCAGCACTATTTCGCTACCACCACCACTAATGAACCCACGTTGATTGCCAGCGACCATGTACTTCGTTTTGCTTCGTTTTGTTCGTGAGTCCAATCCTCGCTGTCTCCCTCTTAAAAAACACAAAAGCCTCTTCCACGGCACGGCGATCAATTCCGATAATATCGATATCGTCCGCAAATCCCAGGAGCATATGCGATTTTGTGATAATGGTACCGCACACCAGCTCTCCTAATCGCTCCCTCGAGCGCTATATTGAACAGTAGATTCGAGAGTGCATCACCCTGCTTTAATCCATCTAAGGTAACAAATGACGTCGATATTTCATCCGCAACCCTTACACTTGATTTCGATCCGTCCAACGTTATACGAATCAGCCGTATCAGTTTCGCCGGAAAACCATGTTCAAGCATAATTTGCCATAATTCATTCCGTTTCACTGAATCGTACGCCGCCTTGAAATCAATAAACAGATGTGTCTGCAAGTTGTACTCCCGGAATTTATCAAGGATTTGTCTCAGGGTAAACATTTGATCCGTCGTTGATCGGCCCTCACGAAAACCTGCTTGGTATTCGCCGACGAAGGACTCTTCAAGCGGTCTCAATCTGTTGAACAGAATACGGGACATAGTTTTGTACGCCGAACCAAGGATGGTTATTCCTCGGTAATTGGCGCACTCCAGTCTGTGCCCTTTCTTAAAGAGAGGGCAAATGAGGCCGTCCAACCAGCTAGCAGGCATTTCCTCGTCTTCCCATATTTTTGACATAATTGCAGAACTTCATAAAGCTACTCACTGCCATGTTTGAGAAGTTCAGCAGGGAGCTGGTCCTTCCCCGCAGCCTTATTGTTTTTCAGCTCTTTAACAGCTTTTTTAACCTCATCTAGTGTAGGCGACTCCACAGCTTGTTTATCGTCGCTAATATTTATTCTGTTCACCGATGTACCGTCACTTCCTTTATTCAACAAAGTCTCGAAGTGTTGCTTCCACTTTGCATCCACTTCGGTTTTATCTGTCAGCAAATTCCCTTGTTGGTCGTTGCACAGGACGGGAGATGGCGCTGTCTTTCTCGGCACGCCATTGACAGATTCGTAAAACCTCCGCATATCGTTCTGCTCCATTTTTTCCTGCGCCTCACTAATAACTTGTTCTTCGTACTCTTTTTTCTTCCTGCGTGGGTTCGTTTTTCGGCTGCTCTTGCTTCCTTGTACCGATCTCTATTCGATCGGGTACCCGACACCAACATCCAGCTTCTGGCAACATTCTTCTCGTCTGTCACTGTCTGACACTCCACATCGAACCATCCCGTCCTGGGTCGCCTTTGTGCAGTGCCTACCACTTCTCGTGCTGTTGTGCTCACCGCTCCATGGATCAACTCCCATAGATCGTTGATGTTGTCGCTAACGTTGATTAGTTTATATTAGGCAAATATAATTAGGAGGGCATGTTAGAACATTCATGCTTCAGACAGGCATATGAAGTAAAATCTTCCTAGGTCGAGATACAGTTTTGATAAGAAAATTATTTTGAGCTTTTAGTGTAACGTCCTCACTCTTTCGTACTATCCCAATTAATTCCACCACTCGATTGTACCCGACTAAGGTCGAAATACGTATCTGTAAAAGATACAATCAAGTGATAGAATATCTAAAGCGAAAATGATGCCATATCAATAATGAAGAAAAGACCCAATTTGGTATAACCGACAAATTAAGAACTTAAGAACTCGCAAGCCAAAGGTACACAAAATTTACAAAAATCATAAAAGTAATAAAAATATGTTATTTTATTTGAGCCTCTGCAACCTCATCTCTGCCCCAAATAACGATAAGCCTAATGACGGGAAGCATGAGTTCTGTAATTTGACCTTCAGTGGCTCTGACCGTTATTAATTTAATGGTCATGACCATAATGTTCTCCATATTTTACCAATCTATTTATGACTTTGTAAACACTTTCGATACACCGTACAGTAATTGTAGGCTAGAGCTTGGTCTAGTTTTACTTGTCAAGAAACTAATCAATATCTTCAAAGATAAGGTTCAATTAGAAATTAAAATGATTATAACAAAAATAATAAATAAAACATTTATTGGAGGGGCGAGGGAGATCTACTGACAGAAACGCTAGCATTTATATCAATTTAGATCCGAGAAGGTTGTGCACTATAACACTAAGATTATTTATTTATTTTCAGACTAAGACACCGGTTTAGTGAGCGTTTTTTAGATAATCGGTCGGAGCGTCTTGTGGAGTCCAAAATAGATACAATTTCCTACCGCGATGCTTCTTTGAATTTCTCTGCTTGTACAGTCACCAGTGAGGACAAGTACATGAATTCTTCAACCACCTCGATTTCGTAACCACCGATACAAACTCGTGGTGGAAGGCTTATATTGTTCTCTCTTTAGCCTCCTCCTATCATGTACTCCGTCTTCAACGTACTGAAGACGATTCGCTTTGCTTCCCTCTTCAGTCCGATGTAGGTTTCCTTCATCTTGGTAAAAGTTACGTGCCGTGATATTAATGTAGTCGGCGAAAACAAATAGCTGAACGGACTTTGTGAAAACCGCCAATCCCTGCCCTTCGTATCACTTCATCAAAACCGATGTTGAATAGCAGATACGAAAGACCAGCACTTTGCGCTTGTCGCAACCCTTTGCGCGGCAGCAGGGACAGCAGGGACAGCATGGACCATGTCCAAGGGCTTGACGACCCCTCCCCAGCTGTCTGCGAGTCAGGGAGAACTGCCTAGGGCGTGGTGGGACTTAGCAGTGGGCTCTGCTAAAATCCCTCCCAAAAAACCACAAGTGCCCGTAATCAGACTCTATCAAAGCGACTGTGTGCCGCTTCAAAAGCACAAGCCCAGGGAGTGCCAATTGGCATGGGGAGTGTCCCTACTCCGGTAGGGTAGTGCGTGAGCTGCTTCGGCAGGGAGTGAGTGATCTGTTTGTGCTGAGGCAGGAGTGTCATAGCGTGTCGCCGCTACTGTCACCTCGAAGCGCAGCAGAAGTCTGAGTATGGACTGCACATGCTAAGGTAAGAGTGTCGTAGCGTAGTATCGTTGATTGGTCCCTATATACCGCTATCGACACCTCGAGGCATGACAGTGGAGTGTTAGAGCGAGTTGTGGAGTGTACCTACTTCGGTAGGGTAGCGCGTGAGCTGCTTCGGCAGGGAGTGAGTGATCTGGTTGTGCTGAGGCAGGAGTGTCATAGCGTGTCGCCGCCGCTATTGTCACCTCGAAGCGCAGCAGAAGTCTGAGTATGGACTGCACATGCTGAGGTAGGAGTCGAGGTACCTTCTCGACACCTCGAGGCATGGCAGTGGAGTGTTAGAGTGAGCACCCGAAAAAGGGTCACATGGAGCGAATGGTCTTTGGAGAAGCTGCTTCGGCGGCAGGGTAGCAGTGGGTTGTACCCACACACCTACAGTTGTGCACATGTGGTGCATGGGGAGTGTCCCTGCTTCGGCAGGGTAGCGTGTGGTCTGCTTCGGCAGTGGTGTGATTGATCTGCTCGTGCTGAGGCAGGAGTATCGTAGCGTAATATCTGTAGGCCCAGGCAGTTACCGCTATTGACACCTCGAGGCATGGCAGCGGAGCGCCCGGAAGAGCATCCAAGTAAGACTCAAATGGAGTGAATGGTGTGCGAGCACCCAAGTCAGTCTCGCGTGGGACGAGTGCCTGTGTGAGCGATAATGAGCGAATACGCTTAGTACTGCCATCCCCCAGGAGTAGTACTGCGAGGTAGTTCCTGGGGAAACGATGGTGGAGCCCAAGGGAGTTTAGTCGGTATTACCGGTATGGTCGAGTCCGACACTCCAGTACACTTCCGTGTGGTAGTTTGGCAACTACAATGCACGTGTACTGGGTTAGTGTGTAAATGCATTCTCCCTTGTAAAAAAAAAAAAAAAAACCCTTTGCGCGTTTCAAAGGGACACAAGAATGCCCCTGAAATTCCTACGCACAGCACCCGATCCATTGTCGCCTTGATCAAGCGTATCATTATCCGTTCGTCGAGCTTCTGGCGGTACTCAGTCGATACTCCTTCCGCCGACAATCGCTGGACATTGTAGCGCATCGTTCGCTGTGATCTTTCGTTCGATACAGTTGACAACCGTGATCGATAAGAAAATTATTTTGAGCTTTTTAGTGGAATGTTTTCACCTGTCATAAGACGAGTTTATACAATCCCATTGAATTACACCACTTAATTGTATCTTGACAGATACGTATTTCGACCTCAAAAGTAAGGCCGTCTTCAGTGTCTCGTACTTGACTCGACTTGTCGACCACTAAGTGGTGGAATTCAAATGGGATTGTATAAACTCGTCTTATGACAGGTGAACCGTGATCGAATTTTACGGACAACGAGGTAGTGATCAGAGTCAATGTTCGGACCTCTGAATGTCCGCACATCGATTATGGGACGGAAAAAGTCCTCTCTACCGACCTGAGCGTTAGCGTCTCCGATAATAAGTTTCACGTCATGCTTTGGGCACTCTCCATAGGCTTTATCAAAACGTCGTCGGATTTATCGTTTGTCGGTGCGTTAACGTTGATTAGGCTGTAATTGAAGAATTAGCCCCGTATCTTCAATACACAGATCACTCGCTTCATCTGCTTGCCCATCACTACGAAACCAACTCCATGCTCTGCACTTCCGCCGCCGCTGTGATAGATGTTATACTTGAATGCAGTGTTGGTCGTGGGGTCCACGGCTCGGAATTCACGTTCTCCGGATCTGGGCCATCGGACTTCTTGAATAGCGGCCACGTTCACTCCAACCTTCTGCAGTTCGCGAGCCAGAAGGCTCACTCGTCCAGGTTCATTTAGGGTCCTGACATTCCAGGTACCGAGTTTCCAATCATAGTCCTTATTTCGTTGCCGGGTCGGTTGCCAAAAATAACGTTCTCTTTTCTTCTATCTCCATTTTCGTGGTATTTGAGAGGTTTTAGTAAGCTACCTTACCGGGGTCGCGTTACCTACATCGCGATGATGGGGCTGCCACCTTAAGGTAGAAGAATTAGTGGAAGCATTTCCAGGAGCGAAATTCGAGTGGATTATAAGTGTTTTCTGGAGGAATTTGCAATTGAATTTTCATAAGTATTCCTAGAAAAACTCTTGGTGATGTTTCCGGAAGAATTCCTGGAGGTGGGTAGGAGTTGGGTTAGAATTTCCATATGCGATTCGAAAGGAGTTGGGTGAAAAAGGTGGAGTGTTTTCAAAGTAATTTATGAAGAGTTCTTGGAGAATTTCTGAAGGAACTCCAAGAAGAATTTCAGGAGAAATTCCTAGAGAAAAAACTTGCTGACATTCTACGGGATTATTCGTAAAACAAATCTAAATTCAGTTTTATTTCTGCTCTCTGTGTGGGAGTCATCTGGCAGCATAATTAACTACGTGTGCTAAGAGACATTTGAATCAATCGCAGTAGGCTTCGCCTAGCTCCCCCAACAACACTCGTCCTCTTTCGCATCAAGCAGCAGTGAAGGTAAGACGTGCTTCTGTCCTGTCGTGGTAACCGAGACCTTTTCCCAAACGGCTGGTCACTCACAAGCCGATTTACACAATGGCGATCCTGCCAGACGGTCAAATATACAGAAGTTTGCTTCAATTATTTCTGATTCAGTTGTTCAGTACATGTGATTTGTTCCTTTTCTCTTTAATCGAACGTCTGAGAGTGAATAGAACTTTCCGCATTACTTTGCTGGTCGAGACATGTGTGATAGAAAAAAAGTATAAGTAATTGTGGAATCGGAAACCGGAAGTGAATATTAGAGCTGAGGAACAGTCAGGTACTGTAAATGTTTGATTAGTAGCAGGCAGTGGTTGGAGATAACCATTATAATAATTGGCAGCGGATCGAGATGACCGCGACGGAAGGTAGGTAGCGGCTCGAGACGACCGCGACGGAAGTTAGGCAGCGGATCGAGACGACCGCGACTGTGGATAGGAAGCGGATCGAGACGACCGCGTTTATTACTTATGGGTATTTGTATGTGGTAGCGGATCGGGACGACCGCGATTATACATTTTTTTTAGAACGGTGGTTTGGAAGCGGCTCGAGACGACCGCGTTAAATTAACTAGGTAGCGGATCGAGACGACCGCGCAAAGCAGTGATGTAATAAAAAAACTAATTTAGTTCAGGCACGATTTAGGTTAGGCATGTCTTTATGTCGGTTTACATAGTTATTTTATAATGGTAATAGAAATTTGGAGTATGGGAAAATTTGAACGGTTTATTCTTATTAATACATATACTGTTATCAGACTTCAATTCTTGAACACCAATGGTCCTTAAACTGATAGTGCACCTCGTTATTACCAAACATTACTTACAGATTTCGAATTGTATCAGTTCAGCTCAATACAGATTCAATTTGCAAGTAACCAAAATGTCTGGAGGAAAGTATGTTCGTGCCCCGGTTACAAGGATAACTCGGAATATAACGATTATCTTATCGACGACATGTGGGCTGACGAGTCAGATATCGAAGGACAGGAAGAAAGACAAGATGATTACAGTGGTGGAGATAGCGACGACAGCTCTGGCTTCGGCGGTGTATACGACAACGTTGAGGAATCAACTGCTGAGGCGGCCGATGAAGAAAAAGCAGTCAATATCGACGGAAATAAGGACTACTCTCACCAAATAAAACAAATGCAAGCCACTCTGGACCAACTAGTGCAAGCCATGGGTTCCAATCAACCAATGTGGGGATCTAACACGGTGCCTCGTCAGACTGAAGACAGCTGGAATACTGGAAACGTTAACGTTGGAGCTACGACTAGCACAGCTAGTATCCGCTGGGAAAACATACAGCCGTTTCCCAATGACGTTCCGGCAAACAGGATGTGGGAGCAGTGGAGTCGCTTCATCGATCGGTTCGAAATTGCTGTTTCCCTCTCCAATATCAATGATCCAGTCAAACGGGCTCAAATGCTTTATTTGTCAATGGGAGAAAAGTTACAAGGAATAGCCCGGGCGGCTAGACTACGGCCGAGCCTTCAAGAACCTGACTGTTACGGCATTTTCGTGGGTAACATCGAAAGTTACCTTCGTTCTATGGTAGACGTCACAGCCGAACATGAAACGTTCACCAACCTGAAGCAGGAATCAAACGAACCAACGATTGCATTCCATGCTCGGCTGATGGAAACAGTTCGTCTATGCGGTTATAGTAGCGAAGATCAGGACCGGTTTGTACGGGCGCAACTATTGAAAGGAAAGCGGAACAAAGATTTGGTAAAAACTGCTGGCTATGAGACCCTTTTCGTTGTACAATCTGCTACCCGCGAGGAGGCATACACTGCTGAAACGGCACAATCGGATCCCAATCAAGCATTCGCAGTAGCCCAGCATCATGTCCGAGCACCTGGAAAATCACAGCAATGGAAGCGAAAGAACGAAGAAGCGGATGATAGGTGGATCGACTCGAAAAGACGCGCGATGGTCGAACGCAGGAACCGAGGAATGGGACGTCGATCACGGTGCCCTAAGTGTAACCGTCTTTTTCACAAATTCGGATCATGCCCGGCAATCAACGTTAACTGCAACACTTGCGGTGAACGGGGACATTTTGCTATAGTATGTCGAAGGAAAATTGCCAACCAGTTACGCGCGGAGCGGGATAATTCACCAGGCTGGAAAATGGATGAAAACGACGAAAAGGTAAAAACGTGATCAAATGAATAACAATGTATTTTTGTCTATCATGTAGCCGTCAAATAAACTATAGTTATTTCCTTACTTAAACTGCTTTTATTGCCTTCGCCTTCCAGGAAATAAACGCAATTTCGTTGGCAGACACTTTAATACATTGCCATGTAGGAAAGTCAAAACCGATTCGTTTTATGATTGATTCCGGGGCGGATGTCAACACGATAGGTGGAGATGACTGGATAAACCTCAAACGTGAATTTCTGTCAGGAAGCGCTATGCTGGAGCCCATTAAAATGACAAATGATGGTGGCATTTGCTCGTATGCCTCTGCAAAACCCATCTCTGTAAAGGGTGCTTTTAAAGCTATAATTGAGGTAGTAGGACACAGCAAGCCTTCGATACTAGCGGTGTTTTATGTCGTTGATCAAGGATCCCGTTCGCTGTTAGGCCGCTCCACGGCTAGCGACTTAAGGCTGCTTAAAGTTGGTCTAAGCGTCAATAGCTGCGAAAAAACGTTCCCCAAAGTTCCAGGAGTCCGGGTTAAATTCAGTGTTGATCCATCCGTACCTCCGGCAAAAAATGCGTATTACAATGTACCAGCAGCGTACAGAGAGAGCGCAAGAGCTCGGCTTTCAGAGATGGAAAATCAAGGGATCATCGAACGTGTGACATCGGCCCCCGACTGGATCAGCGGCATGTCGGCAGTGGCTAAAGGAAAAAACGATTTCCGACTTGTCGTTAATATGAAGGCACCGAACCGTGCAATCAAAAGAGAGTACTATCGCTTACCATCATTGGACGAAATGAGAACCAAACTCCACGGGGCAAAGTACTTTACGAAGCTTGATTTGTCCAATGCGTTTTACCATTTGGAGCTCCACGAACAATCCAGGGACCTCACCACTTTCTTGACTGAAAATGGCATGTTTCGGTTCACGCGCCTGATGTTCGGAGTGAACTGCGCCCCGGAAATCTTCCAGCGGGAGATGTCAAGACTACTCTTAGGAGAGGAGAACGTCATAGTGTATATTGACGACATCCTTATGTTTGCTGATAACTTGGATCAACTTCGCGGAACTGTGGTTGTTGTTGTGTGTTGAGGATTCTCAGAGCAAATCCTTTGACGTTGAACTCTGCAAAATGTGAATTCGCTTGGGCACGAACTCGATGAAAAGGGGTTTAATATCGACGAGGAGAAGGTAAAGGATATACGTAGGTTTCGACAACCGAACACCGTATCCGAGCTACGAAGCTTCCTGGGACTAGCTTCCTTTGTAAGCCCATACATCCGAGGCTTTGCCGACATAGCAAACCCGCTGTGGGCACTCACGAACAGCTCGAACGGTTGGAATTGGGGTCAGGAGCATTCGAAAGCCTTTGAAAAGCTGAAGGACCAAATTGTTCATTGCACAATTTTTCTTGGATATTTTTCGGACCAGGATAGAACCATCGTTTATACGGACGCATCTCTGTATGCCCTCGGCGACTTTCTCCTCCAGGAAGACAACAGGTATCCCCACGTATTATAAGCTTCGCGTCGAAGTCAGAAAAAAAATATCCGCAGAACCAGCGCGAAGCTCTTGCTGCTGTATGGGCGGTAGAGCATTTTGCCTACTATCTATTAGGACGCCCCTTTACGCTCCGTACCGATGCACAAGGTTTTACATTTATACTGAACAGGTCAAGAGAGGATTCTAAGCGAGCGTTGAACAGGGCAGATGGATGGGCGCTTAGACTCAGCCCTTATAGTTTTGACGTACAGTATGTAAGAGGACGTGAAAATATAGCTGATCCTTCTTCGCGGCTGTATGAAGGCGTGGATGACCCGTTCGAAGACGGTGTTAACCCTTGGGAACTTGCTTCCCTGGAAGTGAACAAAATCGATTTTTTAACCGAGAAGGATATTGCAAACGCCACTGTCAAAGATAAACAGCTTACCGAGGTAAGACTTTGACATTTGCTTATCCTTGTGGCAGAATGTATTGATCTTTTAAATTGTATTTCACTGACAGGTAATAGATGCCGTGGAAACGGGCGTTTGGCCGAAGCACTTGAAGCAGTTTCAGGTGCTAGGGAATGATTTAACCACACGAGAAGGACTGTTGATTAAAACGGGTTGCGCGGTCATACCTGAGAGTATCCGACAGGAAACTTTGGCGGTAGCTCATTCAGGCCATCCATCGACTGCAAAGTTTAAGAGTATTCTCAGAGAACGTGTATGGTGGCCTGGAATGACGAAGGACGCTGAAGCTTGGGTAACATCTTGTGTTGTTTGTGCAACTAACGGAAGGCCCGAACGGCCAACACCCATGACTCGTGTGTTTGCCCCACAAACTGTATGGGAGACCATTGGCATAGATTTCAATGGTCCCTATAACAAATTTGGCGGAGTTTCTATTCTAGTTTTAGTGGACTATCGTTCACGATACGTTATCGCTAAGCCCGTGAGATCGACAAGTTTCGCGCATACCCGAAAAATCTTGGACGAAATTTTTGAAAAGGAAGGCTATCCTCAGACTATAAAATCGGATAATGGGCCTCCATTTAACGGAGATGAATATAAGATGTACTGCTCAGAGCGTGGCATCAATGCAACTTTCTCCACGCCGTTATATCCCCAACAGAACGGGTTGGCTGAGAGTTGCATGAAGTTGGTGAATAAAGCAATGAGTGCCGCTTCTGCTAGTGGAACACCCTATGAAAATGAACTAAGTGCAGCCGTCCAAGCGTATAACGCAGCTACTCACTCCGTTATCGGAGTACCACCGGAAGAGGTGATGACGGGTCGGAAAATAAGGCGTAGACTACCGCTTCTATGCCGTGGAAAGGCTAATTTCGATGATAACCTGCTTAATGCTAAAGATCTGAAGTCGAAAACAGAGGCTAAGCAGCGAGAAGATGCGAAACGAGGGGCTCGACAATGTCGAATCAGACCAGGGGACACCGTTGTTGTAGAACGTCAGCCTCGGATGAAAGCGGAATCACGGTTTGACCCTCGAAAGTACACAGTGACGAAAGAAGAAAATGGAATGCTTGTTTTGTGTGACGAAAGCGGTCAGATCATTAAAAGGCACGTGTCACAGACCAAGCGAGTTTTTAATTGGAGGAACGAAGACGGGATAAGCCAAACAGTTGATCATAACCGTGGTAGTGCTGATCCGGAAATATTTGCTCCGTTGGTAAAGAGAACGCAACGTGAAAACAGAAAACGTTGTGTCTGAACGTCCGATTCGAACAAAAAGAAAACCAGTGTATTTGGGAGACTACATCAACGCCATTGAAAATTAATAATATCAAACAGAATTGTAATGTTTTTTTTCACAACCTAATAAATAATTATAACTAGCATAAAAATATCGTCAGCCTCGAATTTTTTTTTGTGAAAGAGGGGGATGTGTGGGAGTCATCTGGCAGCATAATTAACTACGTGTGCTAAGAGACATTTGAATCAATCGCAGTAGGCTTCGCCTAGCTCCCCCAACAACACTCGTCCTCTTTCGCATCAAGCAGCAGTGAAGGTAAGACGTGCTTCTGTCCTGTCGTGGTAACCGAGACCTTTTCCCAAACGGCTGGTCACTCACAAGCCGATTTACACACTCTCGTCTCGTACAGATGAGCGCAGGTGTGATTGATTGCGGTAGAGATGCTGTTATGACGATTTGTTCGTCCAATACTTACCTACTTACGGATCCTGTACACCTCCAGTGGTGCAAAGGGCCGACTTGAAAGATCTCCATCCTGAGCGTTGCCCGGCTATCGCTTTAACCTGTTGCCAGGTTAGATTTCGGTCGACTTCTTTTATTTCTTTATTGAGGCTTCGCCGCCATGAGCCTCTGGGTCTGCCTCTGCTGCGATGTCCCGCTGGGTTCCAGTCTAATGCTTGTTTACAGATTTCGTTTCCGCCCCTACGTAGAGTGTGGCCGACCCAGCCCCACTTCCGATCCCGAATTTCTGTTGCTATCGGCCTCTGGTGACAACGACGATGGAGCTCATTGTTTGAGATCCAGTTGTGAGGCCACTAGGCCCGAATTATATACCGCAGGCATCTGTTGCTTAATGAACACCTGCAGCCGTTGAGTGTTCTCCACTGATACACACCATGTTTCGCTAGCGTATAACAGCACAGATTTCACGTTAGAGTTGAAAATTCGTATTTTGGTGCGTTCACTTATCTGCCTGTTTTTCCAGATATTTCTTAAACTCGCAAAGGCAGCCCTTGCTTTCTTGATCCGTGCGCCTATGTCGATCTTGGTACCGCCGTCCGACGCCATTTGGCTACCAAGATATTGGAAGCTTTCAACATTCTCCACTGGTTGCCCGGCTACTGTGAAACTGGAAGGAGTCGCCGTGTTTACATCCAACGATTTGGTTTTGTTGACGTTGATGACTAAACCTGCCGAAGAGGAGCGCTCGGCAAGGTCGTTGAGCTTACTCTGCATATCAGAGCGCCGTTGCGCGAGTAGTGCAACGTCATCAGCCAATTCGAAGTCGTTTAGATGCTCCATGGTTATAGGCTGCCATAACAGCCCGCGGTTTGGTTCACGGTCAATCGCACCTACCAGAATCTCATCGATTACGATGAGGAACAGTAACGGTGATAGGATACATCCTTGCCTCACACCAGCTACGACCCGGATAGGGTTGGACAGGGTCACATTGTGCAGCACTCTACACGAAAAGGCCTCGTACTGTGCTTCGATGAGGCCGATGATTTTCTCAGGAACTCCCTTGCGTCTCAGGGCGCCCCACATATTCTCGTGATTGAGACGGTCGAAAGCTTTTTCGTAGTCAATGAATACCAAGTAAGGGACTCTTGGAATTCGTTGACCTGCTCCAGAATGATGCGGAGCGTGACAATATGGTCCACACAGGATCTTCCGGCACGGAATCCGGCTTGCTGCCGCCGGAGAGTCGCATCGATCTTCTCCTGAATCCGGGCTAGGATAATTTTGCACAGAACTTTGAGAACGGTACATAGCAACAAAATGCCTCGCCAGTTATCGCATACAGTCAGGTCACCCTTTTTGGGCACCTTTACTAAGATACCTTGCATCCAGTCGACCGGGAAAGTTGCGGTGTCCCAGATATTATGAAATAAACGATGCAGTAGTTGAGCGGATGTCATGGGGTCAGCTTTGAGCATCTCGGCTGATATGCGGTCGAACCCTGGGGCTTTATTCGATTTCATGATTTGGATGGCTGTTTGAATCTCTAGCAGTGATGGAGCTTCGGTATTGACGCGTGTTATACGTCGGATCCTAGGCAGATCATGCCGAGGTGGTGATGGCCTGGCTGGCACTTGAAAAAGTTGTTCGAAGTGCTCAAACCAGCGTTTCAGCTGGTCAGTTGGGTCGGTCAATAACTGATCATTCGCGTCTTGCACAGGCATCGTTGCATTCATCTTTGCCCCGCTTAAGCGTCGTGAGATATCGTAGAGGAGGCGAATGTCCCCGGTTGCGGCGGCTCTCTCTCCTTCGTCTGCCAGAGAGTTTGCCCACGCTCGCTTGTCCCGTCGACATGAGCGTTTTACTTCCTTCTCAAGAGCCGCGTATCGTTGGCGGGCTAGAACTTTGGCTCCTCTGGTTTTTGATCGCTCTATCGCGGCTTTGGCTTCTCTTCGCTCCTCTATCTTCCTCCAGGTCTCATCGGTGATCCATTGTTTTCTCTGGGTGCGTAGTTCGCCCAGATTGTTCTCGCTGGTGGCGATGAAGGCATTCTTGATGGCGGTCCATTGGTCTTCCACGCTGCCACCTTCCGGAATATCTGCAGCACGCGTCTCCAGTTCTTCAACGAAGGACCGTTTCACCGTGGCATCTTCCAGTCGGCGTGTGTTGAATCGTCGTCCAACTCTTTCCTCCTGCCGACGAATCCGCGCAATGCGCAGGCGTATTTCGCCGATGAGGAGGTGATGATCAGACGTGATATCGGCACTACGTTTATTCCGTACATCAAGAAGGCTCCGTTTACATTTTCGGCTGATGCAGATGTGGTCGATTTGATTTTCTGTAAAGCCGTCACGGGAGACCCACGTGACCTTGTGAATCGGTCGATGAGGGAAGAGCGATCCCCCGATCACCATGTCGTTATTACCACAAAATTCTGCCAACAGCTCTCCGTTTTCGCTCATTTCTCCGAGACCATGGCGTCCCATAATGTGCTCATGGTTCGAGTTGTCGGATCCGATCTTCGCATTGAAGTCGCCCAAACAGATCTTGATATCACCCTTCGGAATTCTATCTACGACGGCATTGAGTTGACTGTAGAAGTTCTCTTTGTCTTGCAGATCGGCAGCATCGGTAGGCGCATAACATTGGATTATAGTAAGGTTTCGGACCCGTGTTCTAAATCTGGCAACGATTATCCTTTCACTTATAGGTTCCCACTTCATAAGCGCAGAGTGTGCCTGAGCGCTTAGTAGGAAGCCAACTCCGCGTTGCCGGGGAGCGTGTTCACCTCGTAAATCAGAGTATAGCAGAACTTGTCCCGACGGCGTTCTGTGTTCTCCAAAGTTTGGCCAACGGACTTCACTCAGTCCCAGGATCTCAAGCTTCATGCGGCGTGCCTCATTGGCAAGTTGTGCCAATTTACCCTGCTGGGCTAGGGTTAAAACATTCCATGTTCCTATTCGTGTCCGTTGTTTCGCGCTAAGAGTCGTCGCCGTAAAATCAGTCCGTATTCTTTCATTATCGGATTCTCGAACAAATTGATGTTTCGGGAACAGTAGGTTGTTGGCCCAAGGTTCCCTATCCACCGGGATGGGGCTGCCATCTTAGGTATAGCTTCCGGGAATAACATTTCATACTCAGCCGCTGGATGCCAGAACAGACGCTGTTGGAGCCGCACCTCCTTGGTGGACAGACGCTCGATCAGTCGGGTCAAATTTGTTTAAAGTCCTACCCAACACCAGGACTAGGCTAGTGCGCTTTGAGCGGCACACGGTCGCTTTGATAGGGCCTGCTTGGGGACACATGCAGCTTTTTATAGAAGTTCAACAGAGCCCACTGTCAAACCCCACCACATCCTAGGCAGACCCCACAGGACGCACCCTCTCACTCTAGCTGATGTCAGAAGGACAACAGTGCCCAGGCTGCATTACCAGCTAAGTACGCAACCCTTAGCTGGCGGTCAATTGTCATCGGAAGACCCGTGGAAGCGTGAGTATTGGAACTTGTGAGGACCAGAGCTATGTTAGGCGCCCCTTCCCGGATGTCAACTCACCATTTCGCAGCCCGTTCGTTCAATAGGAATGGCAAATACAATGAATGAATACGTTGTGAATACTGTTCTATTCCAATTTCCACCGGCTAGTCCGCGTCCAACATGGACGGAGATTGGGATCTTCCTGAAACAGTTGGATACCAACTTGACGGACAAGGAAGCGGCCTAGAGCACGGCCCATGAATGGTCGGTTTTCATTAAGTTCATCTCTCAGGAAGCAATGAAGCAGTCGCCTAAGAAAAATACGGAGCCAAAACAATTTCATTACCCTACGGGAAAATCGGTAGAGGTACGGATGTCAATCACAGGTAGCAATATGAAATACATACGTGTCTTCGACTTGTCGACAGAGACAAGTAATAAAAGCTTGTCGATGGCACTTGGGCGATTTGGGAATGTGGAATGTTTAACAAGGGAAAAATTTCCCACGAAAACTGGCTTGGAGCATATGTACATTGGTGTGCGTGGTGTATACATTGACCTGAAAAAGAAAATACTGCCATCGCTTAATTACGGTGGCCGTAAAGGAAGAATATATTACGACGGTCTTCAGGATATGTGTTTTCTTTGTCGGACTGCGGGTCATCGGAAGAATTCTCGCCCACAACGACCCTCTGGAAATTGTAGGAAAGACATGCCTAAAGACCAATCCCATTCGAATTCGTATTCTGGGATTGTGTCTGGAATATTATCTGATCAAGACTCAGAAATCATTGTAGATCTGGTGGAACCAATGGATAAAGCAGCTACGGATTTTGAGAATGAACTCAAATTGGAAGATAAAGCGAGTGAAGTGGAAGATGAAGCAAAACGGATACCGTCAGCCGGTTACTTGACTGACTCGGAAAACTATGAAGATGTGAAAGATGCCGACCTACAAGAGATGAGGAACCCACAGGCGAACCAACGAAGAGCCCACTTTGCGTCTTCCGGCGGCAGTTCTAGTTCCCGCGCTAGGAAGAAAATTAGGCGTAAATTGAATTTGTACCTTAAATAAGACCTTCGGTTACATTTCTCATAAGATTAGAGTTTCCAATCAACCATGAGCAATGCCGTCAAAAAGGTTTCGATTTTTTAATATAGATTGAAATATCGGCTATAATAAATTTATTCGTGAATTTGAATGAACAAAAACAGGAATAACAGGAAAACCGTTCCAACAATCCGTGCCGTCCTTTTCATCGTAATGTGGTAGTGTGTCAGTATGTTTCACCTCCCAGCAAATAAATACCTATGGAAAAGGTAGAAATTGTGCTTCTTCTTTTTCATATACCAATACAAACAAGGAAGCGAAACTTAAAGACTTCTTTTCACTATTATCGTATTTTTCATAGGTAGAATGTTTAGAAAAATGAGTGCAGAATAATCCAAACACTCGTTTACCTTTGTAATCATCAATACCAAAATTCTTGAATTATTTAAAACAATAACTTGAATACGGCTGCGTTATGCACAAATCTTTAGTGCCTTCCAAATAAAATACTGTTGTACATATGCTCTTCATTCTTCTTCAAATCAAGGAACCAACGTCGTGTTATCATATCTATCTATCTTCTTCTATCTTCTTCTTCTATCTTCTATCTTTCTTCTATCTATCTATCTTCTTCTTCTTCTTCTTATCTTATATATATATAAAACTCAATGTTTGTATGTATGTTCCAGCATAACTTCGGAACGCATTGACCGATTTTAACCAAATTTGGAACACACATTCTTTATCTTAAGGGGACGACGATAGGGGGGTTATGGATGCTGTCCGGAAAAGGGGGAGAGTGTGGTGGAGGGGTATTGCTTAGTCATCGATCAACTCAGTATACCTTCTGAACCCCTTGGCCGATCTCAACCAAATTTGGAACACACATTCTTTATCTTAAGGGGACGACGATAGGGGAGTTATGGATGCTGTTCGGAAAAGGGGAGGGTGTGGGGGGAGGTGTATTGCTTAGTCATCCATCAACTCAGTGTACCTTCTGAACCCCTTGGCCGATCTCAGCCAAATTTGGAACACACATTCTTTATCTTAAGGAGACGACGATAGGGGGTTATGGATGCTGTTCGAAAAAAGGGGAGGGTGTGGGGGGTATTGCTTAGTCATTAATCAACTCATTGTACCTTCTGAACCCCTTGACAGATTTCAACCAAATTTGGGACACACATTCTTTATCTTAAGGAGGCGACGATAGGGGGTTATGGATGCTGTTCGGAAAAGGGGGAGGGGTATTGCTTAGTCATCGATCAACTCAGTGTACCTTCTGAACCCATTGGCCAATCTCAACCAAATTTGGAACACCCATTCTTTATCTTAAGGAGACGACGATAGGGGGGTTAGGGATGCTTTTTGGAAAAGGGGGAGGGCAATTGCTAAGTTATCGATCAACTCAGTGCAACTTCTAAACCCCTTAGCCGATATCAACCAAATTTGGAACAGTATCATGAGTATGATATCAAACAAATTTGGAACACACATTCTTTATCTTAAGGAGACGACGATAGGGAGGTTAAGCATGCTCTTGGGAAATAAGAGATGGTATGTGGGGAGGGGTATTGTTTAGCAATCGATCAACTCAATGTAAGTCTTGAGCCCCATGACCGTTTTGAACCAAATTTGTATCAAATATTGTCTGTCCTAAGGAAACGATTTTAGTGGATATTGGTAGGTCCGTTTAAAATGGGGAGGTTGTGAGAGAGAGGTATTGTTTAGTTGGCGATCTATTCAGCATAACTTCTGAACCCATTTCCGATGTTCACCAAATTTGGAACCCATATTCTCTGTCTATGAAAGACTACATCAGACTGGGTAGGACTGTCATAGCTGAACGAGAGAGAATATATTTATTAAACGAACAGTTTAGTATACCTTTTTATCGCATGGGTGAATTCAAACAAAATATTAAAACGCGTATTGTTTACCCAAAGGAAACTATTTTAGAGAGGCTTGGAGGAGTTTTTGAAATGCGGGAGAATGTTGGGGTTGGGTATTGTTTAGAAAACGACTTAATTTAAAATCCTTCTTATTGAGTTCATCCGAGGTTCTTTGACATTGTACAATGCTCCGAAAGCAATTCCTCAAAAATAGCAAATCCTCAACAATAACATTCCTCTGAAAATGACATATCCCTGAAAGGAGCAGGCCATTAACACAACACCATTGGGCCTGAGGCCATTCGACATGAAGTGAATTTGGGATAATACTGAACAGCATCAGAAAAATCTCTCATAGAAAGCATGCATTTGCTGGGTATAAAGCAATGATAATTGTTACCCTTCATCGGAATCATAGTTTGCTCAGTGAAAAGCAATTAATAATGTGTTTCCTTCTGGATGGTGGATGTGATTTCTCCTTTAAAAGTAGGCATTTTCCCGGAATAAGGCAATGGTGGGTGTTATCCCTTCTTTAAAAATATGCGTTTGCCCGGAATAAGACATCGGTGGATGTTTTCCCTTCTTTAGAAATAGACGTTTGCCCGGAATAAGGCTATTCAAACTCCCTTCTTCAAAATCAGTTAATGTTTCCAAAAGCCTTCTTTTAATCAAATGATAAACTATGAATAAGTAAACACAATTACCCTGTTGACTAATTGGTTTTATCATTTTCCGATTTTAAAAGAAAACTGCAAACCTCCGGCAACTCCGAGCAAGGCTGGGTACTTAAAGCTAGTAAACCATAAAAATGATGTTCGTTCGTCAAATGAGCCCTAGAAAATTATTTGGCAATTTGTACATAACTTTTGATAGAAAAAACATACACCTGAATTTTTAGACACAAAGCACAATATAATCTAAGCTTTCTATCGATGTAATAATATTCAAAATCGGTAGTTGTGAACCTAGCGGAAAAATAGGTTTTAAAAACAAATCCAATTTGGCTGCCTCCATTTTATTCTTGCAAATTGAGGACACACTCTTCTTCTTTCCAACGATATGCTAATCTCTTAGATCGGTTGGAAAATGTTGGAGTAATGACAGTTTTGGTGAGCTAAGAATTGACAAAAATCGAGGGGTCCATAAAAACTCCCAGAGGAATTCTTAAAGGAACTTCACGAGGAATACCTAAAGCAACTTCCGGAGGAATTCCTAAAGAAACTTCCGGAAGAATTCCCAAAGGATCTCCCGAGGAATTCCTAAAGGAGCTTCCGGAAGACTTCCTAAGGGAACTTCCGGAGGAATTCCTAAAGGGATTTCCGGAGGAATTCCTAATTGCTAAAGGAACTTCCGGAGGAATTTCTAAAGGATTTTCCAGAGGAATTTCTAAAGGAACTTTCGGAGGAATTTCTAAAGGAACTTCTGGAGGAATTCCTAAAGGAACTTCCGGAGGAATTCCAAAAAAACTTCCGGAGGAATTCTTGTAGGAAGTTCCGGAGGAACTCGTGGAGGAACATACGGAGGAATTCCTGGAAGAACTTCTGGACGAATTCCTGGAAGAACTTCTGGACGAGTTCCTGTAAGATTTTCCGGAGGAATTGTTGGAGAAACTTCCGCAGGAATTCCTGGAGAAACTTACGGAGGAATTGCTGGAGGAATTTCCGAAGCAATTGTTGGAGAAATTTCCGGAGAAATTTCTGGAGGAACTTGCGGAGAGGAACTCTTGAAGGAACTTCCGAAGAAGAACGCGAACGAACGATTACCAACGCCGCCTCACCATCGCCGCTGGCTAAAAATGATCTATCACTCCGCCGCCGGTAAATTTTCAATCGGCGTACAGGTCTACGACAGCAAGAATAGTTTTCGAATTGAAGTAAGATTTTTCTGCTATAGATTTAACCCATTAAAACGACTATAAGGATATCAATCTGGGTTATCAAAATCGGCGATTACACAACGACAATACAAGTTATCGATTTGCTCTCAAACTTTGTTTGGGTGTGTTCTGGGCGGTTTGATTCTTCACGCATAGTTTATACAGAAAGATGCCGGAAAGCTATTCAAAAAGGTCTTCTTTATGGCGACTAATTGTCGCCTGTAGAGATATGAAAAATTACAGCAATTACATTCAGAATTTTCTATAACGAATACTAGATAATGTCAAGAAATTTAATGTGATTGACTTAATAGTCAGAGTCTACATCATTTATGACATGACATAT